>NC_090444.1:1425081918-1425384948 GCF_031143425.1 Pleurodeles waltl | reverse complement strand
CAGGGACGATGTGTGGAAAATACAAACAGGCTGTGTTGATGGGACCAGGGTCACAGGTGCTGCATTGATTCTCCAGCTGTGGGGCCGGTGCTGTGTCTATTCTTCAGCCACGAGACAGGTGGTACATCGATTTTTCCTGTGCAGCACTTTGATGCATGTATTTTCTCCTTTAGATCACCAGCTGCACTTCCATGGAGGGACTGGAGTTAGCACCACTTGGCAAGTTAGGACGCTCAGCAGAAGAGCCCAGGCACTACCAGATGAAGTCTTTGAGGCTCCTTAATAGGAGACAAGCTCAGTTCATGCTCTTGGAGGACCTTTGGAAGGAGGGTGTAGAAAGCCAAGCCCAGTCCTTTCACTCCCAGGACAGAAGCAGCAAGCAGCTGGCCAGCACAGCAAAACAACAGGCAGAGTGGCAGTCCCTCCTACAGCATCCAGCTCTTCTTCCTGGCAGGCAGAATTTGCTCTATCTAGAAGGATTCTAACTATGTGCTGTCAGAGGTCCAGTACTTATACCTATTTTAGTCTTTGATGTAGGCAAATTTGAAAAAGAAGTATTTGTAGTGCACAAGACCCTGCCTTTTCCTGGCCCCAGATACACTACAGGAGTTTGGGGACTGCTTTGTGTGAGGACAGACACAGCCCTATTCAGGTGTAAGTGTCAGCTCTGCCCACCACTCTAGCTCAGGAAGACCCATCAGCTGGTGATGGGCCATCAGGATATGCAGGGCACACCTCAGCTACCTTTGTGTGATTGTCTAGAGTGAATGCACAAACAGCCAAACTGCCATCCTGACCCAGACATGCATTTCACAGATAGGCAGAGGCACAGAATGGTTAAGCAAGAAAATGTCCACTTTCTACCTTCTACAATTCAAAAAACAACTTCACCAAAGATGCATGTTTACATTGTGAGTTCAGAGACCCCAAACTCCAAATTTCAATCTGCTCCCAATGGGAAATTACACCTGAAAGATATTTCAAGGCAATCCCCATGTTAGTCTATGGGAGGGATAAGTCTTGTAATAGTGAAAACCGAATTGAGCACTATTGCACTATCAGGACATGTAAAACACAACAGGACATATCTGACCTTTTAAAAACACTGCACCCTGCCTAAGGGGCTGCCTTGGTCCTACCTTAACAGTTACATACATGTAGTAAAAGGGAAGGTTTGGGCATGGCAAGTGGGTGCACTTTCCAGGTTGACAGGGCAGTTTAAAACTCCACACACAGGCACTGCAATTGCAGACCTGATATGTATTTTCAGGGATACTCTTGGGTGGCAAAATCAGTGCTGCAGGCCTACTGGTAGCATTAGATTTACTTGACTTTGGGCACACATAGTGCACTTTACAAGAGACTTACTAGTAAATCAAATATTCCAATCATGGATAGACCAATCACCAATACAATTTAGATGGGGAGCACTTGCACTTTAGCACTGGTCAGCAATGGTAAAGTGCCTGAGTCATGAAGTCAGCAAAAACGAATTTCGGTACAGGATCAAAACCAGGATGTCAGAGGCAAAAAGACAGGGGAAACCAGGCCAAGAGCTGATAGGACTAACACCCACTCAGGCATTTTCTTATTGAACAATGCATTATTAATTCTTTGCTGTCACATATGACCTTCAATATTCGAAATGCCTTTATGAACAAAATCATAATCAAAATTTTATGAAGTACTATCATATAATACACATTTGTTAACCAATATTCAAATTAATCTTGTTCGAATTAGTACTTATAACATAGCATCTATGAATTGTTGGCTATTTTCTTTGCAATTCATAAAGTATAATTAAGTTCCGTCATAACTCATATTTTAATGTAATACGGACTGTGTGTTGTGTTTATATAGAGGTATAATTGTAACCATATTCAATTCCAGTCTTTAGCAACGTTCACGTCGGCAAGGGTTTTCTTATATTGCCTGTTTTCCAGGTTTAAAAAATGCATACCAACGTCCCAATAATTAATTTTTCTGTAATGGTTGTGTTTATGCGGTTATTTTAATTTAGTTGATCACCATTTTAAAGTGATTATTCTATTTCACCTACGTATGGTGTTTTACTGGTTTACAGCTGGTATTTGGCTGATTCACTTTATGTCCTCTTCTTATTTTGATCCTAAACTACAATGGATTTCACATGTTACTGTTAAAGGTTGTAGCTTTTTCGCTTGTATTTTAAGAGAACCTCTTTGTCTGGTTTGTTAATATAGACTGATTTTTCTAAATTGGCAAAGCCTCACTGTATTTGTTCTATTGGACTGTATTGTGGGAGAGCCTTTTTATAGTTTGTGCATTTTTTCTTTTTAATCTCATGTTTCTATGACATTACGTATCATAAAAAACACAACTATTTTGGATGTCCCTTAAGCAATTGGGTTCTGATGAGTAGATTCATTCCATCCAGTCGAATTCAAGTGTCCACAAATTATTTTGCTCCCTCCCATGTACCGGTTCTTGTATTTTTCTTATACTTTGTATCTCACTTGGACTAGCCAAATTGGATTTGAGAATTTAGTTGATCTATTCTCACTAATTCTCGTTTTTAGTGTTCTTGCAATGGTCCGGAAATGCATTGCACCATTTCAGATGGAGTGGAGCAATCAAGACACAGTGAGGGTTTAACCCAAGGATTAGGGCAAATAAACAACACCCACATTTATTGCTGGTGGGTGAGTATCAAGGCCTGAAAGGAAAACCTAAGAATATGTAGAGATAACAAAGAAGAGGGATAGAAAACAAGGAGCAAAGAATGGAATTCAAGAGAAGCAGGGCCAGTACATTAGATCTAAGAACTTGAACCAACCCAGAGGTAGGAATTCAAGTGGACATGTAACGATTAAAGAAAGATGGCAAAGCATTCTGTCGACAGACAAGATAATCCAAAACCCCAATCACACTGAATCAATTCTGACAGATTCCAACCATCATTCCAGAGTGGTAAAATAAAATAGAAAATACATGAAGTTGAGAAAAGTAGTAGAGTTCTGGGAATGGGTACATAAGAAACAACAAAATGCCAGAATGAACAACAGGAATTGTTTCCAACGGATAAATGAATACCCTGTTAGCAATCTGTATTGAGAAACAACTGGATGTACAACTGAGAATGTAGGCATCATCTACATATGCTAAGTGAGCAGACTAAAGCTTATTCCATCGACACAATTACAATTATTATACAGATCTTACTTTATTTTAGTTTGGCAAAGCTCTCAAAGGGAATCAGAAAGAGAATACATTGCCTCACATGAAGGGGCCCAAAATTAGTGGGAGAGTCTAGACTTTCCAGACACCAGCTTTTGCCTGGCCATCACCAAAAGGCAAAGAAATAACACATTCTACCACTGAGCAAGGCCCACTAGCCCATGCACAGTTGTCAGCTGTCAGAGCCAGAACCCTAGTGAATTCACATTTTAACAGAGACTGTATCCAGACATAGATAGATTGGAGGTGCCACTATGGCTGGGGAGTCTACAGTATGTCAGTAAAATAAAAACTGTATAGAAACCTCTGCATGACACGCCAGCCAAACCTAAGAGTGAAAGAGATACATGTGCGTCTTATCAACCATCTGAACAAAGTCAAACACTATAACCACTGGCATATAGAGGCACATACACTATATGAAATGATTTGTGTCCAAAAGACTTAACTTGATTAAGATTGTGAGTTCCACTAAGCCCTCTAAAAGACATAACCATCCCAATCTCAAATTAAAATGAAGTAACAGAATCACTGCAAGACCCCCCCCCCCCCCCATAGGCCCTGAAACATGAGGTAAAGCCAACCCACTGGCACCTGAGGGCAGATATAACCTGAACTGTACAGGAAATCAAACCCTACAAATTTCAGGAGGATAGTAGAGCCAGAGCTATGTCATGGACAATCCAGGCAGCTGCCTCGTGTGCCACCTGTTGAGGGTGTCAGACTAGTTACAACATTTACCAAAGATCACTCCATTTGCCCAAGTTGGGAAATACATTTTAAAAACCGGCCCCCCTAGATCTGAAGTTCTGTAGCTCAGCCCCTATCCTAACTAAAGGTCAAAATGTTACATGCCTTGAGACTAGGTGATGGAAAGAGAGACAAGCCAAAGAAAGGACCTCGAACGTTCAGACTTCTGGGCCATTTATATGTTAATAGTGGTGCTACATTGATGCCCCAGCTAATAATAAAGCCAGAAACATTGACAACAGACTCAGAAGCGCCTGCCATACTTGTACTAGGTCTTAATACTTTTAGTAAACGAGTGAGTGCCCGAGTTAACACACGAAGGCAGTTATCGTATTCATTGGGTCGTGAAGGTACTCCATTGAGCGCAATGCTTAAAGTGAAACTTCCCAAGGAAAAAATCCCACCACAGGGAATCGCCTACAAATCACAGAGACCCTCTAGGATTCAAGTGACTCACGGGAAAGTCGACATCAGAAAACGGCCTTGCTTGGTAAGGGCACACTAAAAGGTGTAACAGATAGGTAAGTAGTTCCTAAACATTTGACTTCTGTGGGCCATCACTGAATTAGCATATGAAGTTGAGGATCCCTGCTCAACTAGCAATCTCTACTATTTGAGCTTCAAACAATACACAAAAGTACAGAAAATTACATATCAAACAAATAAATACATTCCGAAATATTTTTTTTAATTCAAATTCAAAAAATATCCAAAAGTCAAACTGTTAGTTTTAATGGGAAGGCTGGAGTTTGAAACATGTTGTTTTATTTCTAAAAGAGGAAGTGATAGACTAATCCCTGGCATACCATTGTACCACTGTCTTTTCTTTTAATGTATGCTGTTTTTGTTGCTGCATTATGGTGCCTTAAATGAGGCCCCCAGTCGTTCACACTAGATTCTGTTTGCTGTGCTTGCACTTCTCCCATAAATAAAGATATGGAAACCTACTTACATTTTAGCCTCAAATTTCAAAATTCTAGTCACTAATAGACATTTTAACATTTTCAGTTTTACATGTTGTTTTTTTATGTACATATACTTTATTAATATGCTAATACAATTCAAGTATCTAAGCAGTTACAGACCCACCCTGGGTAGATGTTGAGGACCCCTAAGGGCTCTGTGGACCACAGGTCAAGAACCACTGCTGTAGGTGACATTACCCTGCGTGCACTGCAATGTAAACCATAACAGAGACAGCTATTACCCTGAACCTGTCCAGATGCAGCAAGATAATCCTTTACACAGGAAGTGCACATGTGCCACAATATCAAAAGCAATTCTTGCTCCAGCAATCTACTCTAGATAAGCTGAAACAGAGAAGCATTATGCAAAGAAAGTACACAAAAGTGTATGGTAGAGGGTGGTGAGCCATCAAAGCCCTGAGCCAGATGGCCTGCCTCTGGGTCAGTTAGAAGTTGTCATGGTCTCTTGAACCCAACACCACCTGACCCTTCCATGCTTCCACTTTAGGTTCGAAGCCACTGACGGTCCCCCCTTCACCCGCGCTGCAGATGAAGTGGTGGTCAGCAGTACTGTGTGCCAAAGTTGTTCTGCATTTTTTTCTATTATCTGGATTCTGAAGGGACGATTGAGAAGATGCCATAGAGTATAATGAGCAGTCTGTACTCCACAGCCTATTCATGATCAGCCCATCTTACACTGTCCAAACCCCAGTAGGAAGTCCAAATATAAAAGGCCCAGTCAGCTCATCTACACTGCTGTGTGCAGCTGAGCTCTTCAACTTACCACTGCCTTTTGCTGGGGAACCTTTTTTGTTGATATTGACAACTGCTATTCCTAAGGTATTTTACCTCTCCTAATGGTAAATGTGGGGAAACCAGTTATAGCAAAGTCAAAAGTAAGCAGTGGGTTTTGTTTTATCACTTTTTTGTACAAGCGTATGCAATATGCAGAAAATGGACCAATGGATGAAGAGGGATGACCGAAAGCTCTTATAAGGGAGCATACAGGTATGCAGTTTTGATATGAATTTATTGGGAAAACTTGAGGGTAGCGAGACAGCTAAAGCTGTCTCAAGGCCAGACCTAAAACCAGAACACTCTAAAGTCTTTTGACTTTAAAAACACGAACCTTATATGAAGAACAGCATGGCCTGTTATAATACATTCTCTACAATCATATAGGGCCTGGGTTTTTAAAGTATTTTGACTTTAAAAACACATTCCAAACACAAACCCTATATGATTGTTGAGAACTTGCAGTAAGGGGCTGTGCAGTTCGTGTGTTTGTTGATACACTTGTTGATCATGATTTATCACTTGAGTGTATCACCTCAAAGGAGAGCACCAAGCACGTTTGTTTTGCACCAATATTCACTGCCCCACTGTGCTCCTTGAAATTGTTTTTCATAAACTAGGTTGAATAAATTATATTCGCCATTTGGTTCTTTGCATCAAAAGTATTGTTAGTAGGGACCTGTGTGTTTTTTTTCATAGTTTTTAACCCATGTCCGTAGTGATCCTTGGGTCTCACATGTTAAAACATTAATAACAAAAACAGGTTCAGCAAAAGAAGAAAAAAAATCTAGGGTAATGCTGCACAAAACATTATCATTTCCAACAAGTACAGAGACCACTGCCTCACACATAAAGACACTGCCTTTCTGACCACAGATAAAGATGATTCCTGCCTCTTGAAATTGCTGGAACTCTCAGCTGCCTTTGACACAGTTGACCATCCCACTCTAATACACAAATTGGAGTCTTGAAAGGGATTCACCAGTGTTGTCCTTCACTGCTCTCCTCTTACCTTTTCAACTGACACCATTTTCTTCACATGGGTACCTCTGGGTCCCAAAACATCCCTATCATCAACAAAGTCTCCGGGAGTTCCATGTTGTCCCCTGTCACCTTCAATCTCTGCATGGAGCTGCTTGGTTCTGTACACACAGACAACAGCATCAAGATTTATCATTATGAAGAGGATCTACATCTCTACTTGAAAGTCTCATCTGCATAATACATCCAACTCCTCAAAAACTGTCTATACATCACCCAGACCTTGAGGCCCAGCGTCTTTCTGAGGTTCAGCTCATCCAAGGCAGAATTTATGTTATTTGCCAAGAACAACAAACAAGAAACAGTACAAACCTAGATCAATTACATCAAACTTGACAGCTTCAAATCCAACTTTCACCCAATCCCAAGTATTTTGGACTCACACTGGACACCAACCTCACTCTCAAAGAACACATTCGCAAAAGAACACAACACTCTTGTAAAGAACATGAAACATTTCCCTCCCGGAGGTGACTTCAGAACTGCTCTTCAAGCCCACATACCTGTGTATATGGGTGGTGGTAGACCCTGCTCTGTGGCCTCCCACACCCCACACTGGCTCTCATTAAAGGCATCCTACATGCCACATGCCACAGCACGTCTCATCATGGGTCAGAAGAAATATGATGATATCATCCCCATCCTGATAAAACTCCATTGGCTCCCAGTGATGGCCCACACCATCTTCAAAACTAGGTACATCATTTACAAAGCCATCACGACCAGCACCCCCACTTATATTGCAGACAAGCTCAACAACACCAGTGGGCCTCTGCACACCTTTAACTAAGACACCATCAGACCACAGACTAAGAAGTGATAAAAAAGAAAAACAAGGCTGCAGGCCTTTTCCATCTGTGCCCCAAGGATCTCCAACAACATCCCATATCCATCAGGACCACCACAATGCTGCTCCATTTAAGAAAGAGTTGATGACACAACTCTTTAGAGAACACTCTGTCACAATGTTTTTACGAGCCAAATACCTCTCCTATCACTCATTGAATTTATGCTGGTCTTTGACCCTAGAAGAGCTCCACTGCTTTTTGACTAGGTTTCTGCTATAGAAATACCACATACAAGCCTATATATATATATATATATATATATGTAGTTTATGACGCCATCACCCAGTAGCCAGCTTTAAGGAAAGCATTATGTACTGCTTGCTGTCAGTGACTAGAGGTCACTCACTGTCATATTTGGGAATTAGAAGATCATATTTCTTTTTTTTTTTAAATCCCTTTATTAGGTTTAATTCATCCATGCATTGAAATGCAAAATAAGCAATAACAAGGGAAAGCATACAATAAACAATACAATTAAACTATGCAGCTATACTGAGTCTTCTACACTAAGAGGGGGTATTAGAAACATTGAATTGTCACAGGTATACATGATTATGCTTCTGGGGAGAGGATAATGTATAAACCAACGGCAGACTGTAAGCTGCGTGGTCTCTATACACTGGGAGATTTGAGGCAGGAGAGTGTGCTGTATTGCTAGCTATTTATGGGGAGCGTTTTTAACAATATCCTATTGATACAGGTTCTGTTCAGCGGATCACTCTGTTGGTATTGGGAGACCTTGAGCTAAAGGCCCATGATTACCTGACCAACCCAGATGATATAACATGTTCAGGATGTAATTTAAGTACGCTTACGTGCTCATGGGGGTCGCATGTCATTTTTTGCTTCTAACTTTACAATGAAAGCGTCCCACACTTCACAACTACCTCTTGTTAAGCCTCTGGCCTACAGTAGTTGTAACGTCCGCACTTCTGCATGAGACCACTGTAATAAGTCCTGTAGCCATTTGATGTGAGTTGGAGTGTAGGATGCTTTCCAATGTGTAGCAATTAGGCGCTTGAATGTTATAAATGCAAGGTCAATTAATCTGTGGAGTTGTTTGTCACCTTTAGCACGCTGGGGTAATCCTAATAGAAAGGACTCTGGGTAGGGTACTAGAGAATGGTTACTTATTTCGGCTGTAGACTCGATTATTTGTCGCCAGGCTGTTAATAATGGTGGGCAGTCCCATACCATGTGGTAAAGGTTTGCTTCCGGTGGTGCACATTAGGGACATGTAGGTTCCGTCCTGGGAAACATGCTCTTAATTTGCGATGGAGAGGGATAGGATTGATGTAAATAATTGAATTGGATGTAACAGAACCTAGGGTTGCGTGAGACGCGTTTAACAGTAGAAAGCGCTGGGGCCCAGGCACTCTGCGATAGAGGGGTAGTGAGTATGTCGTCCCAGTGAGCTTGAGCAGCCTCCAAGCTTGGGCAAGCAGCAGCTAACAAGGTGTTGTACAGCCTAGATATCATGTTTTTGGTTTCAGTTATTGACAATATCAAGGTGAGTAACGGGGTTGATTGTGGTTCCTCGTCAACCATGTTCCACGTGTCCTGTATTAGGTGTCTTATTGCACAGTATGTCAGAAAAGTGCCTGCGTGTAGGCCCGTAGTGTCCTTCAATTCGTCAAACGTTAGTAGCATGTTCGTTGAGAAAAAATCTCCCACCCTCTCGAGATTTGCACCCGCCACTGAGCCATATTGTGATGTTCAAGCATGACACGGGCCTTAGGCAAGTGGGAGATTGGTATCAGCGGTGAGTAAGGTATGTTGGGCTGGTTGCCGTGAATGTATCTCTGCCAGCATGTTTTGATCGCATTCGTCAGGATGTTGCCTCGATGAGAGGGCTGTGTCTTATCAGACAACCATGTGTATATTAGAGTCTGGGTCAGTAAGTTGGATATGACACTGTTCCGCCATACGATGTTCCTGCAACCATTGGAGCGGCCATTGCAATTGTGCGGCAGAGTAATAGAGTTCAAGATTGGGCATACCCAGGCCACCGCTGTCCTGTGGGCACTGCGTCGTGGTCAACTCCACTCAGTGTCTGATGTTCCCCCATAGCAAATCAGTTAATAAACTCTGCAGCGTTTTAAAAAACGATTGAGGAAGAACAATTGGCAATGCCGCGAAGTCATATAATAATCTAGGGAGAATTAGCATTTTAGCTATGGCCACTCTACCCATGGGTGACAATGGGAGTGAACCCCAGAATGAAAGCGAGTCTCTTATGGAGCTAATTGCCCAATCGATGTTGCCCTCTCTCAGGTCTTCAATTGAGTGATATATTTGTATCCCTAAGTATTACAAGCAACATTAAGCTATAACATCGTAGCCTCAGAACAGACATTAAGGTCAACTGGTCCATATGGTATAGTTCGGGGGGTGGGTGCCATGCGTGCTGGCTCATGCGCTCAGCTCACCGGATGATGGCCTGGACCCTCCAGCCACTCCACGCTTGTTTATGGAGCCCAGTTCCCATATGTGAACCACCTAGAGTACGTCTCAGACTATAGGGCAGCCACAGTGGAATAGTGTGGAGGTGTCCGTGGCATAACAAATGCACAATTCCATCAACCTGTGGGGACCTGCATTCCCCTAGGAGTTGTTTTAGTGCAGGTGACCTGGGGCTCCATATAGTGTAGACTTTTCTTCCTTGAGGTTGAATAGACAGTCACTGACGATCATGGAACTTGAACAAAAGAATGTGGTCTCATAGGTCATCAGCTGAACGAGGAGTGAGTGGTGGTCCCTGGTTAGAGTTCTCAGAATCACTGTGATCTCCCCGTTCGGGGTCCAAGTACGGGGACTCCTGAAGTGTTGCAAACTAGTTGGATGTGAACTGTGTAGCCTCATGAAGTGCCCGGGACCGTTCCTCCACTACTTGTGCTGGTGTGGGTTTAGCCCCTATCCCTATACATTTCCTCTTGGGGGTCAGCCACTGCTCCTCAGTGTCCGCCTTATGTGGTGATTCGGCCAGGCCCTTGGCATGAAGCCAGGTCCAAGTGTCTTCAGGGGACGTGAATATATGAATTTTTGCACCATCTTGCACTCGCAATTTTGCTGGATATAGGAGGACATACTTGAGGTTGTGTTGACGGAGACGTTGTTTTGCCATAATGAAGGAGCTGCACTTTTTTTAACGTCTGCCGTGAAATCAGGGTAGACGGGAATGTTCGCTTCTACGAATTTCCATGGCCCATGTGTGTGGCAGAGTTGGAGCACCAAGTCTCTGTCACGATAATTAAGAAGGCGAGCTATCAAAGGTCTTAGGTGAGCACCGGTTGGAGGAGGTCTGCCCGGCACTTTATGGGCCCGCTCTATTGAAAAGAATTTCGGCACATTATCCAGCAAGACTGTTTCTGTGAACCATTTTCCCAGAAACAGTTTGACGTTGGGACCTTCCACTCATTCCGGAAACCCCACCAAGCAGATATTGTTGCGCCTTGATCTCCCCTCTGCATCCTCAGCTCTGCGCTGTAGTGAGGTCACCTCTGTACTCAGTTGTCGCATGTGATCCTGCAGGTCCAGGATTATTGGACGACATGCCGCTAGGTCTGATTCTGCTTCTCCAACTCTTTCAGACAGTTTGCGGTGGTCCGCATGTTAAATAACGTCCTGCGTTACGACATCAATTTTTGATTCTAAGGAAATGTTTGTGTCTAAGATGGCTTGTACCACTTTTTCAAATTGAGAAGTGTGATTCTGAAGGGTGGCATCCATCTGTTGCATGGCATACGTCATCCCATCCAATACTGCAGGCAGAGAGTTTGGAGTAGCCATCACCGCAGCGGGCATTCTAGTCATTTTCAGTTTTCCCATCTGGTTACCTGGTAGTGGGGATCCCCCCAGCGAGCGACTCAGACTGACAAACTGGAATGATTACCCCCAGGGCGTATGATAGAGTCCACCTCCATGGGAACGCGGTGTGCCCAGCTGCTGCACCAGCGTCCAGAGCACCCGCAATCCTCCCGTCGCTCACCACACCCCGTTGGTCAAATAGGTGGATTGGGAGCAACTGATTGGCACAGCCGTACTTCCCAGGATGTGGGCGATAGCCTCAGTTTGACGAACCAGTTAGCTCTGTATAGCTTGCCCGCACCAATACTATATCGGGTACGATGTTGCAGAAAAATAGTCTATGCCTGCACTGTGTAGCACAGCCCCACGTGTCTCGGGACCACCCCGCTCCAGTGCGCCATTCAACACTGCATTACTGCCATCGTCGTCGGGTCTCCACGGACTGAAGGTGCCTGAAATCCGATTGCTGGGATAAAAGCAGATTAGAGCTCAGCTTGCCCTGTTACCTTAGGGTAGCCCCACAGCTTCTCACCTCCTGGGCATGGCGCCTTCACTCATCCTCCCTCAAAGAGCCGGAGATCCTGCGAGGGCCGACAGGCTGTGCCTCAAGCGCGCCCCGGCCCGGCCAAACAGCCGACAGTCTCACGGCTTCGCTCGCTCTCCACGGCTCCCACTGCAGTGATCCGTTGGGTCCGGAGTCAGCCAGGGAGGGCTGGATTTGTGAGCGCGGGCCGACGCTTGTACTCCGTGGCGCCCACCGTCGTGACCCGCCGTGTCCGGAGTCGGCCAGGGAGGCTCTGGGATGTCAGGAGCGGGTGGAAAGGTCCAGTAAACGTCATGGAGCAGGATATTTTTCCGGCCAAACGCGGAGCTCTGATTTAAGCTGCCGCTCTGGTCGCCATTTTGGACACGCCCCCAGAAGATCATATTCCTAAATCTTAAAACAAAGGCGGTGCCTAAGTGGCAGCCTGAAAGTCCTGTACAATTTCTGTTTTATTCTGGGCACAAACTGGGCGATGAGCAAACAGTGGCATGTTTCCATCCGTGCTTCTATCCATGGAGCCTGCATTGCTGCATAAACTGGGGATGGAGTTTCCATCAAAACATCAAAACAATGCGTGACTTGCATATTTTAGAGAAGTGGGGCTCTATGTAATTATTAAAAAAAAACTTCTGCTGGAGTTGTCACAAGCCCATATAAATGTCCTCTAGATATCGACCTCTGGAAGATGAAAGGCTGAATTGGCTTTAATGGATTTCTAGAAAATGTGCATTCTCTCATGCTGCATAGTCTGCAGTCAACAATGTAACAGAGCAAGGAAAGAGTCTTGCTGCATATATCATATAAATTCTTAATTTAAGAAATCTTAGTTTCTAATCTTAGTTACTATATTGGCAGGAGGCACATCTTTGACACTCCACTTTGCTGGATTTGACTATCAATGCTTGGACAAGTGTCACAACAGCCAGCCTATTTTTTCCAGATTATTCCTGACATGTAAGAGTGGATTTATTGCAACTTTCTTTTTTATAGCGGTTCGTACCACTAGTGTGACCTGTTTTTACAACTGTGCATGATTTTCACTTTTTACCCTAATTTTCCTACATTGTCTGTGTGGTGTTGCGCCTGCCTGACATTAAAATAAATGGTTTGTGCTGTTTTCCCTGTATATGAAAGCAATTTATGGTTTTTGCCACACAGTGGTGTAACAAAGCTTGACGGGCCCCCCTGCATGGCACCCTCCCCCTGGAACCTGTCAGGGGCCTACCCCCCATGCACAGTGTTCTGTGCTGAGGGGGCCCCCTGGAGCTCGGGAGCCTTTGTTACACCACAGGTGCCAAGTGATGTCAGGGTATCAGTAAAAGGGGCCAGGAAGATCCCCTGTGGTTATCAGTAATGGCTAGTTAATGCATGCAACGTACTTGTGGTGTCTTTTGTACCACCTGGCCTCATGGCCCAGTACAACTAGTCACTAAGCTCACGATGGTGCCGGTGATGCTTGACTTTCTGTGCTGCTACCTGACTGTCGTATGGTGATGCTGGCTCTTCATCCAAGCTCCCACACTCCACATGTGGCACACTGCAGCCCAGGCTTGAATAAACTGAATGTGCATCGGCTGACTGCATGCAGCGGTGGCCCCTCCGCTTTGGTGGAGAAGCATCGCTCCCCCACCCCTGCCAGCAGCAGCAGCTGCAAAACTTGAAAAATAAAACGATAATAAACCATGTGGGGTTACAGGCAGGGCCGGGGAGTGGTGTGCACTCCCCTCAGTGCGCATGTGTGTTTGGCCGGCCATCTCAGAGTGACCAAATCCACATGCGCACTGAGCTCTCTCCAACCAGAGCTCTGTTGACGGGTTGGAGACAGCAGGCACAAAGCCAGGGTGCTCACCCCAATCCTAACGCTGCTCTCATGCTGCTGGCAGCATGAGAGCAGCATTAAGATTGGCCACAGGGTAGGCTGGGAGCCTGTGCCTGCAGTGAGTGGAGCCAGAAGAGAGGCACCGCGGCGATGTGGCGGTGATGCAGCGGGTGTCAGGCAAGTATTTTTTTTTATTTCTATTTTTGTTGTCTTTGTTTGTTTCCTTCACCCCGCTGCTTTGCCCCGACAACAGGCGCCCCTAGCTGCATGCCCTGTTGTGAACAGGAGCCACCTTCTACTGCCTGAGATTCTGGTGAGGAGCCTTGTCGATGTGCTGTGGTTGCGGGAGGCCCACGTGCAGGCAAGGAAGCCCAACTGTGACCATAACACCAGAAGTGCATATTCATAAGTGACGAGTGAGTGACCAAACAACATTTTTGGAAAAACAGGATGTAGTGACTGTATCCAGCAACAAGTGTGACGAAGAGACACTTTCTCACAGGAACATACCTCACAGCGCTATTTTCTCTCACCATCAGGAGAACAGGTAAGAAGCAGATTGGTGTACAAATACACCACATGAGAGTGGGAGGTTGGTTGATGCTACAAGGAGCCAAGCCATGTCCTCTACCCCAGCTGTAGCACCTTTTGAAACTTCTGGTCCCTTATCATCCCAGGCATTCAGGTGGAAATTGTGGATAGACAAGATTGAAACCTACTTTTGCAGCCAAGGCTGCCCCCCAAAAAGGAAATTAGACTTACCACTCCATTTAGCAGAGGGTGGAATTTACAAATCAGCCTGCATAATAGGTGAAGTGGGGCCACCTTCATCTATAGCACTCAACTCCCTGCCCTAAATGCCTACTCGGACCCCTGGCCAATCAGGCTATGAGAGATTCCTGTTGATGGAAGCAAAAGAGAAACCAGAAGAATTGGTAGAGGAGTTCTGCACTCGCCTAAAAGAACTGTCTGTACATGCACTCTCCCTAATAAGTCAGAAGAGAACAGAAGGCAATTTTACTAAGATGTGCCTCAGCAAAGCTCAAGAGGCAAGTGTTCCATTAACCAGGCAAGTCCCTCCAAGACATCTTAATTATGGGCAGGTCCCTCGAAATGTCTTGTGACAAAGTTCTCAAAACCCATAAAAGAGGAACCAGTCAATCTAGTTGCAAAAGGAGTCAGTTCAGCTAAATGGATACAAAGAGGCACCAAAGGGTGATTATGCGGTCAGTGTGGGGGTGTTAATCTCCACTAGAACACTGTCCAGCTAAGGGAAAGAAGTGTGGAGCATGCAAAAAATCAAACCACTTTGCAAAAGTTTGCAGATCAATGAAAGGGGGCAAAGTACTCAACACTGTATACACACATCGTATTGTTTCACATGATGAAGATGCATGAAGAAGCAGCAGTGCACATTGTGCACACCGTTGAACATACAAAAAGACAAAAGTGCAAACACAGCCGAAATGTAGAGTGAGGGTTGGAAAACAGGAAGTCATGGTCCTTACTGACAAAGAGTTCTCCAACAACATCATGGTCAAGAAACAATTTGAAAAGTTAACACCAAGATGGACGGTCAAGCCAACCAGAGTGAAAGCTTTTACATATGGGGACACAGTCCCGCTAGCTCTCTGTGTGGCTTTCCCACACCACACTATACCATGGTGACCAGTCTCCATTCACAAAAATATATATCACACGTGAAGGAAAAGGGGCTCTTCTGAGGTGCTACACAGCTACAAATTGTCCAATTTGCCTACAGTAGCCACACAAATGATCTTGATTTACCACTGTTGAGGTTTAAAGACTGTTTGAAGGGACTGGGTGCCAGAGGAACCAAGTGTTTATTGTGCTTATTGAGAAAGTGATTCAACCTGTTGACCTCCTTCATCATAAGAGTGGCCTTTGATCTAATACCCAAGGTGGAAGAAGGGCTGGGGAAACTTGAGGAAGCAGATGTCATAGTAACAGTAGAAAGACCCACCCACTTGGTCTGTACCATTGTGGTAACCTGAAAACCTCGGCAGATGGGTGAGATAAGATTCTGTGTCGATACATGACTTCCCAAAGTTGAGATTAAGTGACCATCTCATCCCGACCATTGGCTGAGGTCAATGGCTCCCAGTTGTTTTCAAAAGTTGATCTCAAGTCGGGATGCCACCAACTGCTCCTAGGCCCTTCACCACCCATCTTGCACTGCATCAATAAAAGAGACTTAACTTTGGCATTTTGAGTGCTGCTGAATTGTTCCAAAATGCCATCAGAGAGTTGATAGATGGCATGGTAAGGGTGATACATGTAAGTGATGGCATCCTAGTGCATGCTGCCACCACTGAAGACTATCACACCCACCTATGATACCTGTTACAACTTTGCATGTGGGACCTCACTCCAAATCTGAGAAAGTACAGATTCATGTGGACAAGTATTAGTTTTTCTCAGATACAGGCTCGATCCAGTGAAAGTTGCAGTCATTAAAACAGCCCCACCACCAACATCTGTGTCAGAAGTACACAGTTTCCTAGACATAATGACATACTGTGGCTGATTTATTCCTTACCTTACATCCCTCCCAGAGCCCTGAGGGAACTCACAAAGTAATCAGCAAAATGGCAGTACAGCAATGTTCAAAAATCAGCATTTCTAGCTACCAAGGAAGCATTATTGGAAGAGACAATTCTGAAATAATTTGATCCTCTGAACCGTCCTTATATGCCAGCACAACAGGTCTAAGCACAGTCTTATCCCAGAGGCAACTGAGTGGCGAGTGGACTCCCCATACCTTTGGCAGCAAAGCCTTAACTCTGACTAACCAAAGATATTAACACATTGAAAAATAGGCCATTGTCTTCCTTTTCATCCTTTGGGGATGTCACCACTTCCACCTGTATACTTTTGGCCATCCTTTTGTGGTAACAACGCATCATAAAATCTCTGATCTCTCTCTTCAAAAGATCTTTTTCCAAACTTCTATCCAGGATAGAGAAGTGGATCCTTCAGCTCCAAGAATGGTATTTGTTGATGGACTGTAGAAACGGCTCGGGGGAATCTGTCATATTTTGTATCTCACCTTCCCCCATTCAACTCCTCAAGAAACAGAGAAAGGGGTGGAAACAGAAGAGTATGTCCAATTAATAATAGAAAGGTCTTGACCGAAAACTATGTCCCTCGATGACACAAAGAATGCCATTGCACAGAAGGATGGCAGCAGCTAGCCATCCAAGCAATGCAGTTGAACAGATAAAACCTGCTATTGGACAATTTATCTTCTAGCATGACCGAAACTAAGGCAAAACTAAAATTGGTCTCTAGTTTTGCTCAATATACACCAGCAATTGCCACCGAGGGGTGTTTGTCTGAGGACCCACATTGGTCAGTCCTGCCTCTTGTGTGTCAAAAGTGGCACAGCTGGCCCATCCTGGTCAGGGAGAAGGTAGGACATGTACCTGTGTAGTTTATATGTCCTGGTAGTGTAAAACTCCTAAATTCGTTTTACACTGCTGTGAGGCCCGCTCCTTTCATAGGCTAACATTAGGGTTATCCTCACATACTGTTTGAGTGGTAGATTCTGATCTGAAAGGAGTAACAAGGTCATATTTAGTATGGCCAGAATGGTAATACAAAATCCTGCTGACGGTGAAGTTGGATTTAATATTACTATTTTAGAAAATGTCACTTTTAGAAAGTGAGCATTTCTCTGCACTTAAATCCTTCTATGCCTTACAATCCACGTCTGGCTGGGTTAGTTGACAGCTCCCTTGTGCATTTCACTCAGACAGACCCAAACACAGGATGCTCAGTCACACCTGCACACATCTGCATACTGAATGGGTCTTCCTCGATTGGGAGGGTGAAGGGCCTGACACTTACATGTCAAAGGACAGTGGCCTGCCCTTACACAATGGACTGCCAAACCCCCTAATGGGACCCTGGCAGACAGGATGGGACTGAAAGGGGAACTTGTGCACTTCTAAGCCACTATTTGAAGTCTCCCCCATTTCAAAGGCACATTTGGGTATTTAATGAGGGTCTCTGACCCTACCAACTCAGACATTTCTTGATAAGATACCTACTGGGAAAGGAACTCTGTACCAGAACCTGCAACCTGCTAAGAGAAGCTTCCTGGCTGCCCAAAGGACTCACCTGACTGCTTTGCTGAAAAGGTCTGCTGCCTTGCTGTTGCCCTGCTGCCTTGCTGCCCTCTGGCTCTGCTGAGAAGTGCTCTCCAAGGGCTTGGATTGAGCTTGCGTACTGTTTCCTGAAGTCTCAGGGCCAAAAAGATGTCATCTCTGCAAAGAACTCTTTGTGCAGCGAAAATCAACGCCTGCCGGAATCGACGCACAGCCTGCCCTGCGGTGAGAAAATCACTACACACTGAACCAGAACGATTCAGCCAGGCTGGCCGAGTGGAGATTGACTCAGACCAAGCGTTCCGATCGGTCCTTTGATGCACGGCCCTCTAGATTGTTGTATAGCTGACCCGGAACAACGCAGCCCGACTTCCTGCAAGAAGAATCAACGCAGCACCTGCCGTGCAACAGAAATTCCGTATATTGCCCACCGGATAGACGCAGCTCCTGTGACTTTGTCCTGCATGCCCAGGATTTCTTCCCATCGTCTAAGGGGCGTCCAAATACCCCCCGACCCAAAGAGGATTCAAGCCTGCGAGCCGGAAATCGGCGCAAAGCCCTTGCTGCGTGGAAAAACATTGATGCATCGTCTGGGTGCATCCAAAGAAACCGGCGCACACCTCCCCGTTTTCCACGCATCTTCTCCTCTGCGGTCCAGTGCGGATAATTTAGACGCAAACCATGTACTTTGTGCTTGCAAGAGACACTTATTTCTTTTTAAGAACTAAGGGGCATATTTATACTCTCTTTGCGCCGAATGTGCGTCAAAATGTTTGACGCACAATCGGCGCAAACCCTGCCCCATATTTATACTTTGACATCCGACCCCGCGGGCGTCAAAGTTCCACCATGTGCGTCATTTTTTGGAAGGGGGAACCAGCCTTGCGTTAATTATATGCAAGGTAGGCGTTCCCTTCCAAAAAATGACTTTAAGGCCTGTGCATCTTATTTATACTGTGACGTCATTTTGACGCACAGGAGGGGGCAGGCCTTAAAAAATGGCACCCAGCCTGATGGGTGCCGTTTTTTAACGCCTGGGTCAGGTCAGGCGTTAAGGGACCTGTGGGCTCGGAAGGAGCCCAGAGGTGCCCTCCCATGCCCCCTGGGACACCCCCTGCCACCCTTGCCCACCCCAGGAGGACACCCAAGGATGGAGGGACCCATCCCAGGGAATTTAAGGTAAGTTCAGGTAAGTTTTTTTTTTCGTATTTTTTTTGTGGCATAGGGGGGCCTGATTTGTGCACCCCCTACATGTCACAATGCCCAATGGCCATGCCCAGGGGACATAAGTCCCCTGGGCATGGCCATTGGGCAAGTGGGCATGACTCCTGTCTTTGCTAAGACAGGAGTCATTTCAATGGGGGTTGGGCGTCAAAAAAAATGGCGCAAATGGGGGTGGAGGCCTGAATTTTGCCTCAGACCTGACTTGCCCCATTTTTTGACGCCCAAGCTCCATTTTCCCCTACGCCGGCGCTGCCTGGTGTGAGTCATTTTTTTTTACGCACACCAGTTCGCAGCGCCGGCTTACGTCATTCAATAAATAAGGCGCCCGCATGGCGCTTTGGAATGGCGTTAGCCGGCGGTAAAATTTTTGGCTCACAACTGCGTTGGCGCAGTTGTGCGTCAAAAAGTATAAATATGGGCCTAAAGACTTAATTGATCATTTCAAAAGTGATATTTCACTCTCATATTTATCAAATATTCGTTGTTTCGACCTTAATCTACACAGATAAATATTCTATATTTTTCTAAACCTGTGTGGTGGATTTTTGTGGTGTTTATACTGTGTTATTGTATGATTTATTGCACAAATACTTTACACATTGCTTCCAAGTTAAGCCTGACTGCTCAGTGCCAAGCTACCAGAGGGAGGGCACATGATAATTTGGATTGTGTGTGACTCACCCTGACTATAGTGAGGGTCCTTGCTTGGACAGGGGATAACATGACTGCCAACCAAAGACCCCATTTCTAAAAGTGTGGTTACGGCATCCTGGGTCACAAAAGAAGCCGGAGAGGCTAGACGTTACCTTCTCCCATACACACATCCCCCTCTTGTCTCTCGCACACAGAAACTTGTGCATATACAGACACTTAGTTATTCCATATGCCACTTCAGAACCCACATTGACACACCCAGGGTTAGGGGGAAAGGGTCCTTTTAATGGGATAAGTAGCCCTTGCTACAGGGGTGCGGCCACAATCTAATCATAATGATTCTTTTGCTGCCACATGCCACTATCTTCACAGTAATGAGTTGGGCAGGATGTACCCTAGAGGATAATAATAAGAAAACTCTTTCTGGGGGGGAGGGGCTCCCTTTTGTTATCAGTAGACAAGAATGCTTCAGGAGTTGGTGTCCTGAGAAACCCCTTGGATTAGGCGCCACTCAGATGGACCAGAAAAATATACATTGTATCATTGTAAAGCCTTTCATGCAGTTAAGGTGAAGATTTAAAGACATCAATCAGTATAACTTTTATATATCTATAAGTGTCAGAGCAAACGTGAAAGCATATCCACATTGTTTGTCATGGCATGCTCTTGCATGGCATGGGAAGTGCTGCTCATATTTAAAGTGATTTGTAATTGCTTTCACATAGCGCCTCACACCACTGAAAATGTGCCAAGGTGCTTTCAGTGGCTGGGTAGCATCAGTGGCGTAACGAAACCTGAGCCCCCCTCCTGCAAAGTACTTGGAGGAGGCCCACTCCCCACTGGACCCCGTCAGGGGCCTGTGCACAGTGTACTGTGCTGAGGGGGCCCCCTGGAGCTCAGGGACCCCACGCACCGCGGGGGCCTTTGTTATGCCATTGGGTATTATGCTACTCCATTCATTTTGGGCCATAACTGTGAGCTCTACGGGATGACGATGAGCTTCGATCCCCTGCCTCAGTGGGATAAAAAATGGCACGTTAGGCACAGGTTGCACAAGGACACTCAGCTTCACTTTGTGTCTGGTCAGCTGTGTACTGTGACAATTCCGGCCTCACATGTGGTAACTGTGTGCTTTACAAATGTCAAGTAACAATAACAATTCAAGCGCTAGTGAGAGCACAGGTGATCTGCAGGCTTGCTGCATCTGCTCATTGAGATGCATTGGCAAACAGCGGGGCATGCTCCAGGCCCCAGATGATGTATGGTGGAACTAAATGAAGTCATGCTCCGCATCTCCAATAAAGTGGACTGGTACACACAGTGGCAGGAATGCCCCTGATCTCCTCTGAGACTCGCTGGGAACAGCTGGAGCCCTCCTTCCATCTCCCCATTGGCATGCACTGGAATGTAATGGGATTTTCGGCCCGATTTGACACAGCTCTAGTGAGCGGCAGCAGACTGCATAATAACAAAATAGCAGAGAGGTCGCCGTTTTATTGACGTTTCCTCCTTGATTTTCAGCACTGTAGAGAAAATACATGTCTTCGTGCTTATTGTTGGTTGATTGTGGCATGCTTTAAAGGACACAACAGAAAGTACACATGGTGACATAAATGAAAACAGAATAAGGCGGCCTTGGAAATACATTAGCTTGAACATACTAGTTGCTTTGTGAGATCTGGGCACTCAGGGGTTACTGCGCTCTAATTGCATCAACTGGAGTGTTCTCCACTGGTGTTCTAGGGCCTAAGTACTAGTGGAACCAAAACTGGATAACCAAGTAATCCTCTCCAGCACTTGACACTCTCAAGGTAGCAAGAAAAGCAGTTCAAGGCTTATTCACTTCACGGAGGTGGGTTTAGACATTCAGAATACAGTGCACACCGTACTACCAGCTAATAAGATCAATGTCCAGTCAGTGCTTTACTTTTTCAAAAGAAAAGTACTTTATTACACATAAGAGAAATATACTACACATAACACTAGGATAAACAGTGAAAACCAGACATCTCTACAGCCCTCTGGGCCAGAGTTGTGACCCCAAACAATCTTACAGCACCTAGACGCTAAGCACTATAAAAAACACACAATAGCATTGCATATTACAGACCATGTTACACAGGGTTGCTCATGTTCGCTAGAGCCATGATACCATTCCTTGTATTTCAATGATGTAGTTTCAGCATAAGATGTGAAATCAAAGTTGCCTGATTTCTTGGCACAGTTTACTGGAGCCCCACTAGTCCAGTAGCCAGTGGCTAGCTGTAAGAGGGTAATGGCTGGCTAGAGTGCCAGTACACCCTCGTACCCCAGATTTCACAAAGAGAAAGGTGGAAGCCTGTACCACAGGACATTCCTCATCAGCTACAGATTGTAACTGGAAGTATTAAACAGGCTCCCACAGCACAGGGGAGGGGGCTGGGCTAAGTGATCTGATCTTCAAGGCCTGGGGTCAAGCTTCCCTGTCTCTGTTGAGGTGTTGCAAGCTTCCTTATCTTGAGCAGTTGTCTGCAATATCCTTGTGTTCCGAGTGGATGCTCCACAAGCCTCACTCCACAGCTGGTTCTCTGCATTCAGGTTGCGGACTGATGCCCTTGCTCCTCGTCAAGCTAGCAAATTCCTTCACAGCAGAATCCATCTGTCACGAGAAAACTCTCTCAAGTTCAGACGCAGTGAGCAAGCTTCCCTTGCCTTTACACCATCGGCCCAAGCTGGCTTGCGTAGATGCTTGTTAGAACAGAAGACCAGTCTTAAACAACAACTGACTTCTTAGGCCTGACTTTTATCACCTCTGATTGATAGGCTGATCCAGTCAGAGGGTCCGCTACTCTGGGATCCTGGGTGTCCTTTCAAACATGAGGCCCATGTGTGTCACGCTCACTGCATGTCCAAGGCATACAAAGGATGAGTTACTGTTCTTCAGGACAGGGTCTTGGTATCAGCTTGGGCTATTCCCCAGAGAGGAATTTTAATTAACTCCAGACCAGAAGGCACTGACCATCACACAACAGAAAAGGGTGGAAGGGTTTCTCCTAGAAGAGTTAGTGCAGCTAAACACAGATAAGAGCAAATGTCTACCCCCAGCCCACCAGGCTTTTCCAAGGAATAAGGAGGGTCACAGTGGAACTGGAATGTCAAGCCGAACAGCTCCATTCAAATTGAACTCAATGGCTCACCTCATTATCTCAGGTAGAAAAAGGCAACAGGACCACATGCAAGGGAGACTGCACAAACTTGATCGGGGGATGGCTATTAGCCCACTTCCAGGGTACAGGGTGACAGTTATCCCTGACTATAGATGTATTGCTGCCACTGCTGTCAGTATACCATAGCCTGGGTAGAGAGGGCAATAGCCAATCTCTGTGAAATAAGGGTGCACTGTACATGTCCCCCTCGACCTCAGAGCTAAGCTCTAGGGTCTCAGTCCATGTAAACAGTGAGATCCTCAGTGGACATATATGATTGTCATGTTCACTGAAGTAGGGATCTACAAACCATACAGTGACTTTTAAGTGACTTGCCTGAAGATCAGCATAAGGCAGGGAGAAGCACACTCTCCAGAGACATGGAGAAAACTTCCTATTCCAACACGCTTCCCCTGCAAAACTTTGCATTGCTACAGAGAGCACACCCCTGCGTCTTGTGCTGAACTAACATATATTATGTATCAACATAATTTACAACTGTACTTGCAGGTTCTACAGCTCCATGTGTACATTACTTGCTTCCAAAGTCTGCATATAATCTCCATAGCAATCTCAATGGTGGGTGATAGAAACCTTCTTTCCCGAGCCATAGATGTGTATGTTGTATTTATAAGGGGCCCAGAGGACCAAAAAGGGACTGTCATGGACTACTGCATCTATGAAGTGCATCTCTCGTCTTGTTTGGGCTGTCATTATAGCTCTGACCTTAACTGGGGCTTCCACTCCCACAAAGAACTGTGGATTCCTCCCTTCTGAGGCAAAGGCTTGGGGGAAAACTGCAGGAAATTCTCCAATGTACACTAGGGAGGGGCCCATGCACTCCACTACTGCTCTGCATCTGGTCCATAGAGACCGCAACATGCCCATTTGAAGGAGAGCTCACTGAAAAGATTTTGGAAAGACCTTGGCTTCATGAGAGTCCAGGAAATGGTGGAGCTCTGTGTGGTCAGAGAAGAAGGATGGCTGCTTACTCTGAATAAGTTACTGGAGTCTGGTAGTCTAGTGAACTCACAGAACTTCTTCAGAACAAATAGAGATGGCCCCATCCCAAAGTAAGATAGTTTGCGGTCCTCTCTGGATGGAGAAAAGAAAACTGGTGTGGTGTTGATACATCCATCAGATTAGAAAGCCTTCCTTTCCCTGGGTTTGGCTGTTCCTACTGACTTTCTACTCTAAGGGGATGGGAGGTGTATGAGGACCTTATGTCAATGGTTGGTTCTTTTATCTTTCTAAGTTACTGTAGCGGGAGTGAAGACCCAAAAAGGGTGGTTACCGCTGCTTGGCTGCAAAGCCTAACAAGGCATTGCTCCATGTAGCAGCCCAGATCAGAGGTGAGCCCAAAGAAAATAGATTTTTCTAATCAGTGCATTTCTTTCACTGCCAGAAGCTGAATCCCACTGATCCCCCTCTGCATGATGTGCCATATGCACTTGCTCACCAACTCAGCAGAGATCTGCAGCTGCAATCTAGAGGATAAAATCGTTTTTTTCTGTATGCCCATGATACCAACGAAATCCAGGCGACATTGAACAAGGGTATACCTCAACCTAGATGCATTAGCCTTATACAAGCCATAGCTATCCAATTGGGTGAGTTTCACCAGAGACATTCAGACTCTGATTTACAGACTTTCCAAGTTGTTCACCATTCAATAAAACTCTGACCCTGTGATGCCGGGTCATCATTTCCGGAGGGTGCCACGAATATGGGAGTTTTACATGATTAGGACATGTAAAACTAAAAAGTACATAGTCTACTTTTTAATTTACAGTATATGGTATACCACTCTACAAGGGACTTACATATAAATTAAATAAATATGCCAATCAGGTATATGTCAATCGAACCATATTTAGGGGAGTGAGCACATGCAGTTTAGCACTGGTTAGCAGTGGTAATGTGCACGGAGTCCTAGGGCCAACAGAGCAAAAATCCAGACAAAATGGAGGCAAGCAGGCAAAAAGCTGGCGAAGACTACTTTAAGGCTGACAGGTCTAACAAATATGTATTGCACACATGATACACAGCCAATGACAGGCAGTTGCTCGGATAAACAATATGGGTTTCCCACTCACTTATCCAACCATTAAGTAGAATAAGATCCTTAGCTATATATGGGCATTGATCTAAGAAATCAGCTATTGAAGCATAGCGAAAGCGTGTCATAATATGTGTGATATTAACATTTCTCAAGGTACTTTGTTCACAGCAAAAGTACAGACAGTTCAAATTCACTTAGAGGTCAACAGGCCTCTGCATAATCTGCAAGCTTACTATTACTGAGTGTCACAAAATGAAACCTGAATCAAAATGCATTTCACAATTAAACCTACGCACCTCAACGCCACACTGCAAAATCAGACTTCACAGCAATCTCAGATCATTAATCACTTTTCGTATCTCTGCAACAACTAAATAGGTCTGTGATTGTAGAATAGCAAAAGTGGATACCTTAAAAAGGTTCATCTTTGAATAATTAAAGCTAAAATTAATCAATAATTTTGATCTATATCTAACCAGCATTAAATTCAAAAGGCAATACAGGAATACAATGTTCCAGAACTGGACTTGCTTATCAGTATGAGCAGACTCCAGCACAAAGAAATAATAAGAAATATTCTGAGGGATAATAGCTGAGAAAATTATTGAGTAACATTGTTGAAGTACAAATTTGCTGAATTAGAACTAGATTCTTATTCAATGGCAAGGCAGAAATGTGTTTATTTAGTCTGGGATCCAACAATAAAGAATAAATACCTAAGATTTAGACTACTTCATATATAGTTCATTTCCACAATTTGAAGGATCATGGTAATCACAACACGCTTTCCCAAAAGGATGTAGGCTTTGTGACTGTAAGGACAAGTCTCTGGACCACATAATTTGTTTGTGTCCAAAATTATTAGATTTCTGGAAAAAGGACTTGTGTGTCCCATTTAGAGAAGTGAATATAAGGTCAATCAAATAGGTGACCAGCTGCTATTTTACATAACAAACCAATCATTTATTACCAAATTCATGAAATTGCTGGACTGTCATTATAATTTGCTGAAACAGTCTTCTAGTATGAATTAATAACTGCATGATTTTATAAGAATAGGGCCCTCATTACAAGGCTGTCAGTCATCAGACCTCCAGCCTCACCTTGGCGGACTTACTGCCTGCGGACCCGGCGGTAAAGACCGCCACTTCACAAGTTGTGGGGTTTGGCAGACGCCAAACCTCCACAATGCAACCTGGCCTGCCGGTGCAGTCACACCGCCGCAGCCAGCGGTGAGCACCGTCAACCCGGTGGCAGGCCTCAGCCTGCCAGCCGGATTACAGATCTGCAGACCGCCAGGCTTTCTGTGGTGATCACCCCGCCCCGAAAACCCTGGCGGTAATGCACCTAGCAACAAGAATCTCCATTCCTGTCACCGGCACACGCACCCCTACAAGTCAACACACATACACACACACCCTACACCCATCTGTCCACACACTTACAAACACCTCCCAAACCCTTCACTTTACGCATGCATTCACGTACACACCCCTCAGCATACGTATACGTTTACACAGACACCCCCACTCACATGCGTACATGCAGACACCCCCATTCACTCACAGATACGCACTCATACACCCCCATTCGCACACAAACACGTACTCATACACCCCCATTCAACGCACACACCACACACATGCACCCAACACTCCCCCCCTTCAGACGATCACTTACCTTCTCCATCGAGGAGGTCATCCGGGAGGGGATGGGTCCTGGCAGTCTTGCCTCACCAGCACCACCACGCCAGCAAAAGTCCGCCAAACCATATTACGGCTTGTAATATGGCGGGTGGGGTCTTTCTGCTGTGGCGGTGCTGGCGATGCAACCGCCGCTTCTGAGTCGTACTTCCGACTATAAATGGGCAGAAGTCCTCCAATGACTCCTTATATGGCGGTCAGCAGACCGCCAACACTGGCGGTATGCTGGCTGCAGCGGCTTTGGTGGTCTTTCAAAAAGACCGCCGAAGTCAAAATGAGGGCCTATATTTTGTTGGAGTACAGGATCACAAGGCTGATATTATCTTGTATATAAAGCCCATCGCCTGTTCTGTTTTAGTCAACTGTTTTACCTGTACTTCTTATTACAATTGATTTGTTGAAATGCAATACTTACAGCTCTGAAAAAGGAGTATGATTAATTACTTTTTTATCTTCTGTTTTTTAAACTGTACAAAGCGATGTGGGGATGCGAATCACTTACTGGTTTAAAATGGCACTGTAAAACGTTAGTGTATTTATGTTTTTACAGTGCAATTACATTTGAAAGCTTATTTTAACATGTCATTATCAAATCATATAATCTGGTTACATAAAATAAGATGAAATGCTGAAATTGTGAGATAAAAAAGTATACTGCCACTAGAAAGTGAAGAGTATGAAGTTGTTTGGTGAGAATGAATGGTATTCAATGGTCGATTGGGAGACTTAAGTATGTTGATGATGTCAGCGGCTGCACACCTGCTAAAAAAATAGCCTGTTTAGAGCAACACTAAGGCCCAGATTCTCAAATATTTAGCGTCGGGCTACTGTTACTTTTGTAGTGCTAAACTGATGCTCAATCTTTTTGGGGTTTCACAAATCAATGCAAATTGGTATTTTCATTGGTTTGTATGGCAAAGTAACACAAGTGTTTTGCATTACTTTGCTTCAAGGGGGTGTTCCATGGGTGGTACATGGGGTACCTATGCTACCACCCATGCTTTTTGATGCTAAAAGGGTTTAGGGTCAAATTTAATGCCACTGAAAAGCAGGCGTTAAACAGAGAAATGTTTTCATTTCTCTGTGCTTTTCCGACTTTGCATGTGTGCTGCACTGTACAGCACACTACAAAGTATGGAAAGCTATTTCAGTGGTGGAGGCATAGTATTCTGTCCGGGAAGGATACTCTTCCTGTACAAAATCTATGCTAGACTCACGCACACACCCTAGCAATGCGGGGCTAAGGTGTGCGTGGTGCAGGGCAGCTGAAATCAGCACCGGCGATAGCGAGAGTGGAGGGGAGGAGAGTGCGACATCTATGTGAATATGCCCCTCTCTTGCACTCCCTCTGCCACGCAGCGCAGCATTTTTGGCAGCATTTTTGGCTGCTGTGCTGCGTTGGGTGAAAGGTTTCAGAATCTGGGTCTAAGTATTGTATGGAGTGTAAAGGTGAGCCACTGTTGTCATATGTGAGATTTGCAATCGAGGCGTACACTCCAATATAGACTGTTACACATTGCAAATCGGTGTAAAAAATGTGATTTCACAGAAATTACACCCCAGGTGAGGCGCTAGCATTGGATATTCCACTTGTTGTTTGTTTACAGCTGTTTTTCATAGATTTTCATGCACAGCCAGGTCATGCTTATTTAGTAGATCTGGCTTTGCTTAAAATCCAAGCAGTGTTTGCACTTTTTCCACCTAGTGATACCCCCTGTGCAAAGAATATGGAGGGTTGGCTGCCCAAGCGTAAAGACTTTGAATTTAGCACTGGCGCACACCACCTCTGCACCAGGGCTGAGGTGTGGAACATCCTGAGGCTTTTCACGGCACTGCTGCATTCCTGTGCTTGAGGCCCAGTTAGAAAGGACCCGAACAAAAACCCGACTGACAGGACCCTTATGTGTGCCTTTCCGACCCCGTGAAAACAACAACCCCATCAGCACCCATGCCGGTGCCCTCTGTCCTTAGAGACAAATTGGTGTAGAGGTTAGTACCAGTCTCTAACAGGAAGCGGTGAGTTAGACCAGCGGTGATCTCTTCGGGTGGGCGGGCCTTGTGGTGTGTAGGCATGCTTTGCCCATCAGCTCTCGTACACGGGCAGGTGGCTCTCTGTTTATTAAGTGCCCGGTGCCTTAAATAGCGGAAGGCCCGAATCTGCATGTGATCTTTGTCTGAAGCAGAAGACAGGCAGCTCTCTCCCCACTTAACGAGATGCTGACTCTCCTGTTAGAGAATATGCATAATTTAACACCTTCCGCCTACTGCACCTCTAATCTGCAGGTTAACCCTCTGGCCACAGAGCTCCTCTCTCCCTAGCTTCCTCATTAGGCGCCAACACCCCCGGGACCTCATTTTCACCTGCCACGCAGCCTCCTACGTGCTCGCGCCTAACGTGTTTCACCGACGTCTTTTGCAGACACCAGCCTATAAAGAGCAGTGCAAGAATATCTGGTGTACCAAAGTGTGAGCCCCCGTTACCCTCCGTAGATACTGAACGAATAATCAGTTCATGTATAGCAGCCCCCAGGTGGGCAAGAAAATATATATATAGACTGGAATGGGCCCCAAAGCCCGGGGTTCGCGCCACTCCACATGCCACAGCTATGATAGCCAAGTCCCTGCTCCAACAGTGGCAGCTAATGTTCTGCCCCCCCACCCCCCGCCACCGGCAGCAATCAATGCAAATCCTTTAACAAGGACTGTTAAAGGGCTGCGGGGCACATGGGGTGATGAGTAGTGAGGGGAGTGCACTGTGCACTCTCCTCACTGTGCATGTATGTTTGCCTGGCCGTCTCGGGCCGGCCAAACACACGTGCGCACAGGGCTCTGCAACCCAGAAACCTAGTTACTGTGCTGGAGAGAGCCTGCAGAGGCTCCCAGTCTGCCTGGGAGCGTCCCGCTAGGGCGCACCAGAGCAGTGTTAGGATTGGCTGCAGGGCAGGCTGGGAGCCTGTGCCTGCAGCAGCGACGGAGACGGAGGAGAGGAGCGGTGTGCGGACCGAGGTAAGTTTTTTTCATTTATTGTTTTTCAGTATTTTTAATGTCTCCTCTCCCTAGCGTGTCACCTGCACCCTGGGGGCCCTGTGAGCCACGTCTATTTTCTAACCCTCTCTTTCTCTTCCACTGTGATTCCGCTTCTCTCTCGTGCTCGCTCTCTTTGTTTCACACCTTTTCTAGTGCTCCCTCTCCCAAACACTGTTCAGTCTTTCTCTCTCTTGTTTTTCCCTATTGGTCTAGTTCACTCTTTTCCCTATTCTCACTCTTAAGGCCTTTACGTGTTGTCCTCTCTCTTTGCCTCTCCTCTGCTCTCTTATGCGTTTCTATCTTTGTATTCATTTGCACTCTCTCACAAACGGCTTTCTTTCTCTCCGTGGTTTTCGCTCAACCTCTTGTAACTGTTCTTTCTCTTCCCCCTCTTTTTCTCTTCTTCATTTTTCTTGCTCTCCTCCTTCTTTCACAGGCGTTCTTTCTCTCAGTTACTGCTCTCTAATTGCCTTTCTCCCTCTCACACTCTCTCCAACTCCTCCTCTAATCCTCGCACTCTTGCAATCTTTCCCTGACTTGTCCATTTCACTCTCTTTCTCTCCCCCTCCCTTTGCTACTTTCTTTCCTCTTCATTGTGCACGTGTGCAGGGGTGGACTGGGACATACAAGAGGGGTAGGCACCAAAATAAAAGTGGCCCCCAATAGTGAATCATATAGCTAAACAGTGGTACTATTGGGAAATTCAACATAAAAACTGTCCTATCTGGCCTTAAAACCTGCCTGCAGTTGCTAAAAAAAACAGCCAACACACTGATTTGTCAGATTGTCCTATGGGCTACCAGGGGTCTTCAAACTGGGAGGGCAAACTCATGTGATCCTTTGAGGGGGAGGGTAAGGGGTTGTTTGGGGATGGCAACAAGCACTGCCCAAAAGAAGCATTATGCTGATAACAGGGCTGTTTTAAGCGGAAAACAATAAGAGCAGGTGTAAACCACACTATAATCTGCCATGACTAACATCTTTTCTAATAAATATCCAAGCTGGGAGCATGTGTCAAAAGGCAAGGGACTCCAAATAGTCTTCAAAGCCCTCACCCTCACTTCCAATAATCACACTGTAATTACTTTTACACATTAGTAACGCCTTCCTGACCAGAATAGTATGCTTGGCATCATGTATTTGATTGCATTTTTAAACCAGTATCAGAACTTAACTGCAATGTACACTACACATATTTAAACAGTGCATATTTAATATAATAGAATTTAATGGAATAATTGTGAAAAATTCATTGAGGGGTGGCCGCTATTTTTCTTTTCACTGGAGGGGCACAGCATTAAAAAGTTTGAAGACCACTGGGCTAGCCCGGCACTGCACATGTGTGTACTTGCCCTTCATAGTCCTCCTTTGGTTTACCTCATTAATATCAATCCAACACTAAATTATAACAATAAATTGACCAATCAGCCTTGGGAAAGGGACTTCCACTGCATGGAAAAATGCTTTTCTAGTAATGTCTGATCCGTTTGAGCTAGAAAGATTTTTTTAAATAAAATCTGCACATTATGCAGCATATTATGGAATATGTGGCAAATGCACAAAAGCCATAATTATGTGGAAGATGCCAGAGCGGCAAAATCACATAATTTTTGTGGCCCTGATCATAGTTCACAATACATACATGAGGTTTATTTATCTTAGAAATAGAAATAAGCAGCAGAACACTTTAGAAGGAATATGTTTATTTTTATAGCAGCAGGGGAATCTCAAACGTGTGAGCTACATAGTGTAGTATTGTATGATAAGAGAGTCCAGATTACGTAAATCGAGGTATGATAAGTAGGTGGAAATAATTAATCAGAGGTCTAGCACAGGCACCTGAAAGTGGTCTGCCCAGAAGCCCAGATTTATTATGATTTTCAAGAATTCCTTTTTCATGTTTTGTATCGCACTCACAAGTCGCAAAATGGTAAATTCACAGCTCAAATTTAAATTTTGTGCATTGTCCTCCATGGAATGGGTTCTCGAGGATAGTGTAAGTGCGGTCTGACCGTTCTCAGTTGGGATGGTTTGGATGAGATCTTGTCCCTCACGGAGAAGTGATTGGTATGAATTGAGTTTTATCGCTAAAGGAGAAATGTGGGGCGTCACTGTGTGTGTCTCGTCTCTCAGGATAAAAAAGGGGTTGGTCCATACAAGGTCCCCAATGGATGAGTTGGTAATAATGGAATTCTGTCCAAAAGGGAGACACACTAGCCTCCCTGTGTTGGAAGACTTCAGGGACAGGTGCCAATGTTTCTAGGGCAGAGAAAGAGAGTCAGAGCGTTTTTGTTTCCCAGTTTCGCGCATGAGTCCTTCAACCAGTCCATGGTGTTTATTTGCATTCCGGGACTTGTAGTCATAAACTGAGAATAGAATTAATGGGTCTACAAATTCCAGAGTGTAAAGAAAAAACACAGACTAGATGAGCTACTCACACATGGAACTAAGAAATTTGAGATTGGGTGACCACTTCACTTCACTGTTTTCATTTCTGGGCTGTTCACATGCAAATATTTGTTTTCCAATCTATTCGTCGCCATCGGTCAATGGACACAAACTAAGGCCCATATTTATACTTTTTGACGCAAATCAGCGCTTGGGCAGATTTGCGTCAAGACGCTTACTGCCGGCTAACGCCATTCCAATGCGCCAGCCGGGCGCCTTACCGGCATTGCAACCTGGATTGCATCAAAATAAATGACTCAAACCAGGCAGCGGAGGCGCAGGGAAGAATGGGGGCTGTGCGTCAAAGAATGGTGCAAGTCAGGTTATAGTAAAAATGATTGACTCGAACCTGACTTGCGCCATTTTTTGACGCACAACCCTCATGGAAATGACTCCTGTCTTAGCAAAGACAGGAGTTGTGCACCGCTGCCCAATGGCCATGCCCAAGGGACTTCTGTCCCCTGGGCATGGCCATTTGACACAGTAGCATGTAAGGGGACCCAAGTTAGGCCCCCCTATGCCACTTAAAATAAATAAAAAAAATACTTATCTGCACTCACCATAGATGGGTCCCCCCATCCATGGGTGTCCTCCAGGGGTGGGCTAGGGTGGCAGTGGGTGTCCCTGGGTGCAGGGAAGAGCACCTGTGGACTGCTTCCATGTTCTTCCACCATGGAAAAGAGCCCACAGGTCCCTTAACGCCCGCCCTGACCGAGGCGTAAATTTGTGACGCACATTGGGCTGTGCGCCATTTTCCGGCTCCCCCTCCCAGCCGTGCGCCATTTTTGCCCGGTTGGATAAATATGGCGCATGGGTGTTTAAGTCATTTTTTCGACGGGAACGACTACCTTACATGTCATTAACGCAAGGCGGTTTCACGCATCCAGAAAATGACGCACACAGCAGAATTTTGACATTCGCGGGGTCGGGCGTCAAAGTATAAATATGGTGTTAGGTTTGCGCCGAATTTGTGTAAAAAAAATAATGCAAATCCAGCGCAAGCAGAGTTTAAAAATGCCCCTAAGTCTACAATTACTAGAATGCTGTAGATTGTCACACAAAAGCGCAGGGTTAGAAACAATATTGTTCATTACATAAAATAAGGTAGTCCCCTAACCTAGCAGCTTTGTAGCCTCAAACTGCAACACAGCCTCCTAATGGAAATCCAATTCCAAATGGAAGTGCATTGAAACATCTCTCCATCACTAAGACTGGGGTACACTGATCCAGAACCAGTCACTTTCTAAAGGGAATTAATAGCTATGAAAAGGGTTAGTTATGTTTTAAAAATAATCTCACTGTTTGTGAAAGTTCAGGTCTGAGGGCACAGATGTTACTCCAAAAGCTGCAAGCCACGGCCCCACTGTCTTTCCCTCCGATGCACTTGCCTGTCTTCAGCTGGGTATATATTGGTAATCACTTTTGCAAATGGACCAACGTATATTGTAAGAGTGGCCAGCGAGCATCCTCAGCAAGTGTAGTGGTCCCCCTTGAAGCCTCCACTGTGTTGAGTTGACGTTAGACGTATTGAAATGTAATGACTGGTGCTCCTGCCTTCAATTTACACAGCAGCTCAGATCCAGAAAAGCAACAACCTACCTTGCTCTCTGTGACATGGACCCTTCCATTGCTAAATGCCCCCCACCCCAACTCCTCCCAAGGAGGAGTAAACATTAAGCAAGGCCAGGGGAAGGCACCTGACAAAGGCCCTCATAAATAATTGCAGCTTTGCAGAGTAGGCAGGGCCCCAGGACCTCTAGACCTGGGGCCACTGCACCCGCTGCACAAATGATAGCAATGCCTCTGACGAACAGGTGGGGCCTTTGGAGGCTGGGTAGGCTACAGCACTCACAGTACCGTGCACTGAGAAGTCAGAGTTTAACCAAAAATATCGCTTGTACTTTTTGTGTAATATTCTAAGAAAAAAACTCAGAAGCAGGAGTACGTGTCAGGAATTAATGTTTTGTAAATAGATCACAAAGGCCCACAAGGGAAAGCAGATAGTCTGCATGCAGCAACCGTGCCCTGGATAACTGAGCACAAACTCAGAACTCAGATGATGCATATAGAACCATCAACAACACGCCTTGCAAAGGTAAATAATCTTACAATGAGCAAACAACATGATAATACAACATCTCCTTTCCCCCAGAAAGAAAGATAAGTAAGATGACTGTTACCTACAATTAAAAATAAACCTAGAAACCCATAACACGTTCAAGAAAATACATAACATATAATTAATAAAGAAGTCTCAAACTAATTGGTAACACTGGTTACTACAAAGTGTAATCGCTTATTAACATAGGTTAATACAGAATGTAATCACTTAACTTTTGGGGTAACTTAATACTACTTTCCACATTGACGTGCAGCAATGACCATTTCATCATTTCACCTTGATGAACAAGAAGCAATAGTATTAAGATATTCATCATGAGATTGACTAAATTACCACAATGTACGTCAACCTCATTAAAACTCGTCTGTAGTACGAAGTTCAATTCCATTGGCACTATATCCAGTATTGTCATGTGTTCCATCAACAATGACAATATCAGAAACATCCTTGTGTTTGATAGAGTCACAAAGCAACTTATACCAGGACCCTTGCTCCACACTTTCACTTTTTGTCCCAAAAAATTATTTCTGTTTGGGTTTCAGTTTCCCAACAGAACACTTATTCCACCAACCACGCCCCTTCCACAAAAAACAGTCTTAGTCACATGTGATACTACCCCTAGTTCAGTAATATAAATGTACTTTTAGTCATCTTAAAAGGTTTCCTGATGAGAACCCTATCACCTCTCTCTACGTTTTCACATAATCAAAATATTGTTTTGAGTGTTCATGCACTCTACTGAAATGTTCACCATCATTACATTGAAGAAAGAATCGTCACAAACGTATCTACACAATCTGGGAATTAATTTAGTGTTAGGTTCCCTCACTCCTAATATAAAAATGTTGAGACTCCAATTTTGGAAACGGAAGTAGATAAATAATTTCAGTCTTTTTCTCTCAAGTATTTTTTTACTTTTAAATCAGTGCTTTAAATGGGCGGTACTGTCCGGTACTGAGTCCCAGCACTTTTTTGTTTTGAGAGGGAGAGTACCTGCACTTCTCAAGAAAAACGTAATACTTTTAATTGGAGAGTACCGGCACTTCTCAGAAACAAGCAGGTACTCCGGCACAGAGTACCTGCACTTCTAGTTTTCCATTTCAAGTTCTGTTCTAAATGAAAGACCAAATCTTTTTAAATGTCCTCTTTAAGAAACGTATTAGAACGTTCCACTAAACCATTAGCAGAGGGGGAGTATAATGGTATTTTTCTTGTTTTATACCACTAAGCTTAAAAAATGTAATCATTTTGTCAGACTCAAACTGTGTGCAGTTATCAGAAAAGAGAAGGTCAGGTACTCCTTCTTTAACTAAAGCATTGTGGTTAGAATAATGAAGTATCTTAAGTCCGGTGGCAAAGTATTCCACGGCCAAGCAAAATTAGTCGCCAGTTTCTGCTACCCTTTAGTAGGTAACGGATTGAAGTTCTCACTTTCTTTGGTAACTTTCTAATGTTAGTCAGATAACAAACACTGTGAATATTTATTGAAAAATTCTTACACTTTACTATCCATGGCAGACCACCAATAAAAAATGTTAACAATATTTTAGTTGCAGTCATTCCTGGTTGTCTACTATGTGCAATTTTGATTAACTTCTCTCACAGACTAATAGGTGGTAAAAAGTCTCTGATGAATTATCAAGTCATTTCTAACACTCAGCTGCAACTTGATGATAAAGTAAAACTGCCCTATCTAACACTCTAATATGAGATCTCTTTTTACCTTGTTCCAAGCTATGTCCTTCTTATATTCCTGCAACCAATCTTTCTCAGTTATTGCTCCCTCACACTTCTGTAGAGCATCCATTACTGCTACTCCAAATTCATAGTCTTCAATTTAATCTTCTACATCTTAAGCAATCATTACTCATATTCTTGCCCCCAGGACTAAATTTTATGTCAAAAAGATACTCCTGGATCCTTGAAATGAACCTCACTAACCCAGCGGACGCTTTACCTGCACATTGCCATTCATAAGAAATACAAGTGATTTGAGGTCAGTAACGAGATCAAATTTGTTTCCCCGCAGGTACGTTCCAAGTTGTTCAACAGCCCAAACACAGGCTAAGGCTTCACGTTCTATTGCACTGTAACATACTTAGCTCATTTCAAAGTATATGAAATAAATCCTACTGGATGCTTTTACTGCCCCTGACGTTGTGTAAGAACACCTCCAACACCTGAAGAACTAGCAGCAGTAAATAAGCATTTGGCACTAGGGTCAAAAGTTTTAACTGACTGTTCAGATACAACCAATTTACTCACAGCATCAAAAGCTTCCTCCTGTTTCACCCGCACACACATATTTCCTTTCCCCTAAGCCACTTGCTTAAAGTTTCCACAGCCACAGGGTATTCTTGTATAATGTGTGAATCATATTTACTTAAATCTACAGATAAGCTAAGAGAATTTTTGCCAGAAAGTTTGGGAGCAAATTTCATTGCCTCAATTAAATTCCATTTGATCTCAATACCATCAGCCGATTAAGTATGAGCCAAATAATCCACTTCTGATTTTAAGAAATTGCATTTTTGTTTAGAAACTGTCATGGCCGTTTGTGATAAAACTTGTCACACTTTAGCTAGGGTGTTATTATGTACTTGACCAGTTTTTGCACAAATCAGGATATCATCCTGGAATGGTCGAACCCCACTGATGTCTTCAAAAAAGAGTGTCCTTAATTTCTGAAAAACACTAGCAACACATGGAAATGGAAGTATGAAGGCACAAAAAGAGGGTCACAAAAATAGTGAGATCTTTAGAGGATTCCGAGAGAGCCTCTTGATGATATACAGAGGTCAAATCTATTAGGGGAGAATACTTGGTTCTACCCAGAGCAGCAAGCAATCCTTGAATACGTGATAATGGGTGGCAATCAACCACAATTTTATTATTCAGGGAACGTAGATAAGTGCATATATGAATATTGCCTGTATAGTTGTTATTGTGATTGCAACTGATGAGACTCATTCAGGCAAATCTGTTGGTTCTATAATTTCTACATTGCATAATTAATCTACAACATTTTAAAGATAATTTTGAATACTAAGGGGTAGAGGTGCAACTTATGCCCAGATTTATACTTGCGTTGCGCCAAATTTGTTTTCTTTTACGCAAATTAGGCGCAAAACAAACTCCAAATGTATACTTTGGCACTAGACCCATCTAGCACCAAAGTTTTGGAGTTAAAGTCATTTTGTGCTAGCGGGAAACTACCTTGCGTCAATGCCTCTGCCCATACTAGCGTCATCCTTTGACGCACAACCTCCTGTTTCTCCTACGCCTCCCCCACCCGGCTAGTATCCTTTTTCACGATGCTAGCCAGGCCTTACTGCCGGTTACCCTCATACCAGAAACATGACGCCCGCCCGGTGTCTTGGGATGGTGTTAGCCGGCGGTATACTTTTTCACGAAAAACTGCATTAGCGCAGTTTTGCGTGAAAAGGTATAAATCAGGGCCTTAATGCCTTACTGGAATGACGTTGCTCTTAAGTTTGAAAGCATGTTCAAAACCCTTGACACAACCAACCTTGGTTAAAAAATCTTCCTCACAATCACTCAAAATAAGTGTCAACTGCGAAGTTTCCTTCATAATTGTAAAGCTAGGCATTTCACCTAGGGTAACTGGATTTTCTGTGCCTAGCTCCACAATAATTCTACCCCGATATGTTGTGTAGTGATGCACAGGAAGTTGCATATGCAATGACCTTGCGCTCTGTGCATGCTCTGATACTTGCGACCAGAACAATGGTAAGTCAGAACTTAGTCAGGGGTGCAGTTTCGTGAAATAATGATAGAATGCTCTGTGCACCTTCAACTGCACTGGACTTCATGTCATAAACATTTAAGCAACCACGAGCTGCAAACCGCGCTTGAGTCACTCATGTGCCGTTTGAATGGGTGCACGAAGTACTTTAAAATCCCAATAATTTAAAGGGATCAGAGATCACCACCAATGTGGTACCAGGCAAGATTCAGGAAGAATGAAATAGAAACTAATCCGATGTGACATCAGCCACAAACTTTAGTAGGCCAGTGACAAAGTACTCGATTCAGTTCAATGGCAAATTGCTGTGTCTTCTTCAATGAAAAAGACTCGGAAGGAGTAAGCGGAGTCAGGAATCTATTTCTTGAAAGTACATCGCAAAGACCCACAAGGGGAAGTAGATAATCTGGCTGAGGAAACCCTGCCCTGGATAACTGAACACAAATACTGAACTCAGATGATGCATGCTGAACGATCTTCAGTCCAGTCATGGTAATCAAACAAAAAACAATAAGACTTGACAAAGGCAAATGCAATGTAAATTATTTAGTATGCAAACAGCATTGTAATACAACGGTATCCTGAACCGAATATGCAATCTCCTTGCAAAAAGATAAAATCTTAGAGCACGAGTGTATACCTAGGCTCAAAAACAAGGGCCCTGAATGCGAGTGCACACATTGGGGATAACAGCAAAAAGGATTTGGGGTGAGGGGGTGGTCGGGGTCCACACAAAGTGCTTAAGCAATTTTTTGCTTTGTTCCCAGTATATAAATGTCTCACTCACTGATCTACTGGCCTAATTTACTCACTTATTGACATAAATAATCAACATGACATGCTATGTATGCAATGATTGGCACAGCCAAACGAGTAATCACAACTGCCCTTAATGACTCACTTAGCCGCTGTCTTTTTTCTCACTGGCTCTCATGATCATGCGCCTGCTCATGTGTTACAGACTGGCTCACGGTACTCACAAATGCTTTGATTCTCATATACACATAGGCACTCAGCGATGCGAAGTTCTATTTCTAATCAGAAACAACTGTGAACAGAAACTGATAGCCATAATTGTAAATATAACCCTTTCCTGTCCCCTCACACATGCATGAACACACCAAACACACACATATAACACACCGCCGACACACACACATCCATCTCTCCAAAGGCAACCATCACCTACACAAAAACCGCATTAACATACACATACAAACCAATTACACTACACACACATAGCCCCCAAAACGCTAATATCTCCCCTCCACACAAACACCACCTTCAAACACATGTGCAAAAACGCAATACCTACACATACCAACCAGGGAAGTATCCTAAAAAAATAAATACTCCACTTGGATCTACATTGGGAATGGCTGTGAGCGACTACGTCTGTTTCTATTAGGGCTATTTTTTCATTCCTCCGATAGCTTTCCTCTTTTCTCTGCTACCTCTCTCTCACTGTAATCTCACCCTTTTTTACTCTCCTTTCTCCTTTTGTTTCTCTCCTCTCATTGCCCTCCTCCTTTTGCCTTTCCCTTCTGTCCTCACCTCTCTCATCTCCTTCCTCCCTTTGTTTCTTTTCTTGCTTTCGCTCCTTCTCTTGTCTCCCTTGGTCGTTGTTTCACCTTAATTAGGTTGAGCATAGCAATGTGCAAGCACTGCTTTCCCAACATCTTGGTATCTATGTGGACTTTTAACCACGCAAACCTCATGCCCATTACTATCACTCATTCATGGGCTTACCTTTAAAAAATCCTTTGTTATCTTTGGTAAGTGCTTTACATTTGTCCTTCCTTGGGGCGGTTTTGTTGCCGACTTGGGGACTGTCCCTGTTACATGGATAATTGCAAGTTTGCCGATATTTTTGACTGCGAGCGAACTCCTTTCTTTTGTGTGTCTCCTTCGCACTCATGGCCACCATGGTGCTTTGAATCGGTTCCCTTTTGTCAACTAATGTTTTACTTTTTATTTTCAATTTATTTGTCAATAAAAGTCCAGTTAGGAATTTAAAATGCCAATAGCTCTAACTGGAACAAATGCGAGACCGATTGCAGTGCAAATGCTTGTTCTCTATTCCAATTACATCACTGCATGTCCCTAGTCCATTTGTTTCTCCTTCGATTTCTGCCTTCTAATTCCCCCGCCCACTTCTCCCTTCTCATACCGCCTTTTGTCCCTGTCCTAATATCTCACTTCTCTCCTTCCCTTTTCTCTCCCCTCTCTCTTGTCACTTTTCTTACTCTTGGACAATGGACATCAAAAGAATAAACTTGTTCTGGTTAACAGATCACTACTTTGGGCAAGAAAAGTCATTAATTTGGGGAAAAGTACCAAAAACGGACTAAAAATTGACCAAAAATTAAAGCATTGAATATAAAAAGCTATCAAGCAACAAGCACTGGCAAAGCCAATAGGTCTTGCCTATGCTAGGGCTATTGGTTTTGCCAATGCGTTTTAGCTTTGTTATACACCAGCTGAGCCAGTGCTGGGCATGGCTAAAAGTTAGTGGTGTAGAGGAGAGAGGCTTGAAGTGGAGTGTCATAGAATGAAGTGATGTAGAGTGGAGAAGAGTGGTCTACAGAGGCAGCTCCTTCATAACAGAGGAGGAGAGTTGCCTCCCTGCTCATTCAGGCAGTGACAAATAATTATTTGTCAGTGTCTGACTGAGCCATGGGAGAAGTCACGGGGCCATGGCAGGGAGGAAGAGTGGTGGGCACTTGCAGGTGCACATGTGAGTTTGGCTGGCCATCTTAGGCCAGCCAAACTGACATTTGCGCTTACATTTTTCCAACCCAACTGTCTTACACAGCTGGTTTGGGGAAATGGTACAGGATCCTTGTGCCTGAGTGAGCATCAATGGCATAAAGTGGAGTAGTGTATCATAGAGCAGAGTAAAGTAGAGTAGAGTGGGAATGGAGTAGAGTGGAGTGATGTAGAGTGGGGTCAAGTGGAATAGATGACATTGCGTAGAATGAAGCAGCACAGAGTGGAGTAGAGTTTTATAGGGTGTTGTAGAGTGGAGGGACATAAAGTGGAGGAGAGTATCATAGAGTAGAGTGGCATAGCATGGAGTAGAGTGTTGTGAAGTGCCACAGAGTGGAGTAGAGTGTTGTAGATTGGAGTGAAGTGGTGTAGAGTGGAGTGTCGTAGAATGGAATGTCATGGCATAGAGTGGAGTGTGTTAGAGTGGAGTGTCACAGGATGGAGTGTTGTAGTGAAGGAGGGTCAGAGAGTATCATGGAGGAGAGTGGTGTAGAGTAGAGAAGGGTGGCGTAGAGTGGAGTTGAGTGGCTGAGTGTAGTACACTAGCATAGTGTATCATGCCATAGAGTGGAAAAGAGTGTAGCAGAGTGGAGTGTCCTAGACTGAAGTGTTGTAGAATGGAGTGGAGGGTTGTAGAGTGAAGGGTCCTAGAGGGTTGCAGAGTGCCTTAGAGTAGAGTGACATAGAGTGGAGTAGAGTAGGGTGGTGTACAGTGGAGTAGAGTGGCAGAGTGTAGTAGCGTGGCATAGTGTGGTGTGTCACAGACGATGACTAAAGGTTTTATAGAGCGCTCGTATGCCCAGTGTCTTGGCGCTGCCGGTGATCCAAGAATAAAGGACAAGTTAGTTGCAGTAAAGCCAGGTTTTTAAGGACTTTCTAAAGCCCAGAAGGATTAAGGCAGACTTTACAGAATGAGGGAGATGATTTCCCTGTTGAGCGGTACATCTGATAAAGCTTTTGCCTCCCAGGACACTCGCTTATGGGGGGAACAACCAGATACCTTGCAGAGCTTGAGCGTAGAGATCTTGCTGGAGAATACCATTTAAGGTTTTTCTTTAGATAGTTTGGACCTGTGCCATTTAGGGCTTTGAATGCTATACATAGTGCATTAAAGATGATACGTTTTTAATGGGAAGCTAGTAGAGCTCATTTGAGGCCTGAGTTGCTGAGTGAAACTTGGAAATGTTCAATAGCATTCTGGCAGCAGTGTTCTGCATGATTTGTAGTTTATTCACAGAACTCTTTTGTAAGTTTAATTAGAACATTGGAAGTTGGCAGCTCCATTGAAAACAATGGAGTGCTGCGGGCTTTTACTGGCCGGTAAAAGCCTGCAGCGCCAACATTCCAATGGGCTTTGTTCACAGCAGCAGCTGTGAACAAAGCCTCACGGAGCCCGAGGGGATTCTAATCCCCTCGGGCTCCATGAACAATTTGGTTTTTTTAAGAGAACATTCTGCCCTGAGTGGCAGAATGTTCTAATAGCCTTAGAACCCGCCATAGCGGGCTCTACCGGCTATTAAAGGCCCTTTCCCTTGTTAAATGCCCTCGCCTTCGGCTCGGGCATTTAACTCGGGAGCAGGCCTTTAATAGCCGGTAGAGCCCGCTACGGCGGGTTCTAAGGCTATAATAGAGTCAGTTGCAATAGTCCAATATTGAGAGAACTAAAGCTGTTACCACTATATTTAGTGAGTCAAATGGAATAAAATGACCAATGACCAAAGAAAGAGATGACCATGTTGATCTGATTTTTATAAGTGAGTTTGTCATCCAAAGTGACCCACAGAATTTTTTTTTTGTAGGAACAGGAAGTGATCCTAACTCTTGCAGTCACCAAGACGGAGACTAGAAGGATACATTGTTGCTGAATAAGATCACTTCTGTTTTGAATGAGATTAACTTAAGAAAATTGTCGCTCATTCAATTTCTGATTGGAGTCATGCAGTTTCAAACGGTCTCACCTTTGCTGTGATCACTGTTGAAGAAACACAACAATCTGAGTGTCATCAGCATAAGACACCAGTGAAAACCTGAAAGATTTAATGAGGTTGGCCAGGGGAGTGACATATATATTACACAGGGTTGGACTTAATGATGAGCCTTGTGGGATCCCACAAGACAAAACATAGTGCTCCGATGTAAATTCACTAAGAGTCACTGACTGGGTCCTATCTGTGAGGAAAGAATGAAGCAAGGCAAGGGCTTTATCTTTGATCCCCAACTTCCACAGCCGATCAAACAAGTGTGAGTCACCATATCAAAAGCTGCAGACAAGTCCAATAAAACAAAGATTGCTCTACCGCCCTTATCTAGTGTGGATCTAATTTCTTCAGTGGCCAAAATGAGTGCTGTGTCCATACCGTGGGCACTGCGGAAACCGAACTGAGTCACATCCAAGAGATTGTTTAGTTCAATAAATGATGTCAGCTGGGAGTTCATGGTTGTTTTGGTCAACTTGGCCAAAAAAGCGAAAAAGAAAGCCTTGATATGGGACAATAGTTGTTGGTGTGCTCGGGGTCTAAATTAGGTTTATTTATTAGTGCACAACTAAGGCATTTTTCCATTGTTTGGGAAATTTCCCTTTACTAAACATAGTGTTAAAGATTTTAGTCAGGTGTCTAGAAATAATATCTGGGACAGGCTGAACTGTTGTGGGTGGGCAGTGGTCAGATGGGGCCCCTGATTTGGTAGTAAGAACCAGTTGACTGATTTACTAAACGGAGAGAAAGGTAAATTCTCCAAAAGTGACTTGATTGTCAATAGGCAGTGAATCAGTATCGATGAACAGGTTGATGGCTTGACTGCTAGCTGAGAAACCATTGAATATCTCCAGGACGTTATGCTGGAAGAAATTTGCAATGGCATTACAAAAGCCTGACTATCGCTCACTAAGTTAGTGACAGGAGTAGAGGTAAGTTTAGTTTCAGTGAGAAAAAGCTTTTTAGTGGAGTTTTTAGCTGATTCATTCTTTTTGGTGAAATATTCTGACTTTACTTTTAAGATCAGTGTTTTGTATTTAGCAATATATGTTTATATTTTTCTTTTTCCGCTATGTTATAGTTCTTCCTCCATATACGCTCCTGCCTATGGCATCATTGCTTGAGAGCTTTTAGGTTTTCACTAAACCACAGAGCAGAGAGTTTGCGTCTCTTTGACATTTTTGGCTTTGCAGAAGCAAGGGTGTCTACTGTATTGTTGATTGCATTCAATTTTCAAAGTTTCCTTGCATCCCTTTCTGAGTGACTGGTCCTACACTTTATGGGTTCCATACTGTTCGGAGAGGACTTTAACTGCATATCAGACACAGCAATAGATAGATCACACCCCGCTACCATCTTCCCCGACTAATCGGACGGCTAATTTGGACCGAAACTGGCAAAGGGAGTGGGGCCTGATTGACTCCTGGCGAGCTCATCACCCGGGGCTCAGAGACTACTCTTTTTATTCCCATTTATATGATATTCATGTACGGCTGGGCACATTCCTTTGCTCTCCCGACAAACATGAGACAATACAACTGTCCGAATATCTGACCCGAGCAATCTCAGATCATAACCCCCTCCCACTGACAAGACTATCTCAACACCGATATCTACATGACGACTCCAGCCTGCACGGTTGGAGGATCAGGCTTTCGCAGACACCATAGGTATTGCTATAAATGATTACTTTGAGACAAAAAAGGGATCGACTCACTCGTAACTGATAGAATGGGACGCATTCAAGGCAGTGATTAGAGGGTGGTGCATATCCACAACCAAGGGGGAATGCCAAGCACTGCTTCATGACATGGCACAAGCAGAATGAGATCTTCGCTTACTTGAACAAAACAAACCAGAGGTCCCAGACCTGCAGAAATCACTTCTCACCGCCCCGGAAAACGCACTTGTAGCAATCGAGAGACTTCGCTGTTATGACTACAAAGCCTATATAGCACATACACACTTGGAAGGAGGCCGGTCCAGTTCGCTTCTGGCTTGGTTTTTGAACCCAATACGCAGGGGCTCGACTATAGTGGAACCCACAGGTGATAGCATAACTACCCAGGCTGCTATTAACAGGGAAATTCTATAATTATTAATACGCTGACCTCTACACAAGTAAAGTGAGGCCAGCTGAGAGGGACATAGAATATTTCTTCTCACCCCTGGTCCTCCCGACTATTTCAGTGCAGGAGGCGGCAGATTTGGGTGCCGCAATTACACATGCAGAAGTGAAAGAGGCTATTGCTAGCATGGCACGAAATAAAACCTCAGGACCGGACGGGCTTCTGGTGGAGTTTTATTCAACATATATAACCAAGCTCGGCCCGAGGCTGGTCGAGATGTATGAGGAGGCCAGAAAATATGGCGCACTTCCTACATCAGCAGGGGAAGCCCTAATTATTCCACTATCAAGCCAAGGAAATCACCTACGTCTTATTGGCCCTTGTCGATGTTGTCAGTAGACTATCAGATATTAAGTAAAATATTAGCTATGCGCCTCTCAAGGCATACGCCACATTTAGTTCATACAGATCAAGCCAGGTTTATCCCTGGGCTCCACACAGCTACTAATTTACGGCGATTTTTTTCTATCTTAGATAGTGATGCTTATAATAAGCAGGAGGCGATGGTTTTTGCTATAGATTTCGAAAAAGCTTTTGATTGCCTGGAATGGCAATACTTGCATGAGGTGCTCCATAAGTTCGGTCTTGGTGATCAGTTTGCTGCGTGGACCCGACTGCTCTATACTGGCCCATCGGCCAGGGTTCACACAGGGGCCACCATATCAGAGACCTATAGGGCAGGAAGGGGGACCAGGCAAGGTTGCCCACTCTCCCCCTAGCTTTTTGCTCTTACTATTGAGCCATTAGCCTATATAGCTAGAAATGGAAATGCTTATAGAGGACTCGTAGTGGTGGGTCATACCCATTACATCGCACTCTATGCTGATGATCTTCTCCTTTTTTTAGGAAACGCAGGGGACGCACTACATGGGGCACGGCATCTTTTGGAGACTTTCGGCTCTATATCCGGGCTCTGAGTGAACTGGCAAAAGTCTAGCCTATTCCCAGTAATGGGAGGCAGAGCAGCCCCTCTGGACCTTGATGATCTGACCTGGGAACCATGATGCTTGACCTACTTAGGAGTCTGCATTTATCATAACCAAACGGACTTGATAGAGGGGAACATTGAGCGGGCGATACGAGGCCTTCACAGTGCTATGACCTTCGGGGCATCCCTCCCACTGGCAATAGCAGGGTGAGTTGCGCTCCTGAAAATGACAGTCCTACCCCGCTTGCTACACTTCTTCTCCACCCTCCCATTGTGGATCCAAGAACTTTTTAAGGAACTGAACTCAAGGGTGGTCAGCTTCTTATGTGGGACTGGTAGACGCCGTCTGGCCCTCTGTGTATTACAGAGACTGCTTGCAGAGGGTGGACTGGCCATTCCCGATTTTGAATCCTACTGCTTGGCGGGGCAGTTACAGTGGTTGACCCACTGGATGGCTTGCCCGACAGGGAGCCCACCCCTTCCCCCAAGATCTTCCATCATTGGCTAGGTTGGTCCTACAGCTGGGCCCCCAACTGTCACTTGTTCCAACGAACTGAAGGTCATATATAAATGCTGGGTGTGCTGTCTTGACTGCCCTAAGGGTGGCAAATCTTATGCACCAGAAATCCCATTGCGGTGTGTATTGAAGTTACCGCATGGAGGGGACTGGAGGAGATTGGCGAGCTGGAAGGTGGCCTGGGGTGACGTCCGTAGGCACCCTGTACAAAGTTAACACCCTTCTACCGTTTGAAGACTTCAGTAGTTGTTACGATCCCCCCCAAGGCCACTTTTAACTTTATAGAGTGGTCACTGAGCCGATTGTAGTGCACTGGCAAGTTGGGCATTCAGAACCCTCCCTGTCTGAGGTGTGTCAATATCTGACGTCTGCCACGGGCACATATAAAACATTGACCTGCCTTTACAAGAAAATATGGAAAACATTATGCACACTGCTTAAAATTTTTAAACGGAAGTGGGAAGTAGACCTAGGCACCGCAATCACAGATGAAGACTGGGAGGAGATCTTGGCCTGGACCCCAAGGGTCTCACAGAATGCCCGCTTCAAGCTTATAAACATGTATGTCCTACATCGGGCCAACCTGATGCCAGGGAGACTTTAGAGACACTTTGGGGTGGAAGAGGCCAAATACCCAAGATGTGGGGAGGTAGAGGCAGAATTCCTTCACATGTTTTGGACTTGCCCAAATGTGAAGGGGTTTTGGGGAGCTGTTATTAATTCATTAACTGATGTGCTGGAATGAGATGTTTCCAATGACCCCAGACACTGTTTACTCGGAGGGAATAGACACACGACCCATAATAGAGTGACCGATCAGTTCGGAGATTTAGCTCTGTTGCTGGCTAAAACAGAAATAGCAACGAATTGGAAGGTGCCTTATGGCCCCCCGGAGGAGACCTGGAGAACAGAGGTGCTGAAATGAGCACGAGTGGAGGAGACGGTGCGTTACTGGGAGGCTAGAAGAGGTCAAAGAATGGCAGAGAGGGTAAGAGCCGGGGCACTCTGGTATATGGTTGGGACCGACTGAGAGAAGCACCGCAAGATGAGACACTGTCCCCTTAAGGAAGAGATATCGATATTTCCTACAAGAGCCTGGAGACTAATTCCCCAGCACTTAGCATAGACACGGTGGTAAGAGCAGAGGGGGAAGAGGACGAAACCTGACTGGGGGACGCTCATCACAGTGACATGAACTCTGAATTCGGAGATACCCAGAAATAGCTAGGCACGCAAGAGGGAGGGGACCAGGAGGAGGGATTACCTCCCTACAGGGGAGACCCACCCTTAAGAGATGAGCACCTAAGAACTGCACACCACTAGACTACAAGCAGGGCATGTGACCTATAGGCGCCAAGAACACTGATGAATACGATTCTATGCTGCATGTACAGTTGCTATAATTGTACTATGATTATGGATACTGCAATCTATGAGTGTGTGAATAATCGTTATGAAATGACAATGATGTGAGAGTGGTGCACCCAAGGTATTCAGAACGCTACTTTGTTAAGTTTCAAAACTAATAAAATGTGGTTAAAAAAAAAAGCAGGGTGTGGTAGTTCCCTGCCATTATGGACAACACATTATCAATTGAAATTACCATTACATTTGCACAGACATACAGTTTTACTGATAAAATTATACTGCACACAAATGATAATGTTTGGCAATGGCATCATGAAGTGTACTGATTTGTTCTGACCGTATTCAAATATTTGTTTCCAGCACACTTCAGATTTACCAAAAATATGATTAATTTGTGCATTCCTAATTCTTATAAATTCTGACATTTTTGCACAGTTTATTTACAGCACTTTAAATTTTGTTGTGTGCTAGGAAAAAGCCTTCAGTAAGCAAGTAAAATAAATTTCTAGAGCGCACAGTGCCCACAGGTGTTACGGCACCAGCAAAACCCAGAAGCGGTGACAGTGGCAGAGATGTCAAATGAAAAAGAATCAAAGGGGAAAAGCCACCCCGTTTCACACTTCCAGATTGTCAAATAAACATTCTCAATTTGAAGTCAGAGAAAGAATAGTAAATAAACATCAAGCTTCCTTGGAAGACAGAGCCTGGCATTTGACTACTGTCTTTGAATGCACAGCACATGTGACATGATTGGAGCAAAATGTAAAGGCCTGTTTACAGAAATCAATCACTTGTGGAAGAATACAGTAAATAGGCTATGCTCCATGGCAGGGACAAAGACATTGTGGACAGCATAAACAAATAAAGTCAGCAAATAAAAAGCAAGCAAATGTGAGTTACAAACCAGAAAGACAATAGTAAGCAATGGGTGGAATGCATTCCTACGTCAGCTTTAGGGTTGTCTCTGTGATCTCTTTAGCAAACCAAACAGCTGTGCTGTGTGTTAGGATTCTATCTTAAAATAGTACGTCAGTTGTTCTTCATTCAGAAAGGCCAAGATTATTGAAAGTGATGTGATTTAAAAATGAGCCTTTGCAATTAGAAATGCTGTTCGCTTTCAAAGCTGAGCAAAATATGTTTTGCCTAAAAAACACATTTGTCTTAATATCTGCAGTCTTCTAAGTTTGTTAGGAATTCAGTTTTGGGTTCTTATTTTCAAATACTATTTTCAAATTACAAGATGCTTTTAATATAGACTAGAGCTATGCTTAGAACGCATAGCTCCATCACATCTTTCAACTCAGACAAAACACTCAGAGAGAAGCAGCTCATTAAAAGGCTAGCAGTGAGTGAAATCCAGTTGCACACTCGCCCTGCATTTACACAAAACTTCTGACCAAAGACAGTGCGGGTTGGGAATGGGTATGCTGGGAAGAACTTCATGACACTGTTTCTCGGAGTAGATGAAGCAGCTGGTAGAGGCCAATGGACTATTCTCCCCCATAAAGATCACCCAGTGCAACGAGTGAACCAAGCTGGCGCTCTCAGTCACACTGACAGGCTCTATCATCTTCTGTTTTCGATGTTGTGGGTACCCAGTAGCGCCCATCCCCTGCTCAAACTGATGGAACGTGCGGTTCACAATGTTACTCCCATCTATCCTACATCCAAACACGCAACCACCTCACTTACACCCCTACCCACCCCAGCGATGCTCAGTGGTGTCAGTAATTCAAGAGCACCTCGGCGTGAAGGCATTATGTGAAAGGGCACCGGAGATGCTCAGAGCATCGCGTTTGCCTGATTTTCACTTTTGTATCGCAGGGAACTCGACACTTACACTTTTACAAATTAAGCACTGGGGCAACAGCGCATATTACTATAACCAATCCCACCCTCAGAGCCAACACTCCGAGCTAATGACCCCCTCCTCACCCCTAGCAGAAGTCTGCCATGTTCCCACTCACATCCTGCCATTCGAATGTTTAAACTCATGGGCCGCACGGCCAACACTTAGGCCCATATTTATATTTTTACAATTGTATTTTCTAAGTTTGCACTGCTTTTGTGTCAAAAAGCGATGCACATGCTGCGCTAAAAAATGTATAAGTATGGGCCTTAATTCAAAGGGGGGCCTTAAAACGGAAGGAAGGCAGGCGCCACCATTTGAAAAGTTGTTGAGGATTTTGGAGAACGGTCACCCTGACCCTTGGGAGGACGGTAGAGGCTTAAAACAGAACTAAATTGCCAAGGTTTACTGATAGGAGTATCCTACCACTCCATCACTGGTGACAAATAAATGCAACAACATCTGCAAGAAGACAAACGATATAATGGGGGGCCTGGGCAGGGGAGCTGAGACAGCATCTCTCTGGGATTTTTGGGCAAGTGGCGTGGCCCACAGAGGGATAGACTTATGCCAGCAGGGAGAGGGAGTCAGGACTAAAAGGTGGGGGTGCAGGATTACAACCCTTTCTGGTTGGTTTGATCCTGAAAGAGTTGTTATGAGGTCTTGTGCCTGCGCAGAGGTCCTCCTCTATGCTCGAGGTGAGTAATGCACTGTGGAGGGATGGTAGGTAGGCCTGTATGGCGATTTACCCAGATACAACCTGAGGACAAGTAGATAGTGAGCTGTGGTTCCAATAGATGGCACAATTAGGCCAGTGTCAGCACTACCTATGGCAAGTTTGTTACTGGTGCCTTAGCAGTCCTTTCTGGGTGTGTCCGACCCAAGGAGCAGTGAGCAGCTGGAGCAGAGGGCAGGGAGTCAGGGGTCAGACAGGTGGACATTTTTAGTAGGGTTTGTGTACATAAACATTATACATACTTAACACATGGGTACTAAATGTGGAGGCACACACAAGTGACATGATAGTGGTAAGTTGCAGCAGTAGGTCCATGGTTACTGGGGAAGAACAGAAGGCAACAGCAAAACGTGGAAACAAGCACATACTGCAGTGAATGGGCAGAAGCTTTGCACCTACCTACAGTTTTATCCAGCCAGAGAAGTTGCTTATCTGATAGACGGGGAGTTTTTTGTACAGATGTATTTGGGAGTATTAAGGTTTTCGAAATTAAATGCTATAGAAAAACTTGACATTGGTGAAAAGGAAGAGATGATCTGGTTATTGTGAATTTCGGAAAAGAGGTGGGAGAAGGAAGGTTTGCAAGACTTTTTTATTGTTGGCCACTGCAATATCTGAAATGGTTACCCCTAGTGGTAGTTCCTAAGAATGCTGCAGGGAGTGTGGTTAAAGGACCTCTGTGTGACCTGAGGTTTCATCCAGTGAAGACTTTATAGGAATAGAGTATGTGGCAGGGCAGCATGCATCATGGGAAGATGTCATTAGACTGCTTCGCCAAAGGAGTACAGGATTATTGAAGTGTGACATAAAATAGGCAATGCATCTGGTGGGCTTTTCATTGTTGGAGGGAAGTTTGAAATGCAGATCTTGGTTTATGAGACATTACCTTGGGCTGTGCAATATTTTGTTGTCTGCATGACACGCTTAGTTATTTTCTTCAGTGGTGTTTAATGGTGTTCTCCGGTTTTGCAATGGTGATTGACTACAGAAATGGTTTCTTATGTATTAGTAAGAGTGGAGCTGGGATGTGTAAAATGGTACTGGTGCAATTGCAGTGCATGGTTCAGATGCTACTAGCTCTGTTGCCGCCAGAGAAACTAGAAGGACAAAGTTGTGCATCATATAGCTATAGAGCTGGACAGGGTGGTTATACAAGCGAAGGTGCCTCAGGCGAAAGTGGTGGAAAATATTTTATGGTTGTATGAAGAGGTAGAAGATTGTACAACAGAAATGAGAAAAGTACAGATTGTATTGGGTCACCTGAACCTGCATGTGAGTCGTTTGAAGTGTTGAACTGGCAAGGGGGTGAGAGAGGGATGCAGCATTTTCCTTCTGGAGGTTTCCCCTTTTGGTCGCATTGGTGATGTGGGATTCAAACTTGGCAGACTTGAAGATGACCTTCAAATTTGACAGTGCAAGAGTGGCACAACTGGTGTGTGGACACAATTTTAGGGGTATGAGGTTGTGGAAGCTGTGGAGGGGCTTTATGCTAGATTTGTGCATAGTATTGTTTTAGGGTGTATTCACTGGGCAAGTAAGGGTGATGGGACTAGATAAAAAGTATTTTGTATAGTAGACAATGAGAATTTATCAGTAGTCCTGGAAGGAATTTCTGGAAAGTGGAAGGCAGTGGAGGAATGAGTTGGATGAATGGCAGGCAGAGGAAGGATGTGGTTAGTTTTATTATGTAGTTTTACCATGTAATTGATTAACTGGGACATGTCAGAAGATTGGATTTAGAGCAAATTAATGCGTATTACTGTCAGGGGGGAATGCTTCTTGGGGTTATGCATAGTCAGCAGGAGAACTGGGCAGGAGAATTGTGGCAGGTTGGAAGCTAGAATAAAGAATTCGAAGAAATTACCTAGGCAACCTCTGTGGGCAGAGACATTTGTGAAAATGTTAGACCAATTACAGCAGGTATTGTACTAGACTCTGAAATTAGTTTGTTTAAATTGTGTACGGTTTGGTGATTTTTGAAGAACATTTAGATGTTCAGAGTTCATAAGTATCTTAAAGAGACTAATCGTGCAGTTAAATAATATTTTTTTAAAAAATACAGAATTGGGGTTGTGGTTGAGGCTGGGTATGGCAAACCTCTATAGTATGGGGGGCGGATCATGTTGAAAGAGGTGGCACAACGCCATTTATGTTTTAGCTGCATGGCACTGGTGCAATTCTATCCAGGACTCTCATAAAGAAAGGGTGTTTTGTCTTGAGGATGGGTTTAAATTGTCAACTTTTCAATTATTGGGGGTGAGAACATAGGCTATGCACGCATATGGTTTGGGGCAGAGCACTTTGAAATTCATTCATTTAAGATTGGGACAGCCACGAAAGCAGAGTTTGAAAATTATTACACGGCAGCTATTCAGAGGTTGAGTGGTCGAGGTTGAATTGCGATGATAGATGTTTTAGGCCTAATGGTACTGTTTAGGTATTGTTGCTTGTGTGTTTCTATATTCGTTTTGTGTAAGGTTACATTCTTGGACTGTTATAAGCCATTGTAACAATTAAGATTAGTGATGGCCTTGTGGCACATGATTAGGCTTAAGATCAGATGCAATTGTTATTATGGATGGCCAAGTTGTCCAGAGTGGTTGGTGATAGATCTGTGGTGAGAATGATTTAGTGCAGCATTAGGTTTGGACGTGTTAAAGTGAAGAAGGCAGAATTACTGCAGAGTAGCAAGTCGTGAGCAGTGACACGTATGGGGTGACAAAGCTACACAGTGTGGAGTTGCAGACACAGTGCTGTGAGCAAACATAAGGTAAAGAGGGAAATTGGGCCGTTTAAAAAGAATCGAGGTTTAGGCATGCTTTGTCTCGGAAATATTGTTCAGGATTACTTTAGTTTGTATCAGCTGATTAGAGTTCACTTGTCCCTAATGATTTCTACAGTGCTAGTTTGCCTGGGCCTGATTGCATCAAGGCTATATAATTGAGCTTGAGGAGTTTGTTGCAAAGACTTTGAGATCATATTTGGTGGCGCAAGTGGAACAATAGGCGGATGGTTAGTCTGGCAGTTTGCCTGGCACTGGGTACTGTATAACCCATTTGCGGGTGGAGTAGTAAAAAAAAAAAACTATGAAGGGTCTTTCCTGGTTGGCATTAATTTGATGAGGGTTGGAGTGTAGGTGTGGTGGGCATGTGCAGCTGGAGGGAAATTGTAGGTTGGGTTCACGGCAGTGGTTGGGAGTTGGACAGCAAGTCAGACAGGTTGTGGGATGAGGAGAGTTCAGAGGAGTTTGTGTGGTTGAGTGTAGATGGTTGATTGGTAGGTGGGGCAACCGAGTGGATTGAGAGTAGCTGGGTTGGAACATATCGTTTGCATTAGTGTGGAGGGGTAGACATTGATGTACAGTGTCGTTTTCGCTACGTAAAAAGGCATTTTATGCTATAACTAGGCTTTTTGTGTCTGCTGCTATGTCTGGCCTGAAGCAAGATGAGCACAGTGATAGAAAGAAGGCTGCCCTTGGATACAAAATTACCCCAATGCCCCCACCACTGCCCTTAAAAAACCTGACCCCCCACCCACCCTACAAATTACCCCACTACCCCACCCCGCCCCTAAAAACAGAAGTACCCCGACCCCCACCTTTAAAAACTACACCGATATCCCCCACCCACTCTGAGCCTAAAACCAACTTTTAACCCCAAAAATAAAACTACCCAACCCCTAAAAACAAAATTACTCCAACCCCAATACGCCCCTAAAAATGCGACCCCCCCGCCTGCCCTGAATACAAAATTACCCCAACTCCCCACCCCGTCCCTAAAAACCCGATCCCCCACCTGCCCTAAATACAAAATTAACCCGACCCCCACTCGCACATTTATTGCTGCAGCTGCGTGTTTCAGAGGAGAGCTTTGCGCACCGGCACGTTTTTATTGGTAAATTAAGCACTGGTGCGAGTGCTCGTGTTTACCTGGACCTGAGATCAAGGATGCTGAGACTCATCTGAACCCCATGATAGATCCGGTGTCTTTATGTGGGAATAGTCACCAAGAAAAGGCTACTCTGTTTGTGGTCGCCTTTCAAGGCAGGAGTTCTAACTTGGAAATGTCGAGAAAAAGAGTCCCGCTCGGGCCTCCCAACCAAGAGTAGAGCCTCCGTCTCTTCTGAGGTAAAGTTGCCATCTGCCTCCATTTTCACAAGAGACTAAGCAGCGAAAGGAAACAAACTGGCCCCTGCATTATCTGTGACTGGTGGAATTTATGGGAATAACATCGTTTCCAAGTTGCATTTTGAGTAGTTTTGGAGCTTGGAAAGGAGTGTGTGTGAGAGGTCAGAGGGTGCACAGCTTGGTGATGACATAATCCCTGAACCTGCACCCAAAAGGATACACTCAGTCTCCATTCACTATCAGAATAAGCGATGAAGAGAAACATGAAAGTGATATTCTTTTACAAGCTCTCTGGAAAGCCAAAATATTTTTCAATTAAAAGGAACAAAATGTGTACAGATGAAAGTGGGGGACATCAAAAACTGCTGAAAGATATGCTATATCCTGTCTACAGATTAGACAGGCTAAAATGTGTGTCATATTAGGGGACTAGGTGAAGAAGTATACTAATTCTAGTAATTATTAAAAAGCAAATGTAATTGTTTGTTGGCACTTAATAAGAGGTATCAAACTAAATGGAATTCAGGCTATTACCCTTAGGTCAATGGAGGTTCGAGATAGTGGTATAGGACGTAAAAGATGTACACTATATAGTGCATGCAGGCATTTGCAGCGCAGAGATATCTTACTATTATTCAAACCTGTGTCCTACTTGTTACACCTGACATTGCGCAATCAATGCACGTATCAGCTGACCTCTCTTATTAGGATTGAAACAAATGACCTGTAAATCACACATGCAGTGCTCAATAACCACCTGAGCTGATCTATGGATATTGGAAGTTGAGACCTGCTGTGTACTCACAATTCTCTTTAGCTAGAGCTTTGGCTTACTGAGGTATCTTAGTATGTGATACACTTAGATAGCAGATATTACAAGAATTATAGTTTAATGATTAATGTATCCCGTGTGGAAATATATGGGTAACTTCGACTTCAGTGGCTCAAATACATGTGAGGTGTCATGATGTAATGATAAGTAGGCAGCCCAACAGTTGAACTACTCATGGTTCAACGTTTATTAATTTCCTTTAGATGCATGGATTGCCTAGATCTTGCCCCCTTAACTAGACTTTATATCAACTGGTTAAGGACTGGACAACAGGGCCGCTGTTAGTTTCCACAGAAAGAAGAAAAGGCATATCCAGCATTTGAACAATTTTGAATGCTGCACCTTATTTAATTAATTTGCATTAGGTCCAGCTGACTCGTGTTTACTCTGGGTACCGGTGCCCTACAGCTTTCTCGAGGCACTAGCTTTGAATGTTTTTGTGTCTGACTGGGTTGTTCATCCTTCTCGAGTTTCACTGAGCTGGAAAACACCTACATCTATTAATAAGAGTTCTACACGTCTGTTAGCCCCACTAGTACCAAACAGCAACAGTGTGGTAAAGTGTGACATGCATAAAACACAAGCACAAATGAGTGTGTGTATACAGCTATGTACTTATGTACTGTGTGTTGTGAAAGATTGATAGAAGGGGTGTGTCAGTTTTTCACAGTGATGGATTCAAAGTCTTGATTTGTGTTAAACAAATATGGTAAACCTACCAGTAGTCCAAAACCACAAACCCCACCCTTGAAAAATCTTAGCCTTAGCTCGGCCTTGGAAAGAGAAAGGTGGAGGTAGAGGAGATTCCACCCTACCGAGTGTTTAACTTTAATTAAAACAATAGGTCTGTCCAGTATATCGCCCACACTACTGAAGGGACCACTTTTGGAAGGTACCAACAGCAGCTGACAGACACTGAAATACTTTGGCTGATGGAATTAGCTTAAGGAGAAGGGATTAGTTCCAGGATCACAAATGAAAAATAGTCAACTTTTGATGAAACAATATAAAATGGTGGGTTTCATCAGACATTAGACTCATTTTAATAAAAAAGTGACTGTTTTGTTTCTGTGAACCTCCAAACTAGTTTTAGTTTATTATAGTTTATTGGAATGATCAAGTACAACGAACCCTGCAGTGCCAGGTGAGAGGCTCTTCTTTACAATTGTATATGGCCAAGACGCATGCAGCAAATGACGGTTGTGATTTGTTAACCTAATGTGATGTTGGTAGAGAGTGACCCAGAAGTGTGGAGTGATGGTTGTCTTGTTGACTGCCATGGACTTCTTTATATCATTCAACATATTGTTCATAAATCTTGCCAAATGTCTTATTGCTAGGGGCTTTGGTTTAATTTTATTATTTGAGCTAAACCGTCTGAAGAAGAAAGTTGCATTTGATTAGGACATTTTCAAGCAAACCCATGTGACATTAAACCACTTTTTAGGTCACCATGATGTGCATTGGCTAGACCTCTAGTGGGCCCTTGGTTACATATGTTTCGTAAGCCATGCCATACACACCTCAAGTTCACACTTTAAAGTAGGTATTGTGTTTTGACACATTAAGGCCCCTTTGGTATTTATCTCACTTAAAGCAGTGTACTTTAGAAAGCCTCGACCATAAAGAAACAAAAAAGCGATGGGTGGATTACTTTAATAAACCTCAGGGAATGGTAATTATTTAGGGTCACATTCCAGTCCATCAAGTTGTTGCCCATGGTGCCACTTCAGACAGGAACCAGCAAATGCAAATTAGCACGATCCTGTTCCAAAAGGAATAGTCCAGCCCGAACTGTCAGGCCAGGTCCGCACTGAACGAGAACAAAAGCAAGCCCAGACCTTTAGGAGCGGTTGCTTTGTAAGTTTGGCCATCATAGCAGGGGTACTGAGGTAAAGCCGGCCACCAGGGCACGAGTTATGAGGTAAATCTGGTCCTGTGGCCAAGGTATTAAGATATATGTGGCAGCCAATCCCTAGGTAGAGTTGGACATTAACGCAAGGGGTGTGTGCCGAGGTAGACCTGGACCCAGTGCGAAGGTGTTAAGAAGCAGCGCCGCGCGAGGTAAGCCTGAAACCCAGGGGTACTGGGGTATGTCTTTCCTCAGGGACTGAGGTAACCCTTGCTCCAGTGGCTGTGGCGCTGCGTTCAGTACAGAGCAGGCGCGGGTGGCGGGTACCTACCTCTTGGAAGAGCTCCACGCTGTAAGTGTTGTCATCGTCAGCGAAGTAAACGACTCCAGCAACAGGTTGCTCTGGGGGCAGGATGCGGGACCCGCCCGCTGGAGCCCAGGGCGGGTGCCGGCGGGGCTGGTGCTGCTGGCGGATCCAGGCTAGGCCGGCGTTCCTCTGCTCGGTGGCACGGGGCATGCCGGCGCGCTTGCAGCGCCGCGGGGTCGGCACGTGCAGGTGGGTGCAGGGCAAGCCGGCCCCGGCCAGGAAGCGGGAGACGAGATCGGTGCGTCGAGGCGCGTCCTCCACCAGTACCCAGTGCAGCGAGGGTACCAGGCGCAGCGTGTTCCCCAGCCGGGTGAGCTCAGCCAGCTGGACCGGGCGCGCATAGGTGGGCGTGATGACATAGATGGTGGGCAGCGGCCGGCTCTGGTTGCCAGGGACCCGGGGTGATCTGGCCATTGACTGGGGGGCGACAGATACAAGCGCCCTACGGCTCCGGGGGCCTGGCCAGCGCCGGGTGTCCATGTCTATCATGATGATGACAATAAGGGCCCAGGGCAACAGGATGAAGAAGCGACTGAAGAATAGGGACTTCATTCCATCCAGGGAGTGCGGCTGAGGGAAGGAAGGCAGTGATTCGGGGAGCTCTCCAAATGCTGAAAGTACCCTCCGGCCGCAAGAATGGTAAACCGATGCAGAAGTGTCCTGCAACCGTCACGAGCCAGACGCTCCTTTCAAATGTGAGATGGAGAACTCTTCACGCTGCAAGTGTAGCGTGCAGCCCCTCAAAGCAAGCACTGGTGGATTTCAATACTGCCCGTACCCTACGAAATGACTCTTTGGAGTCTGTCTAAGAGACGATGCAAACCTCCAAACCAAGAAGTAAGTTGTAGACAGCCCCAAGGATAAATACCTGCCAGTTGTATTCAAATTCACAGATGATCTAACGGTTCTGCAATCCTTTTAACAATAGTATACTATTCGACATCCCACAAGCAAATAACGTCCGACGCTTTCATCCAAAAGAGATGGCGCTGTTGTCTCCCAAAGCACGAATCAAGCAAGTCCCAAAAGAAAAACAAATACAATGGTCCACCAAACTCAGAAGCATCTTTAACCAAACGCGACCATCCAAGTCCACCGCTCTCACAAAACGTTCACAAGTGTCCCCTAAACTCAGGAAGCGTACGTGAGTTTCTTTCGTTTCCCCGGTGAAGTTGGGTGGATTGCGCCCCCCATGCGCCGAAGGGGGCTCTGGATACAGGATAGGTAGCGGGAAACTGCGGGCGAGCCCCACGGTTCACCAAACACAGGTGAGCCGCCCCCTACATGCTGCAGGTCGTTGCCTGGAGCAGGGGCTCCTAGTGCAGTTTGAGGGACGACAGGACTAGAGTCGGCCACAGTGCGCTGTCAGATCCAGGGGAGTGCGACCACTCTGTGCTGCTGGCCAGAGCCGCTGGCTGGAGAGGGCGGGCGGCATCAAGTCTCAGCTCCGGGGCTCCTGCGGTCGTCAAACGCTGCCTGCTGTTAGGATGCTCTAGGGGTAATCACAGCCCTGCCACCTCCCCTCCAACCAGCAGGGCGCTGGGGCTGCTCCCCCCGGGCGATGCCAGGGCTGGGAGAGGGTCTTGCGCGCTCCTTTCCTCGCTGCTGGCGGGCTGGTGTGGAGGCTGGCACGGCAGCGCGGGGCTAGCAGCTCCCAGCAGCTCAGCTCCACACAGACTGCGCTCGGCATGCAGACCGCAGAGCCTGGTGCTAGTCCCTGCTGCTGAGAGCGAGAGAGATGGGGAGCGAGCGGACAGCTAGAGATGCCCGGTGCAATCTGCGTGTCTTTAATGAGGTCTCTCTAGCCTCCCTCCCACCCATCACTCTGTAGCGCGTCGCACTCTCGTGTCCTCTCTTTGTTAGCCCCGCCTCCCCCCCTCGCTCTCCCTTCTTCTACCATTCGCACCCCCGCTCTCTCTTCCGCCGCTCCAACCCGTCTAACTGCACTTTTACTCTCCTTTGCGTTCTCTCCTTTATTCCTTCCAATCTCCGGTTTCCTCTCTGTCAGGCCTCGCCCATCACTCCCCGGGCTTCTCAGGCACGGTTTCTCTCCCTCACTCTTACCACTACCTCCCGCGCCCCTTTCTCCCACCTGTCTCTCCCGTGCAAGGCGTTATTACTTTACCGACTCCAAGACATCGACTAATTCGCACTGTTTGGACTCCTCAAATAAGATTCAACGAAGTTATTATTATCATTGTTGTTGTTGGTATTGTTATCATCATCATCATCAATAATAACAACAAAATAAAATAATAATAATAATCTAGCACTATCATCATTGTTGATATTATTATTATACTAAGAATGCATTTCCATGAATATTACCATTATTGTATTTCCTTTCCCTCTACTCATTTATCTGATTTTACCTTTTGGAGCACTTCCTGTCCCCTCACACTACCCCTATTTCGCTCTCATGCACCCCGGTTCTTGTCTTCACCGCTCCTCTTACTCCCTCCACATATTCTGTGGTCTGTCCAGCTCACTCGGTCCCCATCACGCTCTCCCCCGACTGACGCTTTCCGCCCTTCCTACTGCCCACCTCTTTCGACCGTCCTTGTCTCCCCCTCCCCCGACCTTCTCAATCCATGTCTCGCCCCCCCCCTCCCCAGCCTCCCTCCTACACTTTGCCTCTCTCGTCCCCTCCTTCATACTCCGGCCTCCCGGGACTCCGGAGAGATTATACGCGTCATCCTAACTTCAGGAGAGAGCAGAGGCTGAATGTGTCCTGGCTGGTAGGAAGGGTGGGACAACAGCAGGGCACTTCCCACCATTGAAAGGGAATGCGGTTATTCCCAGCGGTGCCAGTGTTATCACGTGGCAGCCCGTGCTCCGGGATCCCGGCGTCAGCTGGGAGAACCGCCACCCCAGGTGCCCAATCCAGCCTCCCTGCATTGACACGTTGACATGTCTTTTACTATGCAATCACACTGTATTCTGTCCCATTTCCTACCTAGTACCAGGGCCCATTTTTCACTTAATACACCACCACCTTCCACGCCCAATCTCAGATAAACAAGCACGTGCTAGTGGGGCACAGGTAGGGCATGAGTCGAGGGTACATGTGGGTAGTGGGTACCTTCCCACTATTATCACAGAGTGGACGCCATCTACCCTGCCAACAGTTTGGGCCCCACAAAAAATTGCTAAACTTGGAGCAACAACGTGCAGGCAGCAAGGTGGCTTAACATATTCCAGTTGGGTCCATAACAAAGGTAGAAGTTAAGGGGTCATCAAGCCTCTTTTTTTTTGGAGTAACCTTGCTTGCTGCTATCAGGGGCCTCACACCTAAATGCAAAGGAGGGGAAACAAAGGCACACAGCTTATCTCTTCATGGGTCCCTAAGAAAGTCACGCTTTGGACTTTCTCCAGTCCCTGTATCTAAGAGATATGCACACACTTACTAATTTCCATAAAATAAAAATCTGTTATCTGCGTGTAACATAATAAGCATTGCAGGAGACATATTAACCCTTTATGCTACTTTGATTCAAAACTGGGACTAGACAATACACAGATCACTGCAGCAAATACGTTAACATCCAGAGTAATGTTACTATTATTATTATTCCCTGAGATTTTGTTGCCACACAAAGATCTCTACATCAGGTACCTTATCTTCATAAAATGCAGACTTTGCAACCAATTACACAGACTAGTTCTACAGCCATATTTCTACTTGTTGCCAATTTCTTTGTGGCTGAGTTTTAAAAAACTAAATGCAAAAGTTGAGGCCCAAATTTTGCATCGGGATGCCTCACTTTTTTGTCACAACCTCAGTGCAAAATGTCATTTGTTAAATATTGTGATGCACTCAAATGTACTCATGATAGACCTGCTAAACATATGTCACTTCTTGTGAGAGGTCGTGGGTTGTGATGCCACTCATTGGATTCCACATGCTATTTCATGCGCCATGATGTCACTTGCATACCGCCTAACTTGGTTACTCCCCCACTACTTTTTTTGGACCTGGGCCCCTTGCAGAGGCAGCCAAGTTCTGCCAGCTTCTCCGCGGTGTGCCCAACAAGTCTCCTGTGTTAATAGCTCTCTAAATGGCCACACTTGTATTGAGGATGAGAAAATATCCCGACAATAAGAGAAAGGGCGATAGACCTCAATAGTGAGTTAGCTCAGAGGTGCTGCTGAACCCAGTTACACCACCCTGCCTGTAACCAGCACAACACCACACCAGATGCACTGACCTACAAACTGTCTATCACAGAAACCCCAAACTGGCCAACCACTGCACTGTCCCCTAATGAACTATATACTGATCAGTACATCACCCGCCACACCAGAGCATTCACAAGGCAGACAAACACCCTGGACTGTACACTGTCGATCTGCAGCACTGTCCATGTCACCTATCTCTACATTTGTCCCCACAGCAACACACAGATCTTTGCCAGGAGCTGTTTTTTCCAAACCTAAAATTATTATCTTCTGCATACTGCCTTACTGCCTCACAGGACCTCCACCACTGATTGACCTGTGCACTGCTCTCAACACACCCTTCACACTGTTTTTTGAACACAGTGACATGTTTACCGAACTCCACATCACCTGCTGTGCTGACCTGTACATTGCCCCATTGCACCATCCACTCCACTGCCTAAACTGTCTTGGACAACACCCATAATCTACCAGCTTGCACAATGCCTTCACTGCACTGCCCCGTATGCACCACTCACAACTCATATGGTAGCACCAACCTGCAATTCCATTGGAGATAACCGGGAACACACACCAACACACCCCCTTCCACAATGAACTTGCACATACACTGTAAATCACAGCACACTGCTACCCTGCCTTGTATAATGCTTTTGTCATACAAGCCTCTCACGCCATGCATGTGGGTGTTGCAGGTGAACCTTGTTGCATTTCCCTGGATGGATCTCCTTCATTAAAGACATAGGGATGCTGATTGCCCAGTCGGTTGCAACTCCTGTGGTTAATACTCTTATGCTTTAAAGAAGAGTTCTTATCCCAGCCCCTCAGTTAGTGGCTTTTGGGATGGAGAAGGTTCCCTTAATTGATTGGTAGAGCATGCACCCGACCCTAACTTCACCCATCTCATGAGTGGCAATTTTGTGATTTGCAGACACATGACTAGCATGTATTTGTCCACTGAAAACTGGATTGAGACCCAGAGCTGGGCTCTGTTTTATGGAGGTACACACAATGTGCACCCCTCCTTTATGAGTGTGACACTTCACCGGGCTGTGGAAGACTGACAGTGGTGACAGCAGAACGATTATAATGGAAGAGCGGGTCTCTTTACTGGTTTCTGCATGTCTGTTTAGGCAAAGTCATCTACCGGCCTCTCCTGCCTAATGCAGTCTGCCTGTTTCCAGAAAACAGGTCCTATGCTTTATCCATGGGTGACATAGAGGTTGTATGTGTGCACAATAGTGCACAATTCGAGGATGGAAGTGAAGCATGTGAGTAGTGTTTTACTGTTGGCATACTATAATTCATGTTGGATTTCCAGTGTGCAAGAGGTCTGTAAAATGAAGGATTGGTGGGAGCCTCGTAGACATCAGATGTTGATTGCAGGATTTCCCACATGTATTTCTAAGGCCTTGTCCATGCAACATACCCTAGACCATGAAGGGTTGAGGATGGACTGTTCTTTTTGAAAACTAGGGAAAGCTCTTGTCCTCTCCTGTCCATTCATCTCTGAAACCACTACTGCCCGCCGCCCCACAGGTTGAAAAGCAGATTAGCAGATGGTATGGTACCAGAATATCGTGGCATAAATATACTATCAAAATCGTTTGCAAAAATCTTTCCAGATTTGAATTAATAAAAATACATCTGCACCCAATGGTGAGATAGTTTTGTAAACAATTTTTAGAAGTCAATTAATACGTTTGAAAAAAATTTGTTGTCAATATTCTGACACACAACCAGCGAGAGACAGTATTTTCCCACATTGTGCCCTTGTTATGATTTTCCCCAGACCAGAGACACACAGCCCCACTTCACTTTGCTGCTGGCACCTGAAGACAAAGACTATGGCTAGACCAGTTTGGGAGGAATAAAGAAAAGGCAAGAAATGTCCAAAACCAGTCAAACAGTTACAGTTTTAAAATGCATAAACTGTCTGTCAAGTTGATGTAAAAATGAGGCAGAAAGTACCTGCCTTTGTGCCAAAACTTCTCTACACCATATTTTTTGGGTACTTTATTATTACCCTAAGTGGGACGGATATGCCCACACATGGGTCCCGCGCACACTGTGTCACTGGAACCAATCTGTACCAAACTGATGAGCCGATAACTATGATGAAAATGGTTCTGGGTTGCTCGTGTTCCATTTCAAGGAGGACCTGGCATGGAAGTTCATGCTGGATGGTTTTGATTGGAGCAGGGTTGAGACCGATTTGCATATAGCTGGGTGCAAATTGAGGTGTCATGGTGTGCAAAAGACCAATGGATTGGGATGTGGCCCGAGTGATTACCAGTAGCTGAGATTAATTCAAGCATTCCATCCTTCACTTTTTTGTGTAAGTCTGTATGTTCAAGCATGTGAGAGGGTTGAGCAATCATGAGGACCAGTGACGTATCCTGTGGCCTAACTACAAACAAACATGATGCCTGTCTTGGCCTGGTGCTGGGGATATCATACCCACAGTCAGGGTTACCACCTAAACAACCTAAGTACCTGAAGAGGTTTGTGCGCAACTCAGATTAATCACCATGCCTGGTATTGACTTCTTCATTTATTGGATCTCCTACCATAATCTGGGTTGGGTTCCTCTCTTTGAGTGGTTGGTTTGGCTTGAGCCCAAGGAAGATTTTCCTAGTGCAGATTTACCTGACCACAGTCAGATCCAGCGGAGCGTGGCCTCCTGATGCATTGGATATGTTCCCCCTCCCATTTTGTCGAGGACACACGTATACACTTGAATGCCGCAGTGGTGTTGGCCAAGTAGGGGCAAAGCCAGTGCGACCCTGCTTGGTGGACCATGAAGATGGCAAACCATTCGGAGTAGGCACAACACTTGTCATTAACGGCAACAGTAGGTTTGGCTTCCAGAGACTGAAAGACATCAAGTAAGGTACAGTGCAAAGAATGGGACACTGCAGCGAGAACTGCTTTTAGGACTCATTACACACCAGACTGTCAGGAGTGGTGGACAGAGTGTCTCAAGTAGACTATGTCATCTTTTTCCCCGTTGAGGGTATGTGCTGTGATTTAAACCGTAGGTAGATCACCTGTCTCGCAGGAGCAGTTTAAGTAAGCATCAACTTTCCCCTGTTCAGAGTGAAAGATTACCGTACTCATTATATAGTACTAAATGGCCCTATGACCTTTTATATACAGTATTGCGCTTTGTAATTGAAGTAAAGTACTTTGTTTCTTACTTAAAAGCACTGTCTGGACAATGTTTTGTTATCTATTATTCAATGTTGCATTGAGTTCTGAATATCCGACCCCACACCACCTCCCCCCACTGGGTGAAGTGTTAAAAGTGTGCAATTGGTGCTCAGTTTTGAGTCGAACAGTTAGGTAAAGCCCTATGATACCAGTTGCATGAGGTCTGTATTGATACAATTTGAGCCCAGTATCCTCCGATTGTCCCTGAAGTCCTGAAAATGTTCCTGTAGTGCCCTTGAGCATTAAAGCTGAGTGCTTACCCCAGGCCCAATGCAGTGCCCCAGTATTATACTGCTGTGTTATGCACAATGCTAGTAACTATCGCTGACACAGCCAACCTGTAGAATAAATATGAGAGTGCTGCATGAAAGCCAGTAATTCAGCATTCAACTCTCCATGTTCTCTGGTTCTCTGTGAATACAATGCCTCGAAGATTGCCATCTTGTCACTGGGATGCTTGTCTATTGAGATCTCCTTTCCCCTACCTTACAAGGGGTACATCACCTAAGCGTGCTATCTCTCATGGGTGATTTGATTAATGGATCCTGAGATGAGGAATAGCTCTTTCATGGGTGGTGATAGTTCATCTGCAAGACCAAGGTGGCCTTTAATTCAGGACTCATTCCATGGCTGATGAGGGCGCACATGCTGGCCCCTTTCATTAACTGAGCTTCCTATCTCATTAGTACACAATCCACCCTAGCTCAAGAAAGAAGTGCACGCTGATTAAGGATGACAAAATGTGAGTTAGGAGCTTCTGGGCAACTATCAAAACTGTCTTTCTTCAAAGCCAAACATGAACTCACATTAGCCTGGAGAAAAAGTGCAGCTCTTTCAAACCGTGGATTCCTGCACTTTCAGAAAAAATACTTCAATATCCATTTAACAATCATACACATGCCCTTGCCCATCAATGCTTAAATAGATGACACAGGAAATTATTGGTTGCATGAAACTGTTTAATAAAATGGCAATTGTATATGCACTAATGTTTTTAATGCATCTGTTTCTACAATGTCTCCTTTGCTATTGACACAGAACACGTTCTGGTTTAGGGTGTGTCTAAAAAAATGAATATTCTGAGCGAGGGGATTAACCACGATGCTTAGTCAGCCCAACATTAATTAAGTCTACTTATCGAGAAGATCCACTTCATGATACTATGGGCTGCCTTGCTCGGAGTTTTGACGGTGGAAGAGAATGAACAGGACCTACAGAGCCCTGGACTGCAGCCACACAGGCTGGCAGCACTTCAGGGCTGGGCCTATTACATTGTGTTTGTAGCCACAGTGGCAAGCAAGCTGGGTTAGCAAGACCTAGTCTCCATAAGAGCACTTTGCTGTGCGACCTGCATGAGCCAATAGATAAGTAGAGAGGACTAAAGATTATTTGAGCACTTGTGTGTTAGTTTTTTTTTACACATGGCATGAATCAGACGTGGATCTGTCAGAACTCAGGCTCTCAGCCAACAGAAAAAGTGAAAGAAACAGGAAGAACATTTCAAGGGTTCAGCAGGGCAGATGAGTTTCTCCCAGGCAGTGCCAGGGTAGTTCAAAGGGGCCACAGACGTTCTGCCAGCCCTAGCCCATGGGTCAATAGCCAGATAGTATTGCCTAGGTATGTCCTACTAACCCCAATTCTGGAAACTATGTCAGTACTTAGAGAATGAAGATACTTGGTGCACAAACTGTTTAGGTCTTAGAGCAGTTAGTCTACACATCAGGCAACACAAGGATTGTTTTTACGGGACGCACACTGGAGGAGTGGGCCTTCAGTGACTTGCAAAATTACAGTGGTTGTGAAGGGGGAATTCTTCAGGTAAAACGTTCTGACATAGTTGGATGGATGTAGAGTGCAAGAATGACTGTTTCTGCTTTATTATGCCTGGTGTAGGGATTAGGGAACCTGGCACCAGTTGCCTATGTAAACGGGAGATGATGAGTTTTTCTTAAAGGCAGGCAGCCGGATGTAGAGGAACTGTGAACTTTAAGTAATTAGAGGTGGCCGAGTGCAGTCACTATGTCACAACTCCACCTTGTGAATTATGTGCAATGGGTTTTACTAACTGGGGTCAAGTCACCCTTCCCTTGTGGCACCTCCCTGTACTGAGCACTCTAATTCATCCTTCCCTAGTTGTGCCTTCTGGTCTCGAGCACTCCATGCCCCCCTCCCAGGAAGCTTGAACCATAGGCCCTCCTGTTCTGTTGCTATGCAAGTTTAGTCAGTTTTGCTCCTGCAGTTTATCATGTCTGTTTGAGGACAAGTTACATTATCCACTGTGAACGACTGAATTGTACCGTCATGCACTTGGGTTCCATTATACTTGTTAATTGTTGCAGGTTACTGTTTGTACCTGACATCTGCAAGGCCTCACATCCATTGCATGTAAAACGTGACCTTCCCCAGGTTCATTGCAATATTCCACCCGGGACATGTACCTTCTGGAACACCAATTTCCTTCCAGTAAAAATACCCCCTTTTGAAACAGCATTGGTGATTTGTGCAGCATATTCTGCAGCTACATGGCATGCCCTCTGTCATTATTTCCGAAAGAGGCCCACAGGTTATTTGCTGGTTTTGGCTCAGTCTTTGCACATCATTGGACATTGACACGTGACTCTCATCCACTTATCACCCACGAACTGATGGGAAGACAGAAGGAGTAAATTAAGTACTGAGCCAGACACTGCAGTGTCTTTTCACCTCAACTCCTATAGAGTGTGAGTCCTTTTCACATTTTGCAGAGTTTGTGTATAACAATTCACAGCATTCTGCCACTGGGGCATCTGCTTTCTATTGAGAAACAAACACTATTCGATGAATGTTACCTGAAAATATTGTTAAAACATCTGAAAGTATGCCTACAATACAAGACTTTGTAAAGCACCTCTCTGACTCCCAATAAGAAGTGTTATAACACAACAGGCTAGAGTGAAAATGGAGAGAAATGCTAATAAACATCATCAACCACCACAATAGTACAAAAGCAGAGATCAGGTTTGTCTTGCCAAATACAACCTACAACTACATTGTCCTAACAAAATACAACCTCAATTTATTGGTTCCTTTCCAATTAAAAAAGTTATGAATCCTGTGTCAGTCCAGCCCCATCTGCCAGATGATTTGACTGTTCACCCTGTGTTTCATGTTTCTCCCCTTAACCAAATCATGCCCAAACCTGTCTCATCCCTCCTCCTCCTCCTCCTTTTCCACTTTTAACCCTTGGTAGTCAGCTAGAGTTTGAAGTCCTAAGAATTGTACAGTCATGGATGGGTGAAGGGTAGTTATTTTTACCTAATTGAATGGAAGGATATGATCCTTAGGAAAACTCTTGGGAACCAGCTAGTAATGTTCATGTCCCTTACCTGGTTCATTCATTTAATGACCCCCACCCTGACAAATCACACCCAGTAGGTTCTACTTTGCGGGGACAACTGTCACAACTCCATCTTGTGCTCTATTTGCTGTCTGTTTTACTCACCGGACTCATGTCACCCTTCCCTTGTGGAGCCTCCCTGTCCTGAGCACTCCAAATTATTCTTCCCTTGTGGTGCCTTCCTGTCTTGAGCACTCCATGGCACCCCTCTCAGGAAGCTTGAACCATTGACCCTCCTGTTCTATTGCTCTGCAAGTTTAGTCTGTTTTGCTCCTGCCGATTGTCACATCTTTCAGGACAAGTTACATTCTCCATTATGAACCACTGAATTGTATCATCACGCACTTGGGTTCATTATACTTGTTAATTGTTGCCAGTTATTCTTTGCACCTGACATATGTTAAGCCTCATAGCCATTGTATGCAACAAGCTACCTTCCCCAGGTTCACTTGAATATTCCACATTTCCACATGGAACATGTGCCTTCTGGAACACTCTTTTCCTTCCAGCATAAATACCCCGCTTTGAATGGGCATCGGTGCTTGGCCTCACTCCAGTCCTGCACAAGCATCTTCTTGCACTCACCTCAAAGTCGCCCAGAGCTTTCAGCACTCTTGTCTTCCAAGCCTTCCTGACGACTCAGTCATCCTGGTGTCTGCAACGCTTCCATTGTCTTCCTTCATGTGGTACGATTCTGACTCCTCTTGATTTTCTTGCACAGAGTCTCCTATCATCTTCATATTCCAGTTCAAGTTCTGTGATGGCTAAGTACTTTCCCCTCAAGTTACTACGCACTAATCCATAGGCTGGCAAATAATCCAAAGACTGATTCCCTTTAAAGCGTGAGCACTTTGTCCTATTTTGGACATTATTTGAGTATTATCCCCCATGAGGTTCAGCACTCAAGACTCTTTGTTTGCAGAGCTCTGAACTCTATTGTACCCGAATTGAAAGTTTGCCACTTTGTTTCATGACAAGTTGTACCCAGTATTTTGGTAGACACTTCTAGAGTTTGAAGTTGTATTTAAGTTTGAATCGGAATCCTGTATGTTCCGGAGTGCCAGAAAATCACCATTTTATTATTGAAATGGTTTCTACTCTCTCTCATGGAATATTTATGATGAAGCCTATTTGTGTACAAATAGTGTAACCTATTGATAGATCATTTTGAGTTGAGAACCTATGGGTAACATTGCCTCTTATTGTTTTTAGTGTATCACACCTTCACTGAGGATAACTAGGTCCAGGGAGTCCCAGTCCTACCAAGCAGTGCACGAGACAGCAGGGCAATTTCCTCAGTGATGCAAATTCATCTTTCCTTGGTTTATCCCATACCCGTCCCCTCTGTGGGCAGTTTTTAGAACCAGACTGTTGGTACTTGTTTCACTAAGCTGCCCCAGGAGGGATGGAAGGTCCAGCATCGTCTCTGTGGTTGGATCCAGGTGAGTGCATGACACACTACTACTTCCTGTGACAGGCACTAGCACTGCCAGTGAAGCTGCGTCACATGCTCTACCCATCACAGGGCAGTTTGTGGATTCTCTGCAAGGCACGGGCTTCCTAGGGGCATTTATGAGGCCCTGTGCAAGAATGGCCCTGTTGAAACACAAGGACACTACACAGCCGCTCTTCTACTTTAAGCGTGCAGTACCACTTGCAAGGTTTGTTCCAACACCCGGGAACAGAGTGCAGCATGAAACTGGGGGTTCTCTCCTCAGAAGGTCCCTCTCATTGTAAAGTGGAGGAAAAGTACCCTACGAAGGTTCCAGTCCCAGGGACAGCTCCCCGTTTATTTCTCACCAAGCTGCATTGCGTCCTTGTTGCAGCACCGTGGACAGCAGCCTGCACTCGGTGGGCCTCTCGAGCTACCTGCCCTCAAGTCCGGGCTGAAGAAGGCTGCTGCTGGTGGGCCCCATCCCAGCTCCTGTTCTCCGGCTTCGCAGTCCATCCCACCCAGGTCGGCTCCGCCAGTGAACACAGCTGCAGAGAGAACGTCCATGATAATAAAGTTGTCGGCTCACGACTCCCCTGGAAGCGCTCCGAGTTTCCGATGCCACGAAAAGATAACGGAGCTCTTGGCAGCCGCAGCCCTGCAGCCCCGTGGGAACGTGTAATATCACCAGATGCTAATGAGAGCAACCTGCCGGTGCGGCCAGCCGACCGCAGCGGCAGGGGAGTGTAAATGGGTGTAATAATCCAAATGACAAGACTCGCGGCTGAGTGCCAGGGCGGAATGCACCTCACAGAATAACGTAGTCCTAGTCACCTCGCCTCTGTGGGCATAGGTGTAAAACGGGGTGCAGTAATGACAATAACGAGACTTAAGTGTTTGCCTGGCTAGAATGTGCCTCCAAGAAAGCTCCGCCCTAGAACCATACCAACCAAAATACCCACGTCTATGTACCAGAGTAAAATGCGCCCAGGATTGCACACTCCCAGTGCCCCCCTTTCCAGGCAGATGTTTGAACTGGATCGCAGTGACCCGAGATACGCATGCCAGGTTGAATGCGCCCCCAGGAAGACTCACTCTTAGTGACCCCCACATCTCCGGTCAGGGCAGTACCCACCGGGGGTCTGCATGGAGCTCCTCCATGCATGTTTTAAATATTTAATTGGTCAGGACAAATCTCCTCCCATGAGGCCGGAGGGAGGAGTATCGATCGCGGGCCGTGGTGTGGGGGTGGTTTGTGCTGATAGCACACACCTCGCCGAGATTATCAGACGTTCTGCGATGAATTATACAATTGTCATCAATTATATCCAACACAAAGACGGTAATTGGGGTTGGGGGTGGTAAATTTTCACGGGGGGTGAAATCCATGGCACCAGCCGATGACAAATGACCAATGAACACAGAAAACGGAAAAACATCTGTGTGGTGGAAAGATAATTAGCGTTAGCATGGTCTCTGGTGATACAGCCTCCTTGACGTGATTAATGAAATTATATAGCGGCCTTCGCCAGTATAAATAGTTCCGGAACGCACAGTGTCCAGACAGGGCAGTGCAACCCCCCCAGCGGCTGCCTATACAGTTTTCACTAGACGGTCAGGAAACTAAATAGATACTTCATGTGACAACTGTCTGTGTGTCTTTTTGTCTGCAATTCTCGCTGTCCCCTCTCTGCTTAACAGTCGGCGGCCACATGTGAGCTCAAAAACGCATCCCAAGAAAACACAGTTTGGCTGCGCTCGGGAAGCACTTTCTGAGGTAGATGTGAGGTGTCTGCGCACCGGGCCATTAGCGCAAGCATGGAACTTCGGGCTGCAGGACCTCGCAGCAGCCGGCTGTGCTGGTTGTAAATGGAGCGTGATCCACATTGGAAGGGGGGCCCGACGCCCCTGGATACGTTTAATATCGAGCACTCCGGAACGCAACCGTCCTTGCAGGGACAGACACTGCTAAACGCTACAAGTCCTGCCCTCTGCCAATAACCAGACCAGAATGTCACTAATGTGCACGCGCTTCGGCCTCATAGAGAGTAGAATACTAGCGCTTTGTTCGCTCCAAATTTTTAACTGGTATAGGCCCCCTGATTGGGAGATAGGCGGAAATAATTATTGAGTCCCAGAGGCCAGAATTCAGTTGCACGCAGGTCACTCTGCATACAATTCCACATATTTTCTGAGTTATAACTTCCGGATGGGGAACGACTGGGAAAAGTCAGCTGTGCGAGTACAGGCCGTGATATCTTCACTGCACAATTCTTCATGAAATCTGGCACAGCACAAGCATTTTAACATTCACTCAATGCAGCACTGTGGATTTTCCCGCGGCGCTTCTTCGCTTGAATGTCAGCAAATCTAAAACAATGTAGATTTGAATGGGATTGACTGCGCTGTGCACAGCGGTCTTTATCAGGGTCTCAGCCATGACCTGTTTCCAAGCATTTGCTTGTTTAAGCAGCATAAAGTTAATCAGCTTGGGTGCAGCCTGTGTCTGTTTCATTTACTGCAGTGGTTATAAAAGGCTCCTTACCTTTCTGAATAAAGAGGATTGAGCAGAGTTAGTGTATAGGTTTCAGATAGTGTTTCAAACTAGAAAGTGCTGAGGACAATGCATCTCTCATATGAAATTACGAAATTAATGTGATATTGTAGATGCGTTTAAGTGTTTAATATACTAACTCTCGTGCACAAGCTCGTTTGATATTAAATTATTAGAGTGAATTCGAGCAACACCACTCAATCCTTTATTTTAGTTAAACAGGAACAGACTATGAGCTTGCAAAGACACGTACTCAGTGGCAGCTAATCCATTGTGGATGGCAGGGAAGCACCCCGCTAGCATGGCACCTCCTCATCAGCCCAGCGACTGGGATTACCTGCACAGAGCAATCTTACCAGATCGTTTTCCATGTAGTGTGCTGTTTACAGATGGGCAAGAGCTCCGTGAGACTTGATGAACTGCATCGTCTTGCACATGTTTAATGGGTGTTCACAGGATACCCCTCATATAGAATGCAAGCTATGTATGCCTCAGGCAATGCAGGAGATAATGTAAACCAACAGCAACAGGGCTTGTCCTTTAAAGGCCCAATGCCTATCTGAAGCCATGGTAGAAGGGAGGGGGCAGAATCAATGTATAAAGGAACATCCCCTCCAGCCCTGTTCAAATGCCTGCTGGGCATATTGACATCAAGGTCGAACCACAGATGTGTGGACGTTGGTAGGACCGACAGAAGCTGTCAATCATGAGAGTTTCTGCCTCTTTCTCTTACTGAATTATTCCCTGCTACTTAGTAAGATCCTAACCGCTCTGTGGCTGTGTGGAACAGCACCACAAACAGAACCACTAGGCCTAGGTGTGGTGCGTCAAAGATGAAGAGCCTGCTTGTGTGTGGGTGAGCGCATATATACATTCATGTCTATGAGTGTGTGCATAAATGTACAGTAGTAATTCTATATGTGGGCTTCCACTGGACTATGGTAGCCCTATTGGGCATTAATGCTGATTTGTGGCTGGCTGTACCTAGCGTAATAGTTGCCTATCCTTGCTAAAGCGTGTGTCTCATTGTGACATTATGGTTATTCCTCACTGATTAGAGGCCTGTCCTTGACGTGTTGTGAGCATTCATAGCAATATTCAGCTATGCCGCAGATAACAGTGGACCATCCTTGATAAGCTGTTTGGTTAATTAGTAATGCTCCAGTGACTCCTGTTCAGTGAGGAGAGTAACACTACCTTTTTTAGGTAGCCATGTGCTTTACAAATCACGTATAATAACATAGTGTCTACCCATGACAGTTTAGTGGCTCATCCGTATGAGCATTCCCAATGACAGCCTGGCTATTACTTGGGTAAAAGGTGTCCATATTTGACTGGATGTTGCTATTCTTGGTCATATTTTGTTCAGGGCTGGCATAATAGTGTCTCATTCTTGACATAGCGTTGCAATTTTGACCACACTGACTATCACTTGCATAGCGGCCCATTTTTAATATACCTTGGCCTCTCATGGCAGCTTTCTAACTATCCCTGGCATAACTGTGTCCATCGTTTACACTGCATGGGTGTTCTTGACAAAATCTAACCTCTATGTTGCATAAATATGGCCCTGGCACAGTGGTGCCCTTTGTTGTCTTTGCATGGTCGTTCTTAGCATAGTTTTAACTTTCCCTGCTATAATTGTGTTGAAAATCCTTGCTTTGTGATGAACATCCCATGATGATGATAAAATACATTAAAGACAGACTGTGGGCATGTTCGACAGTTGTACATTTGAATGCTAGGTGAAAATTACATGCTGAGGTTTGAGGACCAAACATGCATTTGGTAAAAGCCTTAAGATGTGGTATGCTGGGATGAAATACATTTTTTAAAATGAAAATGGCAAGTTTATGTTTGGATAAAACTTCTTCATTTAGGCAAAATAAACGTTTTTCATTTTATAGTGAAATGTTTGTATTTTCTTCGACTGGAAAACTGATGTTTCAGACAAAATTAATGCATGCCTGAAGTATATTAAAGCTTATATTTGTGGGATTATTGATGCTGAGTTGAAGAGACGTATTGATGTTTCGGTTCCTTGGTAACACAGAGCATTTAATGGCATGGCTGTATTTTCATTTGAAATTGCTTTCTGGGAAGTTATTAGTAGGCATGATTGGTGTAAGTTGTCCCCTGATTGATCCTGTGAGGTGCTTGTAATTTATCAGCAACATTTCTAGCCCAGCCTGTGGGGTGCTGTCTAAGACATGTGACTGTGAGATTTTGATTTTACCACCCTGCATTTTCCAGGATGTTTCCCAGTCATAACAAATACCAGAGAATCTATTTGGAAGAGTCAGGGTGGAAAATTCAGTAAAGAAAATGGGTGTATACGTTTTGAAAAATGAGAGCATCTGTTCCTGCACAACCTCCTGTTTTAAACTGACTGCTTTAGAAATAGCTCTTTAACCAGTCTTAGTCAGTTATTTAGGGAAATAATGCTGGAAAATCCATTGTTTTCCCTTCAGGATTTCTTGAAGCCAGTGTATCGCATCATCTCTGGGGAGTTTAAGGTTTGATTGACATACCCAAAAAGTATTGGAGCATTTAATTAGTGCATCATATGGCCCCTTAAAAGAGGTTGGATTCAGTCGGGTCACTCACCATCTATGTACAATTCGAGGTAGAATCTTACAGCCGTCTGCTTTAAGAGTCCAGTAGCTGACACTGCATGCACTTCAAAACTGTGTACCATCGCTTTTCTTCTCTTACTTTTCATACTTGGGTGTTCCCTATCCCCATTTCCGTTTCTTTTAGGAAATAAAGAGAGTGAGGAAATTCTAGGCGAATTCATTCTATATGTCTGTATATTTCCTTATGCGGTGTAGTAATGTTGACTGAAAGTTTATTTTAATCATAGTGTGGTTTTCATACACTTTCAGAATGTTGCATTTAACTTCGCGTCCTCCCAAGACTGTTTGGACAAGTAAGAACCTCAATGCACCACCGTAATATCTGTGTATAGAGTTCCAGCCACATCAGTTTGTTTTTGATTTTTTTCTTCTAAAAGTTAGGGGACAGTTCAGTGTGTTTTCACACAGCTTCACTGCTGTGCTCCATCTGCCCCTTTAGGCCTTTCGTCCACCTGTCTTTTTAACATTAGGATGTAAATAGGACGTTTCAGCTGTACGTGTGTATGATTACTGATCCTTAAAGTGTGCTGTGGACATGTCAACCTGTGATGTTTCCTATTTCCGTTACATTATTAACAACACTACATTTGATGAGCTGAGTTTTATTTCAGAATCTTAACTATTTGTTCAGTCTGAATTTGGAAACCAGGTGCTGGTAGCATGTTTTAAATTATAGCTTCTCAGAAAAAACAGCAGTTACTTCCAGCTTTGGACTCTCCTACGACAGTACAACTCATCGTTTCCCTTCAGATGCCTCTTCAGACATCTCTTCAGGGCAGCGTCATCCAACTGATGACCTTCAACATAAGTGGCTATAGTACTCGGACACAGACCCGCAGGTGCCCAGGTTATGGGTTTGATTCACCACCTGGAGTTACAGTGAACCAGTAGGATTGGCTCCAGAGTTCATACACAAGGGTAGTTGTTAGCCACTTATGTTTAAGGTCATCCGTTGCATGGCACTGTCCTGAAAAAGACCTGGGCATTGGTTCCTGTATGGGTTGAAACATCAGCATTTTCATGGGATTATCCTATTGACATTGTCGTGAATACTGATAGGCTCGGACTTGATCTGCTTTGCCATGTGGCTACCTAATGCCATTATGATGTGTATGTATGTATATAGGTAAAAACCTTTCTTTTATTCTTACGCTGAGCACCTAAACTGCACCTTATCTCGCTAACATGATACTTTGGGCCCACTGTCTCATCTATTGATATACTGTCATACCTATTGTAGGACTGTTTTTCTGTTTTTTAAGCACTGCTCATGGGACCATTGTGTTTGTATTGCATTACTTCATGGGCACAATTCAATGTGAGTCATCTCACCAGTAGATTCTATGCCAGGACTGCGGTAAAAAAGTAATGCAAATCCGTCACAAAGTCTTTGTAAATCTGGGTATTGAGGCCAAGCAGCCATTGACCACCCCAAGTCCCCCTTAGCGCCATCCTTTCCATGGCGGTGTTTACCGTCGTGGCCAGGCTGGCGGTTGGGGATTTATAATCCCAAGCACTGCTGCCCTGGGGATTATGACTGCAAGGCGAAAGCCTGGCGGTATAGTGGTGGGGCTGGTGGTATGGCTGTGGCTATTGTGCCACGGTCATAATAGCTGGCGGAACACCACCAGCCTGTTGGCGGTGTTACCACCAGCTTACCGCCTGCCGCCAGGGTCATAATGAGGCTCGTAGTCAATTACCAGTCGGTTTTAGTCAGCCAAAAAGACATCTGTGGACAACTGCTCATAAATGAACGGCAGATGGAGGAGTTTCAGCTTCTTTGAGAAACGTGTATTTTTTGTTGTCATATTGAGTATGTGTAGGGTGCTTAATGTAAATTAACCCCTGTCTCAAAGCACACTAGTGAATCTGCCAGCTATCTTGGTAAAATATTTGTTTCTAGGAGAGATTTCAGTTTTGGTTGCTAATGATGTTATGTTGTTTGCAAACATCTGTAAACAAGAAGCGGCCAAAGACCAATGATGCTTGGTAGGTATGTAATTTGGGAGGAAACTAGTTTCACCAGGTTGTAAGGGCAAAAGTTAAAAACCAAGCCACCCGGAATGGGGTTCTAGGTAAAGAACTCCCCTAAGCGTTAGGGACCTACCAGCCTGAGAGTACTAGGGATGGCATCACATACTGATTAACCGTTTTTGAAACCAAATTCAGGATTCTAACAGTATCGGTGTATTATTTGGGAGCCAGAATGACTCTGTCAGGAATGAGAAATTTTACTATGTAGCACCTTCATATAACGCAGATTTGAGAAAATGCAGATTTCACACTTAGTTTTCACGCGGATTATTCCTCATAAATACAGAAACTGCAGGTATGAAATACTTTTCCCAATGTACTTAATAATAGCCTAAATGATCGTATTTGATAGTGCTCCCTTAATTGTAATTTTGTCTAAATGTAAAGGATATGATAGCTTAGAGTGGTAGGTTTTGAAAATGACTTTTAATGGGTTTAGTTTAATTAGCTTAATTTCGCTATTCAACCAACTCAGTTTTTGATGTATGCATTTTCAGTTTTTCTAGTAGTAAGTTTTGTACTATCCCATTACATAGCTCTTTTGAGTTCTTCTTTTAGTTATTTTGTGATTTAATTCAGGAATTTTGTTATTGTTTTTTATGTAGCAGTCGGAAGAAGAGCCGAGACACAATCGTCTGCTAATGAGTGGAAATATGAGTTATTGTTTAGGAGTACACAAAAGATGATGAAAACGTTTTCTGGGGTCATCTTGAATCAAGGAAGCAAAATATAACGTGGGCTCTCAATGTCATTGTAGCTTATATTATGGCAAATAACCTTTCTTCCATTCAATGTTTTCAGGCAGTACAAACCTTTGGTGCTTGAACATGAGTACACATCCCTCAGTTTGGGTGGTATGATTAGAGATCCTCTCTCCCTCCCACCAATGTATCTTGTTTTCCCTTAAAGGGTAGAGTAAGAGTCCTGCCGTTGGTCCTGAGTAAAGGGAAGCAATGTCTCATTCTCCCTTCCGGGGCCCCAGGTTGGGTCTTCCATCCGCTGTGTTTTCTGGTGCCCACCACCTAGTGCATAACTGTCCACTTGTCCTCTGAAAAGAGAGACAGGACTTCACTCTCATTTCCATGGATCTCCCAAACCCACGTGGGCCTATCCTCTTTGTATAGTTCCAGTACCAGTAAGATGACGATTTTATACCTTTACAAGACTGGAGATAGGTCTGAGGATTTGATAAACCCCACCATCTTTCCCGGGACAGCATTCTGATGGGTTTATCCAAACTCCAATAGGCCCTGCCCTCTTTTCCATGTGACCTCCCTTGAGCCCCCCCCTCTAAAAAAGTGGATCCTCCTTTCCCCACCCTCCGGAAGATGTCTGCAAGCCTCTTCCAGCACACAAGACAATGCCGTAGCAGAGTGTTACCCAGAAAACAGATTTGCTTGCTTCTTCTATCACCAGTACTTGCCAAAGCCTCTTCTATAGGAGTCGACCAGGTCCAGAAAGACTCTTTCCCGTACAGTGGTAGCATGAACTGTTGAACCATTCCAAGCCCCAGTGACCCGGTGACACAGCTGGACACATGGGTGTACCAATGTGGGGCCTCTGGGCCCAAAATGAGTCCCCTGAGAACCACTGATATTCAGGTGAGTGAAACAGGGCGGGAACAGGTTCGTAACTATATTGTGCCTGGTTGGGGGGGGGACGCTCAAGGTAACTCTATCGATCTCTGTTATACTATCCCTGGGAGGACCTACTTTCAAGTGCTGTGGCACGTTCACGGTACTCCAAAATTGGATCATGTTACCGTTGGTACACAAACTATGTAAACAAGTAAATTACGCTCTACTGGTTTTGGCATTTAAAATGTACAGTTAGTGGAGTGATTCCATCAGACATTGGGTACAAATTATTTACTTCCTCCTGTGTTAGGGCATTAATTCATAACTTTCCTGAAAAAGTTTTCATATGACTCCATATGTTTTTTTAATATTATCACCTAATTGTAGTTTGAAGTAAGATACTCTTGTTATAGCAGGGATTGCTGATAAGTAGTGTATTCACATATTGCAGTCATTCCTTTTCTTTATAGATTACTTGTATGCATAAGGTTTGTGATAGAGTGCAATTTAAAAATAGCTATAGTTAAGGGAGGGGATTGGTATGGACATAACTGCTGAGGTGTTCAGCCACTTGTGGACGTGGAAGACATTTTACCATACAGAAATACTGAGCTATTTCCTAAGTAGTCTCTGATTTAATTGCCTCAATAGAGACCATGCTTATTTGATGTTCAAAAAATACCCCCTTTCATAAACATCAGCAAGAGTAATGTTTAACCTCTTTGATAGCATCATCTGCCAGACCTAGTCTAGCGGAATGATACATGTGGTCCAACGAACATTGAAGGAAGAGAATGAAGAATGCAAAAGCTTCCCACAGAAAACCCACAGCTCCAGCCAAAACAAAGGGCACTGAAAGACACAGCTGCAGAATGTCTGAGCTCGATCCCTAATGCAAGCCACAGGCAATGATTCTTATATCTGGGCTGGGTGACTAATACCTCAATATAGAGGAGCTATTTTATAAATTTTATTTCATAATTCAATGTTAGTAAGCCATCATAACTGCAGGGACTCGGTGTATTTAAGATAAACTCACAGACAGATATTGGAAGAATGAGAACAATTCTAATCATACAGAGTTTAAACGTTTAAGCAGTAAAATGATGAATTGTCCCAGTATCATAAGACATTAAGCAGGGGCTTTTCTGAATTAGTAGATGACCCACTTTTTTCTAAATGAAGGCAGTGTAAAGTTGTGCAGCGTTTGCAGGAAAGCGTTCGAAATGGCAGCTTCTGGGATCATGAAGCTTTGGCTCCTCCTGAAGAAAGAGAGCTTGAATGGGGTAAAATAGTGGAGCAAAAGTACTGAAAGATCAAAGCAGACATGTGGGAGAACAAATTACAATCTAATCACAAAGGTATTGAGTTGCAACTTGGTGGCTTGATTTTTCTGCAAATTGTTTTTTGAATGGCAACATTTCTCAACCATGGGTCAGTGTCAAGACTGTTTCATTGGCTTGTGTGGTCTTTGATTAGAATTAGTGATGAGTCCTGGTGATTAATTTTGGAGAACTTGAAGTTCCTTTAGCATAGACATTTGCAAGCAACATGAAGGGATGGCATTGGCCATATTTTTGATTTATTTCAGACTGAAGTTGAAGAAAATATAATGGACTCAGTATGAGGTAATAGACTTAAGTCAAGAATGATTCAATATTTTTCCCTTTCTTTAATTTTCTAATATCTCGATTAACGAGTGAGACATCTGGAATTTTGACCTCGGATGTAACTGTGGTCTGGTGGCCATGCCTACATTTGCTGTGCTTTGAAAAGAAAATAATTTGTCCATAAAGTTGCAAAATCTGAAACTTTAGTATATCATCCTGAATTGTATACAATGCTTTTCCACAGTTCCACAAAGTTCTATCGTGTGGTGCATGTGTGAAGAAAATGTTTCGCCTAAAGGCATAAGATGTTCTAAACAGTCCATATAAATGTACAACATGGATAAAAACTTTATAAATAGGAATTCAAACTTCAGAATTGTAACATGTGCGTCTTCTAAATTAGAAATGCAGTGGAATTATTAGATTTTTATTACTTATACTGCTTATTCATGTTTTAATTTATCAAATGTTGCTTCACCGAAGCTGAGCTGTAGTGTGTAGCAAAAGGCCATCCACATTCCAAATGACCATTGGTGAGTCCAGTACTACTTACAAAAACAGTTTTCTGTTTTGAAGTAAAATTGTTTGGGCCATATGTGTTAGCTCAGTCGCAGATCACATCAAGACTCTGGCTATTCTCCACCATAACGTAGTGATCTGATTTCAAACAAAGGGATGGGGTTTGTGCAGCTAAAGTAAAATGTTAGGTTAACGAATGGTGAGAAATGTTTTTCTTGCAACAATCGCTGTTAATGCATACGATGTTGTAATTCATCCAGAGGGTAAGGTTGTATGCAGTAGGTTGACGTTATGGCCAGAGTGACTACTTGGGAGGCAATGCATAACTGTTTGTTTGCCACATAGATATGAGAACTCATGCCTAAGGAATAAATATCACTAATGGACACGTGGGGAATGTTGAATAGAGCTGGGATGCAGATGGACCTTGTAAAACATAGAGAAGCCAGAGGGGCACATAACTTATCAATGGTAATATAGAAGGATATATTGAAATTAAGAACTCAGACTGTCTATGAGAAGAGTTAACGCCTCTATCAAAAGTTTGTAGCCACTGTAAAGGATTCTTAAAGCCCAATGTATTCTAGATTAAAAGAAGGCAAGGTCACTGTAAAATAGATATAGGAGGTCATATGTTACAGACACAATTACTGTGTCTTTACTTCTGGATTTGTGGGCACTGGAATAGAAAATGTCTAGGTAGAGCTCAATTCTCGAAGGTCTTGGAGCTGAAACGTAATAGCAGATGACAAAATATTCACGAAGAAAGAGCAAATAGTGAATGGGAACAAATTTGCTTAGCATGGGAAAATGTCTGTCCTGGTACCCGCATTGCAGACAGGCAGGGCTGGGTGTTTTCACAGCTGTCTTCCATAAACCTCCTTTAAATCCCATACAGGTGTTAGGATTGTAGAGGCAAATGTATTGACCTCCTTGATCAAAGTTGTAGAGCCATGCTGCAAATGAAGACCCACAAAATATTGCAAATGCGAATCTGATAAACCAATTAAAGGGATTTTTTTATAAAACATTATAGAATTAGCTAAAATCACACCTGTGTAATCCCGACAAAAGCAATGCACCAGTTAAATAACTATTCAATTATCAGGTGATGTGGCCAATATATTAATGTTTTTGCCTTGAACAATAAATACAAAAATGTAGCTGAATACTTAATTATCCTCTTCCACCAAGTAGAATATACACTCTTATGCTGTTCTGCAATATCCAATATATTAGGTTTCAGAATGCGATATAGTCAGAGACCAGGTTCTCTTTCCAGTGGTAATGACTATTATAATAACGCTTATGGCAATAGCTATTCACTGTAACTCTAAGAAATTGCTCTTTTACAGCTATAATAACAAGTGTCTAAGCCGTTAAGCCTGGCTCATAAATGAAAGTGTTTTCTCATTGACTGCCAAGCTGGTATACATAGTTGTATGGTTGGGTGTGTGGGTGAATGCGAGGATGAGTCAATGCATGTATACAGATCAGAGCATCAATAAGTGAACCAATTGAGTGCACATCTGGATGAATGGTATGTCAAGGAGTGTGAATATAGCCGTTGAGATGAATGGGACTTATAGTAAATGCTCAAGTAGCCATAGGGTATGACTTTCAATCAACAGGGAAGCTTAACCCATCGAATATTGTTTTAGCTGGCCATTCAGAGACTTACATGCATGCAACTGCTAATGCATGCAAATGGATGTACACAACATGCCAAAAATTGCTATCATAATACTAGTGGCAGCATTATGCCAGCAGCTGGCACCATAATGACATGGATGCCCACTCTCATGCCAAAGATGGCCACAACAAGCCAAAAAGTAGTGGCACAATGCCAAGTTCAGAATTTACTACAAAGTGGCTAACATCAGGTCAAGGATGCCTACCGTAAACCATGAATTACTCCAGAATGCCAGAAGTATTACAAGGGATTGCACCATCAAAACATGGATGGCCACAATATGTTAGGGATTGTTATTGTTATACCAGGACTGCTTTTGTGCTAGTGAGTGACAGCATAATGACGTGGATGACCATATTATACTAACAATTACCACAATTATGGCAAGAATTATTACCCTAACACTAAGGCCAGCAATGCCATTATACAAGGGGTGCCTACCCTCATGTTCTTTGTATAAACATATCACAAGAGGTTCACTGCCAGGGCATATAAACTTTAAATAAACATATCCTGCTTTTTAAATGCCATGCACCCTGCCCTACGAGAACTTAGGACCTACCTTATGGGTTACTTACAAGACTGATAAAGAAAGGTTTAGGCTTTGCAAAAGGTTTATGTTGCTAGGTCAAAATGGTAGTTTGAAAACTGCACCCACAGGCTGCAATGACAGGTCTGAGACATGTTTTGCAGTTCTACTTTAGAAGGTGGCACAATGAGTGCTGCAGCCCACTAGTAGCATTTAATTTACAGGTCTAGGGTACAGGTAGTACCATATACTAGAGACATACAAGTAAATTACTTGTAAAGTGAACTGAATCTAAAAGCCAACAAAAAAAGGTTTAGCAAAAATTGGGAAGTGAAGGCAAACATCTGGGGAAAGACAGAGCAGAAAATAGTAATTTCCAACACATACCATTTCCACCACAGTAATTTTGATACTACTGACAGGACTGATCTGGATGAATATCAATAGCACACTGTGACAGTTTATCAAAATGGTAAACAGCGAACAGTTAGTGTGGAGTAGGCATTCATGACATGCTATGGTGCTTTGCTTATCAGTAAACCTCAAAAGTGGCATATGAAATGGGCTGTGACTACTTGTGCACTGACACATAGACAATTCACATAGGCCTGTGAGTAGCAGTATTCAAATTGTGCTGATGAACTAAGATTTCGATACCTATCTTTCTTTACCTCCTTCACCCCTCTAGAGTACATTCTGCTGGTGACATTTCCAACCTTGGTCTTTGTTCCACTCTACTTAGCTGCTTATGACGACAGCAGTCTCCTCTTAGCTGTGTATGTTGCCTGTAGACCTTCCTGTTCTAGAAGGTGATCTACTTCCTTTTTTGGTTAATTTCTTTAAGTCCGAATTCAGCTCCGCCTGCTTCCAGGCAACTACTTCCCTGCTTCTATGGATAACTGAGTTTTTGGACACGTAGCGAGTACCAAGAAGGTGAAACACATTTGGAAAATTGGGAAACAGGCTGTTAGGGATATCCTGCTTGACTGCCCACCATTCTGCTTTTTTTACGCAACAATGGGAATCTGAGGGGAGCATGTATGTAGTCTAGACAGAGGGCTGGCAGAGTTGGGTAAGGGCTATGGACAGGTAAGAATGGAGCAGGACACTGGGAGCAAACAGAATGTAGGCAAGGGGGCGGAGCGAAGGAACTGAGCACCAACAAGTTTGAGCCACCCATTCACTGTGTGTCAGTGTCTGTGAATGACACCAGGGCCATTGAAAGGTTGAATTCCATCCAACGCAACTCAAAATGTACACCTTAGTTACTGGTCTGGTAGCATTATAAGAGGATCAAGGGCATTTGCATAACCATATCAAAGTTCTCCTATTGCAGTGAAGTGACCCTTTACCATCCATGCATTGCAGTGCAAACAGTTATTTCTTTAACAATGGAGGCATATAGGTGGAAAGAAATACTCCCTATGGTATAACTAACACTTATAACAGTTAATGTCTCTAAAGTGGGCACATCAACATGTTAATGACAGCAACTAATTATGGAGGGTGTTCACCTTTTGCCTCACTGGTCTGATGATATGTGCTCTGTGAGACTTCTAAGGATTTAGAAGGTAGGATGTTGTTTTCGGCAACACTGGTGTAAATAGGTTCCTCAACTGATTGTATTGTAGTATTTTATTTTTTATTTGCAGCATTCCACATGTAGTAAGTGGGAAAAATGTTAATGGAGTAAATTCACCTTAGTATATTCAATGACTTCCTCAGATCCAGAAACTAGAGCAATAAGTTTGCTAGTTATGGTATAATAAACCCAGTTAGTCAGGATTGAGGGAGGTAGAGTGTTGGTCGCAGTTAGCCAGGAGGCAGCAGCAATATTCATAAATAAGGTTCTATGAGAGTTATATTTCAAATGTCAGAACTTTGTCTTGAATAAAACAAATGAAATATCACTATGAACCGTAGGTTTCCATGATAGGAGTCCTTATATAAAATATGAAATGTAGTAGGAAATTAATAATTGGCAGGGTGGGAGAATTATAATTCATTGAATACAGAGGATAAGGGTCCTTATTTTGTATCGGAAGCACTTTTCCAGTTTGCACCATGGTGCACCTTAAAATGGGTGTGCCAAGCGCAAACAGGGAAAGTGCGGCCTGTTACTGTCAATGCTCTCCCCTCAGGGAAGCCTCAAAATTGTGCTGCCAGAGAGTGAAATATGGAGCTGCTGCTTCAAACCACTTCATTTCACTGTGTAGGCAGCAATCCGCCTGCACTTTAAAGAGGGATTAGAGATCCCCTTGCAGGAGGGTGCAGTGAGTGAATGCACCCGCCTGCAAGGGGCTGTCTGGGGGGTTCATGGGATCGCCTTTCCCCTCCAGAGGGCTACCATCAGGGGTGCGCTTACAGTGCACCACCTGACAGCCTCCTTGCCTTTTTGCCAGCATCCATAATATGGTGTGGGCGCTGAGGCAAAGTGATTCCCTCATGTGCATGGTGACACGCCTCCATGCAATGAGGGAACATCCTTTCATGAAAGTGCTGGTGTGAACATTAGTGCCAGCACTATCAGTATTACAGAACGGGACACACACGTTTCGGAGGCCCCTTTTATAATACCATTGTGCCCGGGGGTCGCACCAAGCAGGCACACGCACCCGTTGCGCCTCTGGGGCACAAAATAATACGGCCCCAGGTGTCCATGATCAGCCGTATGGCAAATAAAATTCTGTTAGGAGATACCTTTTTATGTTAGTTTGTGATTTAAGATTAGAGGACTGCTATCTAGAATTATATATTATACATTGTGACTGAGAGTGGTAGAGCGGGAAAAAACGACTTGACCCAATATCGTAATTCCGGCTGTCGCTTTCTTTGTTCTAAATGGATATTCAACCAACAGTTAGGCAACAAAAATGGTACCAGTAAATGAACTCTGTCAGATCTGAGGATGGGAGACGTTAGGAGTGAATTTACAGCTTGGTAGTATGAGATAACATCGTCTTCACCGTATTCTGGTCAATAATCAGTAGAAAATTAAAAACAAATCCTGGGTCAGTATCGAATTCATGATACTGTGGTAAATATAATAGATTAACAAGACTAACTACATCTACAAGAGTGGTAAATAATTTTTAACGTACTCAAAAGATGTGAGCCGAGTAAAAATAGGAATAGTATATGGAAGACAGCTAACTCACCAAACACCAGTCGGTAATATTGGTGTAATTCTATAATTGAATCAAACGGGGGATGGAGGGTCGTAACCGATTGAGAATATCTGTCACGAACCCCAAACTGAACTGTAAAGGTACTGAAGCTACCAAACTGTAAACTGCCAATTGGCGCATTCGCTGGGTTTAGAATGAATGCCAAGAAGTTATATTAGCACACTGCAATCGAGTCAAATAAGGGTGTGCTGTACACAACAGAGATATGCGTTGCAGCTTCAAGGTTGAAGAGGACATGAAATGGAATAAGGTTAATAAAGCTGTTGTGTTAGATGGGCATAGGTAAATGACTACCCAAATAATTACGAATTGAAACAGTATAAAGAATGAACAATCATGGGAAACCAAAAAACTGTTAAGCATTTACGAGTGGGTGTCATAACGGATATGTCTAGGTGATTAGATTTGTAATTTACAATAATAGTGCTAAATATTATTAGTTTTAACAGCCACATAAGGAGGGTACCAGTTGACCCTTTAAGTGTGGGCATCAGTCACCGTCAATGCCTGTACTCCCTTCTCAATGCATCTGATGGCCATTTTTTTGGAGGCTGGGGAGGACTTTAAAGACCCTCTGGTGGTCGTACCAGAGAGTTTCCTTTTTTCATTTTTGGAGTTGAGCTTGAGCTGCTGGGGAACAGTTACCCAAACAGCCCAAGTCTTTTTTTTGCTGTGAAATTATGAGCAGACGTCATTTCAACTGAAGGTGATAGCGGAATGTGCCAATCCGTTCATTTCACTTTCACTGAATTGGTGCTTGGGGCATGGGAAGTTATCGTTGAAAAGATGAGAATCTCCCCTTTCCAATGATGTATTTTCCTAGTGGATGTCTTCATAGTCACAGGATGGCCATCCTCAAGGAGAGATCCACCCACTCAACACCAGGGACAAGAACTGCGGAAGATGAGAGTGCCCCCTCACTCATGGGCCTGTGCTCCCTCTGCCCCAAGTGGCATTCACTATTTTTTGGAGAGTGAGAACCTTCCCCAGGGCATGGGGCTGTGTTCCCAGGTCCCAGCCACATTAGTCTTTCTGCCCTCCTTGGGGGGTGGATGCGGGTACCCACCACGAGTCTGCACCCCCAGGGAGGCAGAAAGGCTAGTAGACAACAGGGACTGGCCAAATTCATTCTTTTTTTGTGGGGAGGAGGCCCAATTCCATGGGCCTGTGGTCCCCCTCACCCTAGTTCCATTAGACTTTCTGCTACTGGCGAGGGTGCATGGGTGTGTCCTCTGGTTGGGCAGAGAACCCGCTAGATGCCTGGGATCGGTCAACTGCATTATTTTTGGGGTGGTACCTATGTTGATGGGTGTATTCACTCCCTTTCTGGCTTCCTGAGGGGCAGAAAGCCCTCTAGACACCAAGGATTTTTACATGGCAGTATTATTTTTGGGGAGGAGCGGTCCCAATGGCAAGGGCATGTGCTCTCTCCTGCCCAGGCCTGATTAATTTTACTTCCTTCCTGGGGGTGTAGATCAGGCTATTCAACCCAATCTGCCCCCAGGGGACAGAAAACCCATTACACACCATGGATTTTTACAGAGGGGGGCATAAACTCACTGACTAGTCACCAGTAATATATTTTATTGATATAGAAAAAATATGGTGTCTCGGTAGCCATCCTTGTATTCGGCCTATCCTCCAGCCCTAAAACCCCAACACACTTTCTTCCCACCTGCAGCATGCAACCCTTGTCCCATGGCAAGCAAGAGGAAATTTTGATTCTTTTGACTGTAGCTTGATGTATGGATAGTGCAGTAGGAGTACATCCTGATTTCCTTTAATTTGCCATGGTGAATGGTTGCACTATTTGGACCTGTGCTCTGCCATCCAGGGAAACCATTTTTAAAACTAGACACCCAGGAGACTTCAGGGAGGTAAACCTTGCATGTATCCCACAATTCTATCTTTCCCACAATGCAGTGCAAACCTTACCTTTTGAGGACCAAATTAGAAAAAAAAGTAGATTTTAATAAATAAAACAAGACCAAAATGACAAAAATCAAATAAATAGAACAAGAGATATACAGTTATAAAGTTTTAAGAGAGGATAGCGCCAACAAGCCCAAAGCACCGCCTGCAGCTATCAGGTCGTGTGAGACAAGGAGAAAGTCAAATGTTCAGGCTGATTGCACTAGAGCGCTGGTCAGATAAAGAGACCAGGTTAGACCCCCTGAAAAGTTACCTGCTCAGTCCAGTGCAAAGAGTTGCATTCGTTTTGGAGGGGGCTGGAAAGAGTAGGGAAGTGTTGCAGACATTCATCTATGTAGCACAAAGAGCAGGCTTTGTGTTCAGGGCGGGTGTTGCTGTAGCTTGAACATAATAGTGTCATCACAAACACTTGGGCTGGTGCTTCGTAATGGTGCTCCCCGAGCAATTAGTGCTGTAGTGTGAAGGGTGGGTTAATGGAACTTTGAATTTGTGAGATGTGCAAGTGTCAAGGCTTTGCCACCAACAGGCCCGTTCACAGTTGCAAAGAGCCCACAAATTTCAATTTGTTCTCTCTGTGGCTATTCCAAGGGTTTAGGACCCGAGAGGCACCACATAAGAGGGCTTGCTCCAGCTGGATCTGGGTGCTGGATCGGGTGGTTGGGAGCCTGTTATGTCCCTTTGGTGCTGAACAGGAGGCCAGCAGACTAGACCTTGGAGTCACTCTGGAAATCCTGGGTTCATGTGCAGGTCTGAACCCCTTTTAGTAAGGTAGGAGGGCAGCAAACCCACAAGGCAGCATTCCAGGAAGGCAGCATTCCAGCAATGCAGTAGTCCAGAAGGGCAGCAGTCCAGCAGAGTGGCAGTCCTTTCAGAAGCACACCAGTCCGTCTTTCAGACAGTCTCCACAGGTCCAGAAGTGGTGTTTGAGGTCCAATATTTATATCTGGTTCTTCCTTTGAAGTAGGAGAAGTTTCTAAAGGTTTCCCTTTGAAGTCTGCAGGCTTCCTACTTTCTCAGCCCTTTGTGTGGAGGCAGGGCATAGCCTATTGAAGTGTAAGTAGAGCTGTGCCCAGCTCTGCCCTCTCATCCTTCCAGTGACGGCCTACCCAGGCACATCTAAGCTCTCTATTGTGTGAGAATGTCTACGAGGAATACAAAAAATCCTAACTGTCAGCTACACCCATTCATGTGACCTAGAGAGACCAAGGCCCGTATTTATACTTTTTGACGCTAAACTGCGCTAACGCAGTTTAGCGTCAAAAATTTTTGCGCCGGCTAACGCCATTCTGAAGCGCAATGCGGGCGCCGTATTTATTGAATGGCGTTAGCCGGCGCAAGCAGACCGGCGCTGCCTGGGGTGCGTAGAAAAAAAACACGTACACCAGGCAGCGCCGGCGTAGGGAAAAATGGCGTTAGGGCGTCTTAAAAATGGTGCAAGTCAGGTTGACGCTAAAAAATCGCCAATTTGCGCCATTTTTAACGACGCCCAGATGCCATTTACATGACTCCTGTCTTAGTAAAGACAGGAGTCATGCCCCCTTGCCCAATGGCCATGCCCAGGGGACTTATGTCATGGTCATTGTGCATTGTGGCATGTAGGGGGGCACAAATCAGGCCCCCCTATGCCACAAAAAAAATATAAAAATAAAAATATTTATACTTACCTGAACTTACCTGAATGTCCCTGGGGTGGGTCCCTCCATCCTTGGGTGTCCTCCTGGGGTGGGCAAGGGTGGCAGGGGGGGTCCCTGGGGCATGGGAGGGCAGCTGTGGGCTCATTTTGAGCCCACAGGTCCCTTAACGCCTGCCCTGACCCAGGCGTTAAAAAGCGGCGCAAATGCAGGTTTTTTTGACCCCCCCACTCCCGGGCGTGATTTTTGCCCGGGAGTATAAATACGAAATATGCGTCGCAGGCATTTTTTTGGACGGGAACGCCTACCTTGCATCTCATTAACGCAAGGAAGGCGTTCACGCAAAAAAATGACGCTCTTTACTCCTACTTTGGCGCTAGACGCGTCTAACGCCAAAGTATAAATATGGCGTTAATTTTGCGCCGAATTTGCGTCGAAAAAAACGACGCAAATTTGGCGCAAACGGAGTATAAATATGCCCCCAAATGGCTAAGACAGGGAAGCGACATTTTCAAAGTTCTAATTCAAAATCCAACTTTAACATAAGATAGGATTTTCTATTAGAAATTCAAAGGCATTAAACATTCTGGTCACCTATTCCCATCTGAAAATGACAGCTTATTAGATGCAATAAGATAACCCCAATGTTATCCCACAGGAGAAGCAGGTTTTACAGTAGTGAAAAATACATTTCATAGTTTTTTTTACTATCAGAACATGCAAAACTTAAAGGCACATGTCCAACTTTTTAAATACACTGTACTTGGTCCTCTGGGCTGTCCTCGGCCTACCCTAGGGGTGATTTACATGTATTAAAAAGGAATGTTTTAGCCTAGCAAATGTTTATTTTGCCAGGTCGAAATGGCAGTTCCAAACTGCACTCTCAGGTTGAAATAGGAGGACTAAGACATGTTTAAAATGCTACTTAAGTGGGTGGCACAATTAGTGCTGCAGGCCCACTAGCAGCACATAATTCACAGGACGTGGATACACGTCGTATCACTGTACTAGGAACTTATAAGTAAATAAAACATGCCAATTAGGGATAAACCAATGCTATCATGTTTTAAACAGTTGGATAGACCTCTCTACTAACCATAGAGATGGTTATTGAGTTCTCTATGGAATTATGAGGGTTCTCTGACCTCTGTGGGTTCTCATGGTAGCTGGAAACAGTCCCAGGTGTAAGGTATTCTGCTTCAGCTCTACCTCCCACCAGTTCATGGGTGGTATCCTGAGACTGGCCATTCAGGCCAGAGTCTGTACACTGAGGCTGAACAGGGGACAAGGGTGAATCCATAGGCTCTTGCACCCTTTGTTTGAGAGTAGTACCCCCAGAAAACTGAACTATCAGAGTGTCCTGGATGGCTACCCTTCCAGCTCGTCTGACCCTGGGGGACACTCCTTCTCCAGAATGCAGTCTATAGGCATGTGAGGATTAACTATAATCCTTCTCTGGGTGACCTTCACACCCCACACCAGGGATACCAGGGCAATAGGGTGGAAGAAGTACCTCCAATGGGCCTGAGGTACCCTACACACCTGGTTGGTGTACTGCTCTGGAGAAACTAGTATTTCCACTTTCATGTTCTGGTTATCCCTGGTTTCTCTCAGAGCAGTGATGGGGATCACATTCACTTTCGCCTGGTGGACGTGATGACTCCCACCCTCTGGGATCACAAACTCACCCTCTGAGTCTTTCCCTCAGCTAAGGGATATCATGGCATGGTCTTTGACCGGCCCATGGGGACTACTTACACCTAATGCCACATTGTCTAACCCTGTAGAGGTCCAACTAGTGGGTGGTTTCTTTGGTCAGGCTGAGTTCCCTGCTTGGGACTGAATTGGGAGCACTCAAAGTAGCAGGGTTAGAAATGGAGCACCTTGGGCCACCACCAACCAGAACCACTCACCTGTTTATCAGAAGGGACTTGGGAACAATTTACCTTACCCAGGAGGTTATCTGGTTCATTTTAACCCCCCTCACTCTGCTGGAGGGAGCATGAACCATCCTTCTTAGGGCCACTCACAGATACCTCCTTGGAAACTTTGGTACTGACCCAGAGGTCTGTTTCCTCAGCAAGGCACCTGGGGTTAGTCAGCTTGCTGTCCACCAGGTGCTGGGTTATCTCTGTAAAGCAAAAATTGAGCATGTGCTCCCTGAGAATCAAGTTGTACAGCCCATTGTAATCAACTCTGCTGCCCCTCACCCAGCCATTCAGTGACTTGTTGGAGTAGTCCAGAAAATCCACTGATGACTGATTTGGGAGTTTGTGGCTGTCACTGAAACTCAGATGGTGCTTCTCAGGAGTCAATCAAGATTTAGCTAGAAGAATGGCTTTCATGGGGCTATACCTAGTTTGGTTCTCTACTTCTAGGGTAAAAAGGTGTGCCTCCCCCATTGGAAGCATATGCTTCAGCAGACCACCCTGCCCACAGTGTTCCTCTGGGATTTTGAGTACTCTCAGTACCTTGTAAGCAGAACACATTTATCTATGTCATCTCCTACCACCTAACTGGGCACCAGGTCTTTGGGTATACAGACCTTCTTGTCTCTTTTAGACAATGAGTATAAACTGCCACAAATGCTGCTGGAATCGGACTGCTTTGTATTAAGCTCTGGGACTAGGTTGATGGGCCATTATCCTTTCCTCCATGGCCAGTTTAATTTTCTCTAGTGCCAGTTCTTTGTCCATCTTTAATTTGTCCATCTGCAGCAGAAACTCCCTCTCTGCCTTCCTGTCTGCCAGCCCCTCTGCAGACAGGCTATGCAAGGATACGTTGCTTCTTGCTCTGGCAAGGACTTCAAATTCAGGAGATGGGCCAATGTCCTCCACTGAAGGCTATATTTCAGAGCTGATATCCAGGCCCTGATCCTGCCCATACATATCATCCTCATTATCCTGCTCCTCTGCAGCTGTCATCAACTGATTTCTGCAGCTCCAACATTTTTGTGCTTTTCTTCATTTGCAATCTCCTGTCCTTACAGAAATGTTTGAGCTCAACAACTGTGAAACATCCCAGGCCTGCCACACTGGGAACCGCACCGACACCCACTAACCACATACGCAACCTGGGATTCATCCTGGACTCCTCACTATCTATGACCCAGCAAGTCAACGCCATCTCCTCTTCCTGCTTAAACACCCTCCACATGTTTCGAAAGACCTACAAATGGATCCCCACTGAAACCAGAAGAACAGTCACCTTATTCCTCATAAGCAGCAGACTGGACTATGGCAATGCCCTCTACGCAGGAACCACAGCCAAACTCCAGAAAAGGCTGCAACGCTAACAGAACGCCTCTGCACGCCTCATCCTGGAGATCCCCGCCACTGCCACATCACAACCCACCTGAGAGACCTGCATTGGCTCCCAGTCAACAAGAGAATCACCTTCAAACTCCTCACCCATGCTCACAAGGCACTGCACAATACCGGACCAAAATAGTTCAACAGACGGCTCTCCTTTTACACCCGATAGCTTTGCTCTGCCGACCTTGCCCTCGCCACCGTCCCACACATCCACAGAACAACCACCGGCGGCAGATCGTTCTCGCTCCTCGCCGACAAGACATGGAACACTCTTCCCACCCACCTGCGTCAGACCAAGGACCTCCTCACCTTCAGGACGTTGGCCAACTCAATCTATGTTAGTGCAGGAATGGTTTCAGACAGTCCAGTGGCAGTGAGATTAGACTTGGAAAAAGCAAAAAGAGCCAATTGCAGAGAAGTTTACAAATCTGAAATGGGCTTAAACATTTAAATGAGATAGTAGTGTAACACAAACTTACTGTATGACACTGCACAAACACAATCACATTCCTCACCGCTGAACCCTAGTGTAAGAAATTGGGTTACTGGTTGAGTGCAGTGAAACCTTTCTCAAGCAGCACCCATCATTCTTGTCAGAGTGAAGTCACAACCAAACACCAAATTAACCTCCTCTCAACCCTCTGGTAGCTTGGAATACAGCAGTCAGGCTTAACTTAGAGGCAATGTGTAAAAGATTTATGCAGCACTTTAAACAGGAATAAAATTAAAACACTACACAAAAAGTATCCCACATCAAATTAGAAAAATAGTGTAGATTGTAATAAATACAACATTACCAAAATGACAAGAATCCAATCAGTAGAACTGGAGATATACAATTTTAAAGTTTTATGCAAGAATAGTGCCAACAAGTTCAAAGCGACACTCGTGGCTATCTAGACGTGCAAGACTGGGAGAAAGTCACAAGTTCAGGTCAACAGTGATGGAGCACTGTTTTGGGTACATGGACCAGGTTAGTTCTGCTGACAAGTTACCTTCTCAGTCCAGCACAAAGAATTCCTATTGAGGTGGAGGGGGCCATGAGGAGCAGGGATGTGACACGGATGGCCATGGATGCAGCGTGAACAGCAGGACTGGTGTTGCAGATGGTCATCTCTGTTGCGCAAATATCCTGTTGCCATTGCAAGCGGTCAGACTGGCGCTTCATAATGGAGCTTCATGTGAGCTGTCGAAGCTGTAGTGTGGAGGGTCAAACTGACTGAACTTTGAGTTGGTGGGCAGCTCAAGTGACAATGTTTCAGCACCAACGGGCCCGTTCACAGTTAGGAAGAGCCCAAAAACTTAAATTCAGTCTCTCTGAGGCCACACAAAGGGTCCAGGACCTAAGAGGCACAACTTGGGGGTCGGGGTTGTTCCAGCTGGATCTGGGTGGTGGTTCAGGCAGTTAGCCTATTATGTCCCTGTGGCTTTGAGAAGGAGGCCAGCAGACTAGCCTTTTGAGTCAATCTGGGAATCCTGGGTGCAGGTGCAGGTCTAAATTCGTTTGACTAAGGCAGTAGGGCAGCAATCCAGTGAGGCAGCAGTCGAACAAGGCAGTAGTCCAGCAGAACAGAAGTGTACTGAGGAGTTGATGTCTGAGGTCCAATATTTATACCTGAATCTTCCTTTGAAGTGGGAGAAGCTTCTAGAACTTTACGTTTGAAGCCTGCAGGCTTCCTCCCTACCCTGTCCTGGCTCCAAATTGAATTCAGGGATATACAGCCCCTTGTGTGGATGCAGCACACCACGTATTCAAGTGTAAGTAGGACTGTGCCCAGCTCAGATTTCCTACCCTGCCAATGAGGGCCCATCCAGGCACACCTAAGCTCTCTATTGTGTGTGGCTGTCTAAGAGGAATATACAAAGCCCAAATGCCAGCAGCACCCAGTCATGTGCCCCAGAGACAGGCTGCAGGCACCAAATGGATAAAGCTGGAACATGCCAACTTTGTAAAAGTGGCATTTTCAAAATTGTAATTCAAAACCCAACTTTGATTTAAGACAGGATTTTTCATTACAATTCCAAAGACATTAAGGCCCCAATTACAACATTGGCGGTAAGTGCCGCTTACCGCCATGCTGACTGCCACCAACATACCGCATACGCGGTGGTATATCGCTACCCGTATTATGACCCACACATAGAAATCCGCCACTATACAGACACACACACAAGTCCTCCAGCCCAAAGGTCAGTGATAAACTGGTGGTAGTAAAACCCACACAGTTATGCCAACAGAAATATGCCCACAGCATCATGAGTCACGAATCACCGCCATGTTCAAAATACACACACACATACAAAACTACACCACATTGGACAATGCAAACTACACACACCTGACACACATACACACACCACACCCACACACCTACACCAATATAAAACACACATCCACACTACCCACAACCCTTTACGACCCAAAAATGTTGGCAAGTGAGAGAGCCAGGAGCACCCACTGAATCTGAGCCACAAAACACCATCACCCCATACACCACCCAGGCACCTCACAGCACACACCCCAACACATCACCTCAAACACCCTCACAGACACCACTCACACTACACCTATGGCACCACAAAGACACCCCAGGTTCTCAGAGGAGGAGCTAAGGGTCATGGTGGAGGAAATCATCAGGGTAGAGCCACAGCTTTTCGGATCACAGGTGCAGCAGGCATCTATTGCAAGGAAGATGGAGCTATGGCGGAGAGTCGTGGACAGGGTCAACGCTGTGGGACAGCACCCAAGAACAAGGGATGACATCAAGAAGAGATGGAACGACCTACAGGGGAAGGTACGTTCCATGGTTGCAAGACACCAGATAGCTGTACAGAGGACTTGCAGTAGACCCTCATCTCCTCCCCCACAACTAACAACATGGGAGGAGCAAGTCTTGGAGATCATGCATCCTGAGGGCCTGGCAGGAGTAGCAGGAGGACTGGACTCTGGTAAGTCAAATCCTTACTACTTTATCCCCCACACTACCTGCATGCCATCACAAACAACAACCCCTACCCTCACCCTATTACCCCACCACCTCACATATTCCCCACCATCACAACCCTTCCATCCCAATACCAAGCCCTGCATGCAACACCAATGCATGGACCCCCATCACAGACCTGCATGGACACCCATCGCCACAGCATGCACACTAGTGAGAATCACTTAGCGAAACCAATCACAACTCACACAAGAGAAAGCTGCCTAGCTAATAACAACCATAGTGGGAAACATACCCATGCACAAGATGGCAAACGCAGAAACAATAACACTGCATTTACATCCCCATAGGACACCCACTCAATGTCACCGGAGAGGAGGTGCCAGCCACATCCAGTCCTCCCCCCAGAAGAGGCCCACAGTGATGACAGCAGCTCTGTACGCCTAGATCACGGTGACCAACCTGGCCCATCAGGGACCTCTGAACAGTCGCTTACCTAGGCACACTCAAAACCCACCACAGAGCCTCCCCCCTCAGGAAACTCCACCACAGCACCCACCAAGTGGGCCCATCCTTCTGTCCCCAGGACACGTCAATCAGCAGTGCGTCCACCACTACTGGGACCCCAGGCAACCCCACAAACACAGGATGATCAGGGATCTGGGGTCAGTGTCAGTGGGCACACGGTTCAGGGGACAGAGGCACAGGATAACAGGGAAGCTGGGAGGACTGCTGTGCGACAGGGGGAGGACAGGCCCAGGGAACTGATGCTCCCAGGATGTTGGTAAGTGCCTCGTGGAGAGTATCACCATTCCCAGGAGACCATGGGCCAGATAGTAGCCAAGTTGCAGGACACCCAGCGGCTGCAGGAGGGACAGTACCCGGGGATCAGGGAGAACCTGAGGGACATCCACACCACCCTGGTCACCATTGCAGGGGTGCTGGCAGACATCGCAAACACCATGAAGGAGGCAGTGGCACACCAACGGGCCCCTGACACTAGTCACACCGAAGAACAGCGCTCCATCTCCACTGACGCTACTGGCCAGGAGGTCCCGCCACTGGAGCAACAGGCCACCAGCACCCCACACCCTACAGAAGGAGAACCACCCTGCAAACGTTCCCTGTGATCCAGGCAGAAGCTAAAGAACATTGCCAAGACCAGCTCCAGGAAATAAGACTCTCCTGATTGTCACCCTTGTGTCCCACTCTGTCACCATGTCCACCTTGAACTGCCATTGCTCCCCTTCCTATGTCCCCCCGGACAATGCACCTGTGATACAAATAGATTGGACTGTACCCTGGAATTTCCTCCATCAGCAACCCAGCCCATTGAAATACCCCCTCCACTTATTAGCACCTAAATAAACACCCTTGGAATTTTTTTTAATATGGAGTCTGTCAATTGTTTGACATATGTATTAGTTTCACAAACTGTAAACATTGCATTTAAAATGTACTGTAATATTTACATAGGTATCACCTGTAGTGGGCAGCAGTAAACACACCAGGAGCCAGAGTGGGGCACAGAGATCTGAAAATAGAGATGCCAAAGGGTACAGTGGCCATAGAAATAGGGAAATTAGGCTGCAATGTTCAGTGTCAAACACAAAACTGCAATGGAAGGTGAAGTTACAGTGTCTTACCTGTGTGTCACTGGAAGTACTGTTGAATTAGTGTAGTTCTGTTGTCCACATCTTCTTCCTCTGCCTCCTCTTCGTCACTGTCCACATGCTCCACCGCTGCCACACAACCATACCCAGGCTCATCCTCCTGTAGAAAAAGGCACCTGGTGTCTCAAGGCCAGGTTTTGCAACATGCAACATGCAACGCTTCTTGGGTGAGTAGTACAGGGATCCACCTGTCAGATGGAGGCACCAGAATCTGGCCTTCAGGAGGCCAAAGGTTCGCTCAATGATCCTCCTTGTTAGCCCATTTGCCTCATTGTAACGGTCCTCTGCCCTTGTCCTGGCATTCCTCACTGGGGTCAGTAGCCATGAGAGGTTGGGGTAACCAGAGGCACCTGCAAATATCGAGGGATACCTGTTAGCCACACACTCACCCTTAGGGCCAAACCCACACCCATATACCTACATCAACTGGGTGGGGACCATGGGCTCATCTATTAGCCACATCCGGTGCCTCTGGAGTTGAGACATCACATATGGGATGCTGCTATTCCTCAAGATAAAGGCATCATGCACAGAGCCAGGATACTTTCCACTGACCTGGAAGATGTACTGGTCTGCAAACACACCATTTGCACATTCAGAGAGTGAAAGCTTTTTCTATTTCTGAACACTTGTTCATTTCTCCGGGGGGGGGGGGGGGACAAATGCAATATGTGTATCATACGATGTAGCTGTGCATGTGTTTCAGCAGGGCAGACAACATTCTGGTCAGCACGTTTGAGAACATAGGCTATTACATCCCTGATGCCATGGCCACTGTTGCTTGGAAGGAACCACTTGCCAGGAAATGGAGCACTGACAGAACCTGCGCTAGAGGGGGGAATACCTGTGGGGTGGCGGATAGCAGGTATCAGGTCTGGCTCCAATTGGGCACACAGTTCTTAGATTTGGCCCTATCAAGTTTGTAGGTCAGGATAATGTGCCTGTCCTCCAGTGTCGCCAGGTCCACCAGGGGTCTGTAAACAGGGGGATGTCTCCATCTCCGATTCATCCGCAGTGGTTGAACTCTAGGGTGAAAAACGGTGAGCAGAAGGTCATATTCACTCATATTTCAACATTAATATGCAATTTTTGCTTTACAGAAACTAAAAAAGGGTATTTGGCATGCCATTGCCAAGGAGGTGCGGACTCTGGGGGTCTTTGACAGGTGGCGCACCCACAGCCATAAACGGTGGGAGGACCTGCGCTGCTGGGCAAGGAAGATGGTGGAGGTCCAGCTGGGGCTGGCCTCCCAATGAGGAAGGGGTGCACGTCGTACCATGTCCCCCTGATTTTCTGCATCCTGGCAGTGGCCTATCCGGAAGTGGATGGGTCCTTGAAGGCATCACAGCAGCCACAAGGGGGTGAGTACAGATTCAGAATCATGACTCTGCGCGTGTTAAGGTATTACCTGTGTAGGGGATGTGGGCTGTGGGTGCCCCTAGGCCAGGGCGAACATGGCAGGGTATGTTCAATGATGGGCAAGCTCAGATGCACTCCAACCCCAATAATGTTAGTGGGCATCTACTACTGGTTAGGGTCCTGTGGGTTTCAGTTGTGCAGCTAAAGGTGTTAGGCATTTTACCCCATGGGCTGGTGACTAGCATTGTAACTGGTAGTGCATGGCCTAGTGCATAGGGCTGTTCCCTGTGAGTTGTGTACGCCAACGGTAGTGTTGTTGCTGGCACTGACCAAGTGTATCCTCTGCCTACCCTTTTTGTTTTGTCACCCTGTCCTTGTGTACATTAGCATCATCTGGCGGAGAAGCAGAGGCACCGGCAACAGAGGGAGCTGCATCCCACATGGTCCTGGAGGCCGAATCCACCGATGGTGAGGGCACCAGTGAGACGGAGGGCGAGCGGAGCACCATGACGGAGACAGGAGGGGACAGTACCGACAGCGACAACTCCTCCGATGGCAGCTCCCTGGCAGTGGCAGACACCTCTGTGGCCACCCCAACTACAGGTACAGCTGCCACCCCCGTACCAGCACTGCCCTCCCAGCAGCATCTCAGCGTGTTTTTCGTGCCCGCTCACCCATGAGGGTGGGCATCTCTTTCGCCTCAGGCACCTCAGGCCCTGCCCCAGTCAGCCCTGCTGCCCTCAGTGAGGAGGCTATTGACCTTCTGAGATCCCTCTCTGTTGGGCAGTCAACCTTACTGAATGCCATCCAGGGTGTAGCAGGGTATTTGCAACAAACAAATGCATACCTGGACGGCATTCACTCTGGCGTGGCAGCCCAACAGAGAGCATTCCAGGCTCTGGCCAACTCACTGATGGCAGTCATTGTCCCTGTCTCCAGCCTCCAACTTCCCAGGCACACCTTCAGACCAGTAATCACCCAAATCAACACACAGAAGTGGCTCAGGTGAACACAAGCACCACACTTCACCTCACAGGCACTCACACAAGCCATCCACATGCAGACACACCAACATCCACAGCCTCCACTGTGTCCCCCTCCTCCTCATCGTCCACCTCCCTCCCAGTAGCATCACCACTCATGCCTGCATGCACTACATCCTCATCCACTACCTCCACCACCAGCACGCCTATCACTACACGCCCCTCACTGGCAGTCACCACCCTCACATCCATGCACACATCCCCTGTGTCCTCTCCCATTGTGTCTGTGACCCCTGCTCCCAAAGTACACAAACGCAAGCACTCAGACACCCAACAGCCATCTACCTCACAACAGCATCCAGCCCATGCACCTGCACCCAAACACAGCAGACTGACACCTCCTACAACCACTCCCTCTTCCTCCACACCAAAACCCTCACCCTCTTCCCACCCCAGTGTCCCTAAGAAGCTTTTCCTCGCCAAAATTTACCTATTCCCTACCCCTCTCGTCCCCCGTCCTTCACCTCGGGCCAGGGTGTCCAGAACCCAGCCCAGCACCTCAGCCACCCAGTCCACGGCCACTGTGGTTTCTGCAGCAACTGCAGGTGTCAGAGGCTCCAAAGAGGCAACCGTCAGCCCAGCCAGTGTGCCAGCACCACCTGCCAAAGCCGAGAAGTGTCCGACACCTAGCAAGGGCAAGAAGGGGACACCAGCCAGCAAGGGGAAGGAGGCACCACCAGCCTGCAAGGGCAAGAGAAAGACAACAGCTGGCAGAAGGAAGGAGGCACCACCATCTGCCAAGGGCAGGAAGGGGCACACAACACCAGCCATGGCACTTCAACCATCCGAGGCTGAAGGTGAAGGCCTGGAGGCTACCACCACCACTGGCAGCACCGCCACCTGCACTGCAGCCAGCACCGCCACATGCACCACCGCCAGCAGCCCCAGCCACAGTGGGCAGCCGTCCGAGGCTGCAGGTGAAGGCCTGGAAACTACCACCACCACTGCCAGCACCGCCACCTGCAGCGCAACTGGCATCCACTGAGCAGCCGTCACCGCCGGCGAGCAGTGTGTAGAGGTGACTACATGGGCTGCAGTGCGTCCTGGCCCCTGCAACACCTGTCGGTGTTACACACAGGTGAGAGACTGTGACCTTGCCCCATCCAGGGTGAAGCACACTGGGCACAAGGCCCCCTCCAGAACCAGTGGAAGGAGGCATCCACTCTGCCCCTCCTTGCCAGGATGAAGCACACTTGGCACAAGGTCCCCTCTAGAACCAGTGGAAGAAGGCATCCACTCAGCCCCTCCTTGCCAGGATGGAGTCCACTGGGCACAAGGCCCCCTCCAAAACCAGTGGAAGAAGGCATCCACTTGAGAGACTGTGGCTTTGCACTCCCCAGGCCCAAGCAGTGGGCAAACCACCCACTAGAAAGACTGTGGCTTTGCACTCCCCAGGACCAAGCAGTGGGCAAACCACCCACTAGAGAGACTGTGGCTTTGCACTCCCCAGGACCTAGCAGTGGGCAAACCACCTACTAGAGAGACTTATATATCTAAAACTGTACTATTACACTCATTTTACTCCATTCCTTTTGTCCTGGCGCTATTCCTGAGGGTTATGGGGTGTATATGTAATGTTGTTGCATCTGTTTGTGTGTGTGGTGTTGGGGGTGGGGGTGTTGCGTGTTGCGTGTGCGTGTGTCACTCTCTTTTTCCTCCCCCCTCCCTTGTGTGCTAAGTGCAGTACACACGTGGTCGCCTTCGTCGGTGTTCTTGTTCCTGGTGTATGAGCACCAGCATTTGAAAAAAGTGCAGCTCGGTCTCCATGGCGTCGTGGTTCTTCCTTGAGTGTCAAGAGGTGAGTCGTTTCCCTTCAGTGTTCTGTTTCTGCCGTGCTTTTGATGGCGTTGGTACCGCCCTGGGAAAGCTGGCGGATAGGCGTGTTGTAATGCTGTGGGCGGTACATTGTCTTCCGCTTGGCTGTTGGCGGTTACCGCCGCGGAGTTTGTTGCTACTGCCGTGGCAGTCGGTGAGTTAAAGTGGCTGTTTGTGTTGGCGGTTTTTGCCGTGGTCATGATTCCAAAATGTTTTTACTGCCGACCTGTTGGCGGTGTTACCACTGCTTTATCAATGACGCCAGGGTTGTAATGAGGGCCTAAATGTACTGGTCTCCGATTCCCATTTGGAAATTACAAATTATTAGAGGTAATAAGGTAATCCCTGACCCCTTTGCCCCTGCCCTAAACCCTAAAACCTACCTTGTCCTAAAAGCTACCCCAACCTGTCCTAAAAACTACCCTGAACCCCTGCCTCTGCTCTAAACCCTAAAACCTAACAAGCCCTATCCTAAAAACTACCCTGTCCCCCCACCCTAAACCCTAAAACCTACCCCACCCCATCCTAAAAACTACCCCACCCTGTCCTAAAAACTACCCCGACACCCGACCTGAAACCTAAAACCTACCCTATCCTAAAACCTACCCTGCTCTGTCTTAAAAACTACCCCAACCCCTGCTCTGAACCCTAAAACCTACCCTGGCCTGTCCCAAGAACGACTCCGACCCTCGTGCTAAACCCCCAAACCTACCTTGTCCTAAAAAGTACCACACTCTGTCCTAAAAACTACACTGACCCTGCCCAGAACCCTAAAACCTACCCATCTTGTTCTAAAAACTACCCCACCCCTACCCCCACCTAAACCCTAAAACCTACCCAACCCTAAAACCTACCCCACCCTGTCCTAAAAACTACTCCGATCCCCCGCCCCTGCCCTAAACCCTAAAACCTACCCTGTTCTAAAAACGACCTCACCCTGTCCTAAAAACTAACCAACTCCCCCACACTGAAACCTAAAACCTATCCCACCCTGTCCTAAAAATTACCCCAACCCCCTCCACCCCTGCCCTCAACTCTAAAACCTACCCTGCCCTTAAAGATCCCTCCACCCACCCCGTCCCCACTTACCAAGCTGCCGTGCTCCTCTTCCGGCTGTTCCTGCTGTGTGCCATGAACCACGCATATGCCTGGTGTCTTGCCCACACATTTGTGTGTTTAAGGCAAGCGCAGTAATTCTTGTGTGGCTATGCTATGCGTTGTTCCGACCACATAGAAAAGCACGTTTCCCTGTTTGTGTATCATGGTTGGACTATTGCTGGTGTTCTCCTTTAGTCCCTTTTCTGCCTTTTTTATATCTCAGTGTGTGTGAAGAATATGGCAAATATCCTTAGTATTGCTGCTTTAAGGTGGTATCAAGGCTATGTTCTTAGTGTTGAGAAGACATTCCCATTTGTTTTTAATCATTCTGCCACAGATTTATTATAAGACTGTTGTTGGATAGCACCTTTTGAAGAATCCCCGTTCATTTAAATGAGCCCAGACCTAAAATATGAAATTTCTGTCTGGCCATCTCCCCAAAAAGAATGTTGTTTGAGATGAGAGGTTTTAGCATGTAGTATTATATCACATATGTTTTTTTTAAATATAGTTTACTCTCTATTTTACTATCTTTGATGTACACTGTAACATGCAGAATCTCTGGCAGAATGTACTATAGTCCATTGTAAATGTAACATTTTATTAGTTATCATTAAGAAATGTTAATAAATAATTTAATTTTGCCAAGTAATCATTGGCAATCCAGGAAAGCAAAATTTCATCTATCTACCTCCCCCAATAGAAATAATACTTTGTAAGGGTACTGGCATCTTTACCACAGCTATATATTGCCTTGAACAGCCCACAAAAACATTGCCATAGGATGGTGACAATCTGGAGCGCATTGCTGCTCCTTGTTTTGTCTGTATCATTGGTTGTCACAAATGAAGACATTGTTTTCCAGTATCAGTATGATCACCACTATGATAACTTTGGTATGGTGAAACATGAATGCCATACTGTTGTCTAAAAAACATCTGATCTTGTCCCTTGTGTAAAGGCCCAAGTGCTTAACCCAATCACAGCACAATTAACCTTTGTGTATTTGAAAAAAGTAAACTGCAATGTCACTGTTGGTAGTGACTATTTTTATATGTTGCAAAAGACTGGATCAGTGCAATTTGTATATTGTGCGCTTGTGGATAATGTGGTGGTGCACCTTTATCATGTTCTGATCTTTTCCTCATGACTGTTTGTTCTGAGTACAGCCCTCCCCCTTTTTATTCAATCACACTTTGCTAACACAATTATAGGGGCTTGGACAATGTTGATCCCAGCCATTCACCTAATGTTCTCCCATCTCCTAATCTTGATTGACACTCATAACCCCGGGGCATCCAGACGACAAATCCACATAAAGGTTGGAAGCATTATGGATGTCATCCTGTGATGCTTTCCCCATTTAGATCTGCTAGAGCCTTAAACATACTCTGCCCTCTCTTTGCTGATCTTTCCATAGACTCACAAACTGATGGGGACTATCTGAATCCCCAGTTTGATTAACAATTTGGGAATACTTTGCATCCATCTCTCAGGAGATCATAAACCTGTGTGCTGTGGTGCCATGGGGTGACTTCCCTGTGCTGCACTATTAGTACTCCTATTGAACCTCTAGATTCACATAACCTACTCAGATACCTGGCTTGCTTAACAGTGACTCCAGGGAAGATGGGGATCTGCTGCTTCTTTGTGTACCCTGCATGGTAGAGTGCATACTGTGGTTTGGGGGTCTGTCACTTCTGGGTGAACCCAACATAGTTTAGTCCCTGGGCGCTTAATCATATCTACTAGGAGTTTAGCTTCTGTTGCTTCTCAGTGGATTCCATATAACATACACATTGAGGGATGCACCAAGCACTTACATAAGGCCTCAGTTATAGAATTCTGATGACTCCTGAACATTGTAGGTATGCACAACTTTGGCTCACACACTCTGTGACATCCTATGCTTATATGCAGCAACATTTGCTGCAACTTGCTTGCAACATGTACTTGATCCTTTTGTACCATACCCAAAACATTCCATATAAGTCACCCTACATCCGACACCCTGCAAACCATGCATTCAGGAATGGTACCCAGGAACATGATGCAAATAGGAGTGTTTAAGGACATGGTCAGGGTTACTTAAAGCACCTTAAATATTACCACATAATACTGTACGATAGAACCAACTACTGTATCCTACATTGCTGAGAGGATACAGATAGATTAGCATCTTATTCCACTTCCTAGCAAGGATAGAATATGCATCTGAGAGTAGGACTTCTGAATTGTTACCCAGGGTCTGGTCCTGTCGCACCGAAAAAAAGGTAATTCTCCACCACTGCTCACAGCCATAGAACATTTACCATGGACAATCTCTAGAGAATCTCTAGTTTCATCAAGGAGCTACGAAAGCACAACTACCTTACCCTCACACTACAGGAAATACATCTGCTCCCTTTTCAAGCCTAAATCACTTTCAAGATGTGAATCATCATGTTCAGGACTATTACGTACAACCCATTACCCATTTGAGAAGACAAGATTAAGATCTATTGTAGTGAACCCATCACAAAGAACCAGGGCTTCCCCAGGCATGAAATAAAGAAATGAAAAATAAATTAGCAGAGGACAATTCTTCTTTTGCTATCCACCAAGGATCTGAAAGTCCATTCCAGCAGAGATCTGACAAACACCCACACTTCAGGAAGGTAAAGACCTTCTTCTTCAATGATCACCTCTTCCAGAAGTAACCCCTTTGATTGCTTACACAGATGGATGTCAACAAAGAGAACCTTCTTGTTTATTAGCAAACCTTGCTTGTTCTCACTTTCTGTCCCTCTTCTAGAATATAATAAAATGTATCACTTTTATAGATGGGTCTACGCTACACCAATAACGATACATACTTACATGCACACTGAGATTTGTGCTTTATTTTAAATAAGCACAGATACCTAACCCAAAAATATTCAGGTAACAGAAACATTGCAATTTATTTGAAATAATTTCATAATAAACGCATGAATTGCAAAACAATGCAGATTGTCGCAGCTACACCACAATACGACTACAGTACCTAAAAGTAGACTCGCAGCATGGTGTCAGAACTACATTGTGTAATGCAATAGCCCCTTGGAGGCTGTCACATGAACACGGTAGTAAGCAATAATAGTCTAGCGGTTTGTTGTCATCCTGTTCCATGAAATATTTGATTTCACTGCCAGTAAAGTGGCTGTAATTAATATGGTTTTATGCAAAGCAAATAAAACTGGAATTTCATTTGCGCTCTTCAGACCTTAAAAGACTCCCCTCAGAAACGAGAGCATACATACGTAGAGGAAAACACAAGAAACCACAGAACACTTGATTTAACTCCAAATGCAAGATTTTACACAATGTACTTTAGAAACTGCCCAACTATAAACAGAAAGACCTAAGGGTCAAAGAATCAAAAAGCTCTATCAAACGTTCTAGGCATTGACAAGTATGTAAATATTCTCCTTTCCAAGAAATATGAATACTCCATGGTGTTGGAAAAGCTGTCTCACTTAATACATTCAAGAAAAATATATGTATGGACAAAGAGAGGTCAAAGGGGTACATCCCATAAAGGAAGGTTCTCAAACCTTAACAAAACCAAGATAAACGAACAAAAACACCATAACGGACGGATAACATTAGAAGGCTCCACAAACTGAAAAATGTAATTAAAGCCTTCCAATAACAACGAATCAGGTCAACAACAATTCAGTTTCTAGTGCAGCAACTGCCTTCCTCACCTTGCCCCGTCTAATTTCCACAAATACTAGTAAAATATTAAAAAAATCAATAATCATTCTGAAACCCTTGAAAATGTACTCTATGATACAGTATACAATATCATATACTCTGGCAACAGCTAGGAAAGATTAAACCCTTTTCAAGCTGATCTACCACCCTTTCCTTGCTAAGACACATTAGAATGTAATCCTGAGACCGAAAACAGCCAAAGAAAGTTCGCAAGAATACCTTTAAGCCCCTGCAAAATCCATCCATGTGCCTTCGCTCTATCTAAAAAAATATATATCTTAAACTGGGACCTCACCTATTTCTCCCTGAGCAAAACAGCAGACCATGCTTAGACTTTTAACAAATAGTGAAACTACACAGCTATCAATTATCAGACGCTTCCCTTCTTACTACTCATCCTTTTAATAGAAGAACATCACACTGGAGCCACGATAACAAGTGAGCAGCCGATGTTTCCACTTGTCAAGGATTTCAATGAACAATGTCTTTAATTACTACATACCTTATAGAAATTTATCAGTTGTCTAACCAGGCAGGCATCTTTTATATGTGCTATCATTACCTTCTCCAAAAAATGCACAGGTTCCCCATAAAGTTTCAGCTCCAAATCAATCATATTTGTACTCTCATTATCTCTCCATGCCTCATCTTTGTTTTAGCAATGGGTTAATCTAGTAAGAGCCCCAGAAGGAACAGTTCAAAGCCTGACTCAGAACATAAGGGGAGCAAACGTTATGCAATCACTGTTGGGTAAGATTCAGTCTAGTTACATGATACATTGAATTATTACTGGTCTAAACATGGACCAATAATAGTTGCTTGAAATAGCAGCCCCCTGCTTGCAGGAGCAATTTGTTCATCTGTTTGCGTGCACACAGGGAAACAGATGAAAACTCAGCTTTCTGCAAGGAGGAGCTGTTTGAAGTGATGGTCCCCGGGCTGTGGGTCTGTGATGGACAACCTATATTATTTTATTTCAGCCCTGGGAAAGTGGCTGTCCCTGGAGCTGCGGAGGGGGGCTCACGGTTCCCCATAAATTGCATGAATTGCCCTGGGTTGGTGGTGGTCCTTGGAGCTGTGGGTGGGCCGTGCAGGCCCCCACCTTAATTTAATACCTTTATTGGGGATGTGGTGGTCCCAGGGGGTGCGGGGAGCCATGGGGGGCCCCCTTGCATTGATTTAAGGACATTGCCCCAGGGAGGTGGTGGTACCCAGGGCATGGGCGAGACCAGCGGGCTCACCCACATATATATATATATATATAGGTGAGTGCCCTGGGGAGATTACTAACACTGGGTGATTTATAGGAGCCAAGCTCTCACAGAAAATACACAGAGTTTTATTAAAATAATCTGTATCTCAAAAGGTGGTGCTCCCCTTAATACAATCCAAGGATTGACATGGCAGATACAATTCTATGGCACATGCCAATATAATAAATACTCCTTGAGCAGTTTTGTGTATTTGCACAGAAGCTTTATTGCTGGACAATTCCACCACTTCTTATGGCCATCAATCACTGAAAAATCTCAATCTTAACTGCTGATTCTAGCCAATTCTCAGAGGTGGCAGTTTCCAGGGCAGAGGGGGCTGTGCGGGCCGCTCCTGCATTCATTTAACAGCTATGCCCCGCTCAATGCCCCTGGGACCTGGCCCACCCAGGGGCAAACCAAAGGAAGAGCGCGGGAGACCTGGCTTTTCCCCCACAAAATCTCTGTACAAATCTGCAGATGGATCCGCTGATTTTTCTGAGATGGTTTAAAAAAAAGAAGCTTTTTAGCCCTTGCAGGGGTCATGGGGGTCCCCAGTATCATAGCTATGGGCTCAGGATGTCCCTACCCTGGCCTCCATCTTTTTTTGTGGGACTTGGCTGAAGCCGAGTCTCAAAATGGTTGACAACACTTCCTTGTTGAAGTGTTGGAAGCCAATCAGATCTCAGCACGGGCACATTTGGATCTGCGGTGGATCTGCATCCCTAGATGTCTTTATTTTTTAACTTTTATTATCTCAGAAACAACTGAACAGATTGACACCAAATCATAAAAAGCTTGCTTTCTGTACTAAGAGCTAACTTTCTATCAAATTTGGTGTACTTCCGTCAAGCGGTTTGCACTGTAGTCGTGTTAAAAAATCTTCATAGGAAAATGCATTGGGAAAATGCACCCCTTTTTTCTCAGCCCCCACTTGACAGATGACCCTGAAATGTTCAACACAGCTGCTGAACCAACTGAAGGATAAGCTTTGGGAATTTCATGACAATTCATCAAGCAGCACCAAAGTTATTGGCAAAACAACAAACGCCATTCCTATAGAAACTAGGTCCTAACTATAACTATCTACTGGCGACCAACAGCACGTAATTGCCATAGTTTACAATATATTATATATATTGTCAGGATACATGTGGAGTTACTATAATAAATCTATACTTACCTTTATACTGTGAATGGTTTCACAGGATGCTTTATCGTGAATAACCAAATTGAAATGCATTAGTTCATTTCAGCGATGTCACAAAAGGGTGAACTAATGAGGTTAATCACTGCTGTGACATCACTCAGAGGAAGCTCTCACTTCTCCTTTGTTCAGCACCTTGCCTGGGACTGCAGAGACCCATGTGTGGTGGTGGAATGATAGCTGGCAGTCTAACCTGTCTTCTCTTGCCTAATCGAGGTCTGTATGGACCTGAGAGATGGAACAATTGGGCAGTTCTGTGGTCTACAGATCCATGCTGAGAGGGGTCTGAAGCTGTGCTAAAAAGCATCTGTTATAGAGCCGCTATCAGAGCAGTGCTGATTCTCAGCTCTCAGGTTGAGTGCTGGGAGTGGAAATGTTGGCTGGGAGGGGGTTGGATTGTGTAGAGCATGGTAGGGGTGGATGGGGGAGAGTTTTGTAGGGGGTGTGTGGATGCCTTTCAGTACATAAACTATTTTTTAATGCTTTTCTCACCTTCTATGTGTGCTATACATGGCAGTACACATGCAAAGTAAGCAAAACGAGGAGAAATGAAAACATATCTCCTTGTTACGCCTGCTTCGAGGAGGCGCAGGATTTTGGTGCCAATCCCTGTATACAATTCTTTATAGATAGGGATATGTGTCAAAACCTGTGGGTGGTTGCAAGAAAACACCATCCACCACCCTTGGAATGGCCCATTGACTGAAAATAGCTCATGGCAGAGCATTGCACAACTTTGCATTACTTGGGGTTACAATACAACACAAATTGCAGTTTGCGTTGGATTGTAAATCCCACCTGAACACTGTGCATCGGGTTTGCATTGGAAAAGTGATGAAACCCAAAGCAAGGTGTTTGTAAATCTATGCCTAAATGTATACAAGATCAATACGGTGAGTCAATATATCATTGAGTAGTTAAATAAGCTCTCCGGTCATCTTCTTGAGTAGATCATACCATTGAGAACCAAGAAAAACCCATAAAATCACTATCTGAATCTGCTATTGATACAAATTAAAACATATTTGAAAATAAAAATAATAAATACATGGCCAGCAATGAAGGCTCCACAAGGGTGTCCCAAACAGAAAAAGGAGTAGAGCACTTTTATATTTGCAAACAATTTGACCATTGAGCTAAACGTCATCAAACATTCCGACAAATTTAAGAGCATAACTACCACTATGTTTTTTTTTTCATAAAACCGCTGACTTCAGGAAGCTTGAAGATGACTAGGTTCGTAATCTCCTGAAAGAAAACACAGAGCCTACAAGAAAAGGTAGCTAAAACATGTCAGCTCAGCTTGCAATACTATCAGAGAATCATCAACTCATTTTATAAATCTGTTTCAGCTCCTCTGTTGAGGCAGAGGAGCGTCACCCCCGCCAGCAGAGGCAGCCCAAAATATGAAATGATATTAACATGTTTATTATAATTTCATTTTTCGTTAGGAGACGAGTCTTGGAGGTGGGGCCATATAAAAGAATAATGGGTATTACCTGCATGAAAGAAGCGTCTGGATTGGCCGTAGGGGAGTCTGGGAGCCTCAGCCTGTGCGCACACCCATGCCAGAAGAGCGGTGTGCAGCAGACAATGAGAGGCAGGTACGCCTTTTTTCATTACTTAGAGAAACAAAAGGAATAATTGGAATAGAGAGAAAAAAGACAGGAAGGGCGACATGAAGAGCTATTGAGATACCTAGGAAGAAAGTGTTATGGAGACAGAAAGAGGAGAAATATTTTATTGTATCATCGATCCGTTAGTCAGACCATCAAGATAATGCATTGCATTGCATCCACTTTCGACTAATATAATCAACAGCCTTAGGCTTCTATTTCTAAAGCACTGACTTGTATACATATTCCATTGTCTAACAACTCCACTTTATGCTTTTTCTATTAAACATTTGTGTTCTGTGCCCTATGTTTTTTTATTTAAAAGTACAGCTCATAAACCTCTAAGGATCTCATACTGAGTGTCGCAGTAATGCCAGCAGTGCAAAAAGAAGTGTATGCTCCAATTGGGCTTTCAAGTAGTGTTAAAGATTGCACAGACTTTGCACAGACCTAATGGATTTTCCACTTAAAAATATTGGCAGGTAATATTGGAGAAATATATGCAAAACAGAAATCACAATATTCAGAGTTTCCCAAATCCGAATGGTTGAAAATGTGTGAGATTACTGTATTATCTCCATTCTGACCTTCAGATCTTGAAATGAGAAGTAGTATTTCCCTTGTTGATTTTACCTCCCAGATATAGGACCTCATTACGACCTCGGCGGTCTTTTCGCAAGACCGCCGAGGTAACGCCGTGCTGAAGACCGCCAGTGGTGGTGGTCTTCCGCGCCGCGTATTATGACCGCTGGCAGCCCTCCATCCTTTTCCGTACGGAAAGCCGCCAGCAGCCATACTGGCGGCTGCGGGAAAGTGGAGGCTGCTCAACCTCCACCGCCACGTCAACAGAAAACCGCCCACAGAATCACGTACCATGATTCGGTGTGGCAGTGTTCTGGTGACTGTGTGCTGGTGGCGGAGCTGCCCCCATGGATCCCGTCCCCTCCCGGAGGGCCAACGGACAAGGTAAGTTGATCGTCCGTTAGGGGAGGGGGTGTGGGGGTGATGTGTGTTGTGTGCGTGCTTGGGGGTATGCGTGTGAGTGTGTAGAGGGGGTGTGTGAGTGCGTGTATGCGTGCGGGGGGTGCTGTGTATATGGAAATGTGTGCGGGTCAGTCGGTGTGCATGTCTGTTTGTATGTGTGCGGGTATGTGTTGTTGTGATGTATGTGTGCGTGTAGGGGTGCATGTATGTGCATGTTGGGGGTGTGTGCGTGTAGGGGTGTGTATATGTGTATATGTGCATGTTGGGGTGAGGGTGGGGAGGGGGGTTTTGCCACCTTTGGAGGGTGTCAGGGGGGTGGGGGGGTGGTGGGAGGACTTGTGGGTGGTAGTGGGGGTGGGGGAGACCCCTATCAATGCCAGGGAAGGCATTCCCTGGCACTGATAGAGCCTACCGCCATGGATCTCATGGCGGTTCCCAATCACCCGAAATCCATGGCGGTATGCAGGGTCCTGATACCGTTGGCGGTCTAGTGACGGCTGCCGGGCTGGAGACTGAAATCTCCAGCACAGCGGTCATCACCGCCATGGGGGTCGGAATGGTGAAGTGGCGGATGACCATGGCGTCATAATTCCATTTTTTTTCCGCCGGCCTGTTTGCGGTCTTTCCGCCGCTTTACCACCGACCGCCAGGGTAGTAATGACCCCCATAGTGTAATACTTGTAATAAGGGCATATGTCTAAATTATCTGAGTAGAAAATGTGTCCACAGCAGTGTTCCTGCTCAAAATGTGGACAAGCAAAATGTATTAGCCTAATATACCAATGCAAATCAATGATTATGTTCCTTTGAACAAGAAGAGAGCATTAGGTTATAGAAATTGGAGTAGAAAAAGTTTGATTAGAGTATGTTTCTGGGTGAGGAGGGGGAGAACATGGTGGGCGGAATCACAGGGCTCACTAGAGCACTTACCTGAACCCCGGTTCTTCGTTTCTGGCAGCGACGCCCTAAAATGTCTGTGACTGCTTCCGACATCGTTCACTGCCATGAATGTGCTGGATGTGCAGGCACCTTGCGGCGGGATCAGAGAGCCTTGGAGCGGTGTCTGCGGTCCCAGTGGAGTCGCAGGCTGGTGTGGTGCTGCACTGGAGCTCCAGAAGAGTCGGAGCATGGCAGCACGCGTTCGCTTCCGGGGGAGATCCGGCAGAATCTGCACAGGTGCTGGGAAAGCTGCAGAGGTGAGTGGAAGGCCGGTGAAGGGAGGGAAAGCTGAAAAAAGGATTGTGGAGATGACAAGGGGCGATGAAAGTGCGGTAAGATGGTAAGTGGTGGGGAAGGCAGCCTTGACCTCAAGAAAGGTGCCAAGAGGTGGTCAGAAGAAGGTAGGAAGCCTCCCTGCATTTGGAGTAAAATACAGTTCTAAGAGGGGGAGAGGGCCAAGCGCTACAAAAAAGGCTGTCTGGGGGCAAGGCAGACAAAAACTCACCATCTTTAGACCCAAAGTTATCCCATCCTTGAGGTGTATTTTAAGGCTTTACCAACAGTAATGAATTGTAGTGCCAGTACTTTATTGGAACAGAACCTGCAGGTCAGGTTCTTTTCAGCTCAAAGTCTGGAAAGTAAAGAAGGGGAGAAAAGGATGGAAGTGGAGGGCAGCTTACCCCCACCTCTATTCAGACCAATTCTGGACAAAAGCTCCCCTATAAGACTCGGCTCTGGGTATCAGACCTGCCGCCTCTGTCAGCCGCAGGGTGTGTAGAGAATATAGGCAAGGCGCCCCCTACTGTAAGGACCTCACTAGAGGCTATGTTTGTCACACTTTCAAAAATATTAAAAAAAGGGGTTGCGGTTTCCGAAGTGAACCAAAGAGAGATATGGGAGGCTTGTATGACCTTGGAAAATAAATTTGATGTTTTGGTGATTAGAACTCAGGCTCTTGAAGAGTCAGTCAGCACTATGACAGAGGAGCTCAGAAAGAATAAAGAGGAAATTCAACTGTTAAAAGTGAGTGAGCGCGATTTACATCAGAAGTAAGAACAGCTAGAAAATAATTCTAGAAGGAACAATCTGAGAATTTTGAATGTCCCCGAGGGAGTGGAGGGAGGGGACATTAAAATGTATTTAGCCTCTCTTATTAAGAATGCACTATCGTTGGAGGAGAGTAAGGAGGAAATAGCAGGTAACATCCAGAGGATCCACAGAGACCCGTTCAGGAAGAATCCTTATAGTAAAAGACCATGTAATATTCTGCTAATTTTTCAGACATATCTTTTGAAGGAAAAAATACTGACAAAGGCGTTAAAATTTAAATCTCTGAGAGGAGAGGAATTCTCCTTCGGGATCAAGTCAGATCTGTCTAGGAAAATGTTGAGTAGGCAGTGGGAGCTGGGGAGACGACTGGAGGAATTCAGAAAACTAGGAGCAGTGGTGCAACTTAAATTCCCGGCTCATCTTTGAGTGATGTACAATAATAAGATGTATAATATAAGAGGCCAGGCTGCAGCAGGTGACTTAATAGAGGCCATGAAAAATGGAAGCATTGATAAGTGAACGGGTACTACTTGCATAGAGATATAGGCTGGGGGGTCCTATACGCGCTGTAAGAATTGGGCCTACATCAGCCCACAAGTAATAAGAAGGGTTCTCCAGCTTTGAGGTCATGTGGAGGGGGTTAAGCGGGCACCGAGTGGGGAGCGTACAGGGAGAAAACAAAAAAAAACTCATACACCTCAGCAAGCAAGTATTTAGCTTGGTAAAGCTAATGGAAGCCAGGAGGGTAGTGATTTGATATTCCAAATAATGTCTTGGAATGTTATTGGCCTACGGTCTAAGGGGAGAAGCAAAGGGTTTTGCAATTCCTAAAGGACTCTCCGGTACACGCACTAACTTTGCAAGAAACACATTTAACGAAGGAAGAAAGTGTAAAAATATTCAAAACTCAGAAATGGTTGCAATGTTTTGCCTGTACAGGGCGTGACTTCAGTACTAAAGGGGTCGCGATATTGGTCAAACTGCAGGTTAATGCAGTATTGTTGGAGATGGTGTCTGATAAGTTGGGGAGATGGATCATAGTTAAACTCCAGATATGTGGAAGGATTTCTGCAAAACTACCAGTCTAATTTATCAGGTCCCCATGGCTAGGGTAGTGGTGAATGCGAAGCTGACCGCGCCATTTAAGATTACTAGAGGGGCTAGACAGGGCTGCCCCCTCTCTCCCTTGTTGTTTGAAATATATATAAAAACTTTTGCCAGGAAGATTAGTCAAAGTATCTTCGATCCTCCCTCCTGTTGTAGGGATTGGGAGAAAAAAGTGACCTTGTACGCTGATGACCTCCTGGTAAATATTTTGGATCTATCTAGGGCTTTTCCAGTGCTACTGGGTATGGCGGAGGGCTTTGGGAAGGTTTTAGGCTATCATATTAATGCAGAAAAAATTGAGATAATGGCATGGAATCAGAAAAAGGTTCATGGACAGACATAAAGTATAATGAGATACTTAGGATTGATGATCGCGCAGGACATTGAGCAGATTCCAGTGTTTAATTTGAAGAAAGCTTTGGAGGAGTGTGGCAAGCTGATGCAAGGATGGACATATCTTCCTCTTACAATCATTGGAAGAGTCAGTTTAATTAAAATGGTGATCTTGCCTTTTTTTATTCAACTCCATTCCATGCAAATGGATAAAAGACATTTGGATAACTTGCAACAAGCTATAAACCCTTACATTTTGGCTCAGAAAGGTCCCAGGATCTCATGGAAAAAGGAGGCCTTACCCTCCCGGACCAGCAATATTACACATGGGCATTTCAACTGAAGAATGCTAGAATGCTTTTTTCCTCCCCAGATTGTTCGGCAATTGGTGATAACTTTAGGCCTATGGTAGGCACTGTGAGAGGGGCAACTAGATTCTTCTTATACAAATTTGGTGACCATAAATTCTTTAAAAAGGTGAAGCTGAAAGTATTATCGGATGTGGCAAAGGTGTGGTATAAGCTCAGGCAAGCAGCAAAGATTGCACACTACTGCCAGTAGGCCCCTATTTGGGACTTCCCGGGCACCCCGGAGTGCTTAGGGGATGTTTTGGCGGCTCTCCTCAGAAGGACAGGTATAGTGTACTGGGGGATCTTTTTAGGGATGGATCACTCCTGCCATGGGAAGAGCTAACTGAGTTAGCTGAGGGGAACTTCTCCAGACTGAAATATAATCAGTTGAAAGGTTGGACACAGGGGGTCAGGGCTAATATAGGTTTGTCGAGAAAGTTTGAAGATAGAGTACCCCCCGCCCACCAGGGAGATATCATTCTGGTATTGGGAAATTTCAGATGCTGCTAATGGAGATTTTAAGTTACCAGGTGCTCTTTGGGAGGAAACTATTCCCCTTGAGCAGTTAGAAGACATATGGCAGGCCTCTATGCACACCTTGTTTGGAGTAGTTAAGCCTGCCCCGTTGAGCAGAAATCATCTCTTTACTTTACACAGAGGCTTTGTCTCCACTTATAGACTTTCAAAAATGATGAAGGAGGAAGTCAAATGTGCAAAGTGCGGCTTGCAGAGAGCGTCCGATGTGCATATGTTCATGGAATGTCCATCAATATACTGTTTCTGGGAAGAGGTGTGCAAAACTATGTAGAGTATTTTGAAACAGGTGATCTCGATTAGTCTCCCCTTGATAATTTTTGGTCTACCAGAGGAAGGTGAAGTGAGGAGCAGGCATAAGAGGAATATGTTATTCTATGCTATACTGTTGGCAAGAAGGCAAATTTGCTGTAAATGGATCTCAGGATTCCCCCATGCATAATGATTGGTTTAATTATCTTTTTAGAACATCGAGAATGGACATGGCAGTGGGATTTAAAAAAGAAAAGGTAAGGTTATGGTCACCACTGGTGGAATGGAGGGGTTGTCAAGGACAAGGGTAGTGAATTGACTACGGAATCACATAGCAGTCCAATGATTATACACTGCTTCACTCTCTAGCCTCTTGCAATGGGTTTCTGTCCATAAGGTTGAGTGAGAGAGACACGCTTCCCTCCCACCCAGCAGTAGCTGCTTCCGTATTGAAGAGGGAGCAACATGACACTGTTCGGAGACGGCTTGAAGTCTGTGGTGTATAAGGACAAAAAAATGTTTCATGTTCTTTGTCGGATGGGTAGTGCAGGGCCAATCCTTTCCCAGTTTTCAGTTCTCAGTCATCTTGGAGAAGGCCACTTTATTTTTGTAAACATAATTTGTATTTATTTTAATATCGAGTGCTACATACATATCACATATCAACTAGATATCAACGGTTACATTAGCATTTCTCTATTCAATGTCAAATTACAGATCATGTGAAATAGTCTACATACAATATTTTTAAGACATGTTCAATCGTTTGTTCCTGCCACATTACTGTTATTATTCGGCGATATGTCCATGTTTAGTCCCCCTTTCGTAATATAGCTATTTAAGTACAACCCAATAAAGCACTACTGCTATACATGTTCCCATGTAAACATCATAGGTATGCAACTAAACAATTAACAATAATTCTCGGAAATCAAGAGGGCCATCTTCATGACAATAGGTGAACAAGTCTGGTCAACATGTCGTCTATTAATTGACTGTGCCTGATGTGTCTTCTTATCGAGAATGGGATTTTAGTGCATTGGATATCTCACCAAAGAACTTATGACATTCAGAGCTGTGTATCATGAAAATGACTCAATGAAAATGACTCAGTACTTGTAGCTAGTGATAAAAGGTTTTGTAAGTGAGATCTCCTGTTGTGCACTGACAAGGCTTCACACTCAATGCACTGGTGTTGACTTTACATTCAACATTCATGGGACCAGAGAAAGAAAAGTCAGAAAATCAGTGCAGATTTGAATGCTTTCCAATTAGAGATAGAATCTAGTTCTCACAAGGTCAACTGAAGACCTCTACTACGTACACGTCCTAGAGTCAAGCCGGGAAGCCGACATAAGATCTACTGCGTTGATTTACTGCTAGGTTCGTATTATACACGCATCTTACATAGGGTGACCACCCGTCCCTGAATTTCACGGACTGTCCATAATTTCGCCCTGCCGTCCGTTGTCCGTGATGAAAGCTTTAACGGACGGCATTTGTCCGTAATTTTAGCCTTTCACCTAAAGGGCAATGGAGGCAGGGCGAAATTACGGGCAGGCCAGTTTCCCCAGCTGGACTGGAAGGCAGGGAGTCTCCTGTGCTCTGAGGGAGGGGCAGACAGATAAGAATCAGACCTTCTTGCCAGGGGGTCTCCTTCCCTAAAGACAAGCAAATGTGCCAAACTGGTAAACCTGCAAATACAAAGGGGCTTGAAAACCTGCATTGACTTTACTAAAAGGAGTCACTTGAAGTTTTCTGGTGGCAAATATATTTCTTTTAGAGAGGTATTGTAATGGTGTTCAAAGGTGGAGTGTGTGGTTTTAATGGAGTGTTACAATTTTTTTTAGTACTAGGTATAAACTGTATATTATTCAAATCTGTATTTGAGAAGCACTTTTTTTTAATTCAACCAAAATGTGTTTGCGCATTTTGTAGCAGCCTTTATTATGATTGTAATTGTATTTTTCACAGTTCTTTCAGGTACTTCGGTACCTCATAGTACTAACAAACATTGGCAAAGCAATAGGTCTCATCTACGAAAGAGTTATTGGCTTTGCTAATGTGTTTTAGCCATTAGCCATGTTATACACCAGAGTAGCTGCTGTTCAGCATGGCTTAAAGTTAGTGGCATAGAGATGTGGAGTGGAGTAGAGTAGCATAGGAGCAGTGGCGTAGAGCCCAGTGGTGCAAAGTAAGTGCAGTGGGGTACAGTGCAGTTGTTTAGAGTGCGTTAGCATAGAGTGCAGTGGCATGGAGTGGTGTGGGACAGAGTAGAATGGCATAGAGTGCAGTAGAGTGGCATACATTAGAGTGGCAGAGAGAGCAGTAGTGTAGAGTGGTGCAGTGGCATAGATCACAGAGTAGACTCACGTTGCAGGGAGTGCAGTGGCGTAGTGTAGAGTGGTGCAGAGTAGAGCAAAGTGCTGCACAGTGGAGTGATACAGAGTAGAGTGGCATAGAATGCAGTAGTACATAGTACACTGGTGTATAGTACAGTGGTGGAGAGTGCAACGCTGCAGAGTAGAGTGAAAGTGCAGTGGTGTAGAGTGGAGTAGAGTGGCACAGAGAGCAGTGGCACAGAGTTCAGTGGTACAGAGTAGAGGGCAGTGACGTACAGTGCAGTTGTTTAGAGTGCAATGGCATAGAGTGGCATGGGGTAGAGTTACATAGAGTGCAGTGGAGTAGAGTGGCATACAATAGAGTGGCAGAGTGCAGTAATGCAGAGTGGTGCAGTGTCAGAGTGCAGAGTAGACTCATGTGGCATAGAGTGCAGTGGTATAGAGTGGTGCAGAGTGGAGTATTGTAGAGTGGTGTAGAGTAGAGTATAGTGCCTAGAGTGCAGTGGCATAGAGTAGAGTGGTGTAGAGTGCAGAGTTGCAGAGTAGAGTGTCAGTGCAGTGGTGTAGGGTGGTACAGAGAACAGTGGCATAGAGTACAGTGGTGCAGAGTAAAGGGCAGTGGCATACAGTGCAGTTGTTTAGAGTGCACTGGTGTAGAGTGCAGTTGCATAGACTGGCATTGGGCATAGTAGAGTGCATAGAATGCAGTGGAATGGAGTATATTGGTGCAGAATGCAGTAGTACAGGGCAGAGTGGTGTAGAGTATAGTGGCGGCCAGTGCAGTGTTGCAGAGTGTCAGCTTGCAGTGGTGTAGAGTGCATTGAAATAGAGTGCAGTGGTCAGAGTGGTATAGAGTACAATGGCGTAGAATAGATTGTTTCAGACTAGAGTGCAGTTGCATAGAGTGGAGAGGTGCAGGGTAGAGTGCAGTGGAATAGAATGCAGTGGCACAGAGTGCAGTGGCATAAAGTAGATTATTTCACAGTAGAGTGAGGTGGCTTAGAGTGGAGAGGTGCAGGTTAGAGTGGAGTTGCATAAAGTGGCATAGAGTGTGATGGCATAGAGTAAAGTAGTGTAGAGTGCCGTGGCATAGAGTGCAGAGGTGCAGAGTAGATTAGAGTGATGTACAGTGCATTGATGTAGAGTGCAGGGGCATAGAGTTGAGTGTTACAGAGTAAAGTGCATTAGCTTAGAGTGTATTAGCTTAGAGTGCAGTGGCGTACACTGTAGTGTTGCAGAGTGGCAGAGAGTGGAGTTGTGCGGATTAGATTGGTGTTGCCTAGACTGGAGTGGTATGGCGTGCAGACGAGCAGAGCGCAGTGGTGTAGAGAGGCGTAAAGTGCAGTGGCATAGAGTAGAGTGGTACAGAGGAGAGTAGAGAGGCATTGTGTGAAGGAGCATAGAGTGCAGTGGCATAATGTGGAGTGGTTCCAAATGGAGAAGAGTACAGTGGCATGGAGTGGAGTAAAGTAGAGTGATACAGAGTAGGGTGCAGTGGTGTGTAGTGGTGCAGAACACAGTGGAGTGTAGTATGGATGATATGCTAACACACTGCCATTACAGACAACACATTTTTGATTGAAATGACCATTACATTTGCACAGATATACAGTTTTTCAAATCAAACTATACTGTGCACAGACGATGATGTGTGGAAATTGCATCACCTAATGCAATGATTTGTTTAAATCATGTAACGGTATTTGTTTCCAGCACAGTTCAGAATTAACAAAAATGTGCTTGATTTGTACTTCTAATTCTGATATATTCTGAAGTTTATTTAAATGTTGTCATGTGATAGAAAAAACTGTTTCCTAACCTCAGTATCCAGCAAGATTGTTGCATAAATCCTCTCACTTTGAAGTCAGAGAAAGGAAAGTAAACACTAAGGTGGTCATTCTGACCTTGGCGGTAAAAGGCGCTTACCGCCGGTCAGAAGACCGCCATAACACCGCCGCGGTCGCGGTAAACCGCCACGGTCATTCTGACCCGCAACTGGCAAACCGTCAAAAACCCGACATCAACAAAAGTCCGCCACAGCAACGGCCAGCGAAAAACTGGCGATGACCAAACCTCCAGCGTCACGGCAACAGAAATACGCCCATGCCATTCCGACCCACAAATCCCCGCAGCGGTCTTTCAACCGCGGTATTCCATTGGCGGTACACACTGCCGCGGTCAAAATACACACACCTTTACAAAACACTACCACATTGGACAATTCAAAATACACACACCTGAGACACATACACACACCACTCCCACACACCCAATTAAATATAAAACACACACCCACATCACCCACAAACCCTTACGACCACAATTGCGACTGAAGGACAGAGAGAGACAGCACAGCATAGAGTAGACCATCACACAGAGGCAAATCACAACATCACCCACACAATTTCCACGCACAAAACACCATACACCACCACACTCACCACACTCTACAACACATACACCACCCCTCACCCCATCCACACCACCCCATGGCACCCCAAAGACACCCCAGGTTCTCTGACGCCGAACTCAGGGTCATGGTGGAGGAAATAGTTCGGGTAGAGCCCCAGCTCTTCGGGGCACAGGTGCAGCACACCACCATTGCCAGGAAGATGGAGCTATGGAGCAGAATAGTGGACAGGGTCAACGCTGTGGGACAGCATCCACGAAATCGGGACGACATCAGGAAGCGGTGGAACGTCCTACGGGGGAAGGTGAGTTCCATGGTATCAAGGCACAACATCGCGGCACAGCGGACTGGCGGCGGACCCCCACCTACTCCCCCAGAATTCACAGCATGGGAGAAGTAAGTCTTGCACATCCTGCATCCTGATGGCCTCGCAGGAGTAGGCGGAGGAATGGACTCTGGTAAGTCAAATCTTCACTACTTCATTCCCCCCACCCCACCTGCATGCCAAATCATACCCCCACCCTCACCCCCACCCCCATCACACCAACTCCTTGCAAATGGCTCACCATCACAACCCACCCATCCCAAAACCTAGCCCTGCATGCCTCCCCAAAGCATGGACACCCATCACCAAAGCATGCCCATTGCACATACCCATCTCGCCCACGAGCCACCGTCACAAAAGCCCCCACAAGGGAATGCCAGCACTGGGGTACACGGCCACCCACCCATTACACGAAATGGCACACACAGAAGCAATAACCATACTCTTATACCCCTGCAGGACCCGAACGCCACCACACCGCCCAGGAGGGTCCAGAGATGTCCATCCCAACCCCAGAAGAGGCCCCCAGTGATGACAGCAGCTCTGTCTCCCTGGACCCAGATGACCAGCCCGGCCCATCGGGGACCTCGGGACAGTCGGTTCCCCACAGACAGCCACAGGCTACAGCAGACCTAACCCCCTCTGGGAACACCAGCACAGCTCCCACCCAGCGGGCCCATACCTCTGTCTCCAGGACACGTCAATCAGCGGTGTGTCCACCACTACAGGGCACCCAGGTTGACCCACCACCCCAACAACAACAGGGACCTGGGGGCAGTGGTAGTGGGCACACGGTGCAGGGGACAGAGGCCCAGGGAAACAGGGGAACTGAGAGGGCTGCTGTGCGACAGGGGGGGGACAGGCCCAGGGAACCGACTCTCCAAGAGGCCCTCTCCTCCATCATGGGAGCATACCACCACTCCCAGGAGACGATGGCTATGGTACTGGCCAGGTTCCAGGAGATCCAGGTACTGCAGGAGGAACAGTACATGGGGTTCAGAGAGGAACTAGGAAACATTAGTTCCGCAATGGGGACCATCGTCGTGGCCCTTAACCAGATAGTCACCACATTGCGGGACCATGTGGCACCACAAAGGGCCCCTGTCACTAGCATGGACCAGGAACAGCCTACCACCTCCGCCGGCGCTAGTGGACAGGAGGCCCCCACACAACGACAGGCCACCAGAACCCCACCTCCTGCAGAAGAAGAACCTCCCCGCAAGCGGTACCTGAGATCTCACAAGAAGACAGAGTAGGATGCCAAGACCCCCGCCAGCAAACGATACCCCCTGATGTCATCCCACTGTCCCACATTGTCACCCTGTCCAAACTTAAACTGCCCCTGCTCCATCCTTCCACAGGCATATGGACAATGCACCTGTGAGACTGAAAACTGGACTCTGCCATGGACATTACTCCACCATCACCCATCACCGTTTTACAATCATGTCCCTAAATTTAGCACTTTAATAAAATCACTTATTGCACTTAAAAAATCTGGAGTCTGCTTGTATTTTGAACAAATGTATTAGACATAACGTTGCCAAAATGTTCAGTTACATTGTGATGACAACATATCACTGTCACACAGCTGTAGTCCATGGGCAAACAAAGCAGAGGTCACGCAGTGGGGCCCACAGCTCTGAAAACGGAAGGGAAAGTCACAACTCAGTTAACAGGAACTGGGGGGAAACACAGACAGTAGAGAGGCAGGAGACTTTAAGTAAATGTAAAATGGCGGGGTTGATTCGTACCTGTGTGCTACTGAAAATACTGTTGTATCACTGTGTCCCTGTTGTCTGTGTCGTCCCCGTCGTCTTCCTCCTCTTCACTCTCCACAGGTTCCACAGCTGCTACAACACCACCATCTGGACCATCCTCCTGCAGGAAAGGCACCTGGCGTTGCAAAGCCAGGTTGTGAAGCATACAGCAGGCCACGATGATCTGGCACACCTTCTTTGGTGAGTACATTAGGGATCCACCTGTCATATGCAGGCACCTAAACCTGGCCTTCAGGAGGCCGAAGGTCCGCTCGATCACCCTCCTAGTACGCCCATGGGCCTCATTGTACCGTTCCTCTGCCCTTGTCCTGGGATTCCTCACTGGGGTCAGTAGCCACGACAGGTTGGGGTAACCAGAGTCACCAATTAGCCACACACGGTGTCTCTGTAGCTGTTCCATCACGTAAGGGATGCTGCTATTTCGCATGATGTACGCGTCATGCACTGACCCAGGGAACTTGGCATTTACATGGGAGATGTACTGGTCAGCCAAACAGACCACCTGGACATTCATCGAATGATAACGTTTTCTGTTCCTGTACACCTGCTCACTTTCACTGGGGGGAACCAAAGCCACATGGGTCCCATCAATGGCACCAATGATGTTGGGGATATGGCCAAGGGCATAAAAATCACCCTTCACTGTAGCCAAATCGCCCACCTCAGGGAAAACAATGTAGCTCCGCATGTATTGCATCAGGGCAGACAACACTCTGGACAAAACCTTAGAAAACATTGGCTGAGACATCCCTGATGATATGGCCACTGTTGTTTGGAATGACCCACTTGCCAAAAAATGGAGTACTGACAGAACCGGCACCAGAGGGGGAATCCCTGTGGGTTGGCGAATGGGGGACATCAGGTCTGGCTCCAGCTGGGCACACAGTTCCTGTATAGTGGTTCGGTCAAGTCTGCATGTCAGTATGACATGTCTTTCTTCCATTGTCGACAGGTCCACCAGCGGTCTGTACACAGGAACATTCCTCCATCTCCTCGCAAGTCCCAGCGGACGGTGCCTAGGAAGGACAACATGGAGCACAGAGTCAAGCAACCCACAGGTACGTAACCACAGCTTGCACAGAACACGATTCGCTATGCATTGAATGGCTTGTATGAGTGGCAATGCAAGGCCTAGGCCTGTGTGACGCAGTACAAATTAAGCCATGTGTGCCATTGAAATGGCGGCTTCCTGACCTGTGAAGTGTGACAATGGGATGTGAGGTCAATGCGCTGGTGTGGCACACCGTGGCGGTAGGCGGTCGAAGACCGCGGCGCAAAGCAGCATTGGTTAACATTGAACCCTATGGGTCTCAGGAGCCAATGACGATGTGCGCCGGCGGTCGCAGTACGCACCGCCGCGGTACGCACCGCCGCGGGCGTGACCGCCATCTTCTATCTGCTTAATCACTCGAGACCTGATCATCCACAGGAGAGGACCTATACTGCAAGTGCTGCTTTGACCTCGGTCTGGAAGATACAATGGCTGCTGCGACTGGGGAAAGGGCCCCTGCCTTCACATCTGAGGAATTGGAGAAACTTGTTGATGGGGTCCTCCCCCAGTATGCGCTACTCTACGGCCCTCCAGACCAACAGGTAAGTACACTGGGACCATGCTTTGTGGGCAATGCCTGTGTTGAGTGGGGTGGATGAAAGATGGTGGGGAGGGGAGAGAATGAGGCATGCATCGCACAACAGATGAGAGCATGTGCCATATGGCAAGGTTGGGGAGGGGGGGCCACTCACATCGACCATGCAGAAAATGATGATATTTTTTTTCCCACCCTGTCCATGTCACATAGGTCAGCGCCCATCAGAAGATCGACATTTGGCGTGCCATCGCCAAGGACGTCCAGACCCTGGGGGTCCACAACAGACGGGGCACCCACTGCCGCAAGAGGTGGGAGGACATCCGCCGTGGGAGCAGGAAGACCGCGGAGGCTCTGCTGGGGATGGCCTCCCAACGTAGGAGGGGTGGCTCCCGTCAATTGACCCCCCTGATGTCCCGGATCCTGGTGGTGGCCTACCCCGATTTGGATGGGCGCGTGAGGACATCACAGCAGACACAAGGGGGTGAGTACCAGCACATTCTGCTATGTTAGCGCACAGTGGAGGTGTCTGGGTGGGGGAGGAGGGCTGTGGGTATCTCTAGGCCAGGGCGACTTCTGTAGGCTGGTCCCCTCCGTAAGGCATGGCCCTGTGCCCCCGCCCCCCACCTCTGTAGGGTGCTAAGTACAGCTATCCATGGCCCTGGGTCACCTATGTGTGCAGTTGTCGTCCATAGGCTTGTAGGCCAAGTCACAATAATTGAGTAGTGTACACCGAGTGCGCTGCGTAGTGCAGGGGGCTTCTGTGTCTGTCCTCTCCGCCAACGGTGTCGCCAATGCATGCACTCAACATGTCATTTTTTCTCCCCCCCCCTTTTTTGTGGTCTTCCTGTTCATGTGTGCATTAGCATCATCAGGCGGAGGAGAAGTGGCATCGGAGCACGAGGGAGCTGCATCTCACATGGCCCCGGAGGGCCATGCAACCGACTCTGAGTTCACCAGTGAGACGGAGGGCGAGGGGAGCTCCACAACGGGGACCCGTGGAGACGTCAGCGACACAGACACGTCCTCGGAAGGGAGCTCCCTTGTGGTTGCGGCAACATCCGTGCCCACCGCTACAACAGGTACAGCCGCCACCCCGCGCACCAGCTCCGCCCTCCAAGCAGCCCCTCAGCTTTCGCCCCGTGCCCGCTCGGCCAGGAAGGCGGGCATCTCCTTCGCCCAGGCACCTCAGGCCCTGCCCCAGTTACCCCTGCTGCCCTCAGTGAGGAGATCATTGACCTCCTCCAGACGCTCATTGTTGGGCAGTCTACCCTTTTGAATGCCATCCAGGGTGTAGAAAGGGAGGTGCACCGGAGCAATGCATACCGGGAGGGCATTCATTCGGGTCAGGCTGCCCATCAGCGATCGTTCAACGCTCTGGCCTCAGCACTGACGGCAGCCATTGTCCCTGTCTCCTGCCTCCCCCCTCCAATTTCCTCATCCCAGTCCCACTCCCCTGTTCTTCTGCCTATCCCAGCCACACCTACAGACCAGCCTGCACACACATCAACACCCAAGGGCAGCTCATCCAGACATAAGCACCACAGATCACACAAGCATTCACACATGCAACATCCACATGCAGACATGCCAACAGCCACTGCCTCCTCTGTGTCCCCCTCCTCCTCGTCTCCCTCCTCCCTCCCTGTGACGTCTCCACTCACACCTGCATGCACACCACCTTCAGCCAGTACGTCCATCACCAGCACACCCACCAGAACACTCCGCACACGTGCAGTCACCACCCCCACTGCCATTTACACGTCCCCTGTGTCCTCTCCCAGTGTGTCTGTCACCCCCTCTTCCAAACCACACAAACGCAGGCAGCCACCCACCCAACAGCCATCCACCTCACGACAGCCTCCGTCACAGCACCTGCACCCAAAGACAGCACACTTGACTCTCCTACAACCACATCCTCTTCCTCCACTCCCATACCCACTGCACCTACCCTTCCCACTAATCCTAAAAAGTTTTTCCTCTCCAAAATTAACCTCTTTGCATCACCTGACCCACCTCCTCCATCTCGTAAGAGTCCAAACAGCACCTCAGCCACCACAATCCCTGCACCTACAAGGACCATAGTCCAGGGCTATTGGAGTCCACCAGCTTCTAGGGCAGCAACATCGGCCAGCAGCAAGGGGACAGCCAGCCCACCCCCTGGGAAAAAAACTAAAAAAGGGAAGGGCCGGCGTGAGAGGCCAGAGACGGCAGCCCCCAAAGGCAATACCTTGGCACCGTCACCTGGCACATCCACAAAGGGAGGCAAGGGCCCCAGAGAATCGGTGAAGGAGGGCAAGGGCAGCAGGGCGGACATTTCCGGCAGCAGGCGAGCTGCCCAGGAGGGCCCTACCAGCCCCATTTCGGGTGTGAAGGAGGACACCCACGGGCCCAGGACTCCAGCACAGGAGGGCCCCGCAAGCGAAAGGTCGGATGGCGACTGAGTGGAAAATATTGGCCCGATCTGGTTCCCTGGGAACACATGTCAAGCACCGCTGAACAGGGCCTCGCTGTGGCAAGCACCACCGAACTGGGCTCCGCCGTGACAAGCACCGCTGAACAGGGCCCCACCGTGACAAGCACCGCTGAACAGGGCCCCGCCGTGACAAGCACCGCTCCGCTGGGCCCTTCCTGTCAAGCACCGCTCCGCTGGGCCCTTCCTGTCAAGCACCGCTCCGCTGGGCCCTTCCAGTCAAGCACCGCTCCGCTGGGCCCTTCATCTCAAGCACTGCTCCGCTGGGCCCTTCCTGTCAAGCACCACTCCGCTGGGCCCTTCATCTCAAGCACCGCTCCGCTGGGCCCTTCCTGTCAAGCACCACTGAACTGGGCCCCGCCGTGACAAGCACCGCTCCGCTGTGCCCTTCCTGTCAAGCACTGCTGAACTGGGCCCGCCGTGACAAGCACCGCTCCGCTGTGCCCTTCCTGTCAAGCACCGCTCCGCTGGGCCCTTCCTGTCAAGCACCGCTCCGCTGGGCCCTTCATCTCAAGCACCGCTGGCCCATTGGCAGGGCCTGATCTGTGTCGGCCAGGGCTTCACGAAGCACTCTGGGCACCATGCCTCCTCCAGAACCAGTGGAGTCTGTAATCTGGCGTCGTGGACTCAACTGGCTGAGGTGCCCCCCTTCCCTTCCCCCTGAGGTGCCTGTAGTTTTACCTTCTGATGCCCCTGCAGTGTTCTCTCCAATGGAATCGGGTCTCGTGTGTGGGCTTTGCCCATGTGTTTAGGCCCATTGGCCCACGAACAATGGATGATAGCCAATATGGGCCGGACTTTTGACCTATGTATATATTGTTCATGATGTAATATATTTTATTTATATTTTCATATTTCACTTAACTTCAATTATGCTATAATATACTTCATTTTTAATGATCATTTTATTTTGTCTTTGCATTCTTCCGGGGGGGTTGGGGGGTGTCACTCTGACTTGTTGCTCTGCATTGATGTGTGTGTTGTAGTGGGTGAGGGTGGGGGTGGGTGTGTGGCGTATGTGTGTCCCCGTAATTTTTTGCCTCCCCCCTCCCCTGTGTCGTAGGTGCAGTACTCACCGTTGTCTGCTGCGCCGGCGTTCGTGCTCCTGGTAGAGGAGCAGGTAGACAATAGCTGGTAGGATGTGTAGTTCGGGTTCCATGCTGTCCAGATTCCTCGTGGGGTGTATGGAGGTGAGCGTTTTCCCGTTCGAAGTCTGTTTCCGCCGTGTTTTTATCGGCGGGGCTCCCGCCCCGGAAAAGGTGGCGGATTGGTGAGTTGTGATAGGGTGGGCGGTACATTGTCTGCCGCCTGTCTGTTGGCAGTGACCGCCGCGCTGCTTGTCTGTACCGCCGTGGCAGTCGGAGTGGTAAAGTGGCGGGCTGTGTTGGCGGTTCCCGCCAGGGTCAGAACTCCATTTTTTTGGCCGCCTGCCTGTTTGCGGGTTGGCCGCCGCTTTTACACCGATCGCCAGGGTTGGAATGACCCCCTAAGTTCCCACCGAAGACAGAGCCTGACATTTGACTTTGTTCTTTGAATGCACAGCAAATATGATAAGATAAGAACAAGATTTACAGGCCTGTTTACAGACAGGGAGCACTCGGCAGGATACTGTAAATAAGGTTTTGGCAAGTGAAGGGATGAATTCAAGCTGCATAGCCTAAAACAAATAAAGCCAGCAAATTGAAAGCAACAAATTGTGAGTTACAAACCACAAGGTCAATGGCAAGCAAGGGGCAGAATGCATTCACATGCAAGCACTATGAATTTACTTAAAGTGACAGCTGTGGGATACTTTGTGGGGAAAGTCCAGTATTTTAGTCCATATCTTACAGAGGTTTGGCTACATCAATCACCCAGGTAGTATGACGAGAAGACCTGGAGTGGTTTCCATGTTGCAGGATAGGTCTGTACACTCATTCTATCAGTTTGCCACCATTTCCTTTGGGACAGAGCTTCTGGCACACCTCTTGTAGGGTTAGTGCTAGGTGGCAGACATGAAATAGGGCATTTAATGATTACTTAAGGTGGTTGTAAGTAAGGAGTTGACCGGGGTGAAGATGGTAGCGTGCCACAAGGGTTTGGAAATTTAGTAGCTCACTGTTCAGAAACAAAGTCCCCAATTTTAAGACACCTGCAACATGCCACTGATGGAGTTGCTCTGAGCACAGCCATCCTGTGCGAGTGGGAAGGCTTAGCAAAGGTAGTGGAGGAGCATAGGGTTTCTTCGTGTCAGTGAGTTTACAGGTTCTGGCAAGGCAAGAGAAAGTCGTGCATGTTAACCCCGGATGGTGATCCGTAGAATGGTCAGTAGGAAGCAATGAGCAGTGCATTAAGCCTTCCTTAAAAGTCTTTACTGGTAAACCCCATCTTATGCAGGGAGGTGGGCAGAAAGCCAGTGAGCCAGACATTGGACCTGTGCAGCTGAAAAATAGCATTCTAAGTCCAGAAGACCTAATTCTCCCGTAGTCACAGTTAGCTTTAGAGTGGAAAGAGCTCCCGATGGCGCCGCAATGACCAAATCAGATGTGTGGCCTGTCTGAAGAAGGAATGAAGGACGAGCAGGGGAAGGTTTGCAAAATAATACTATCATTGGGGTAGCACACCATCTTCACAAGTGCCACGTGGCCTTTACAGAAAGCAGAGGAGAAGACCAAAAAGCAAACTGGGCTTGGAGGTACCGTTCGCTCTGCCGAGGTTTTAATCCTGGAAATCTGTGTAAGAATGGTAGATATTAATCACTAGGCATCAAAAGGTAACTGGTTCCCAGTTCAATCTGATATCTAATTGTACATGAAGGCGAAAACAGTGCCATATGTTAAAGAAACACTAATTAAATTTTTAAATTTGTAAATTTTGTTTGTGCAATTTACATCTGAAATATTTTGAAGATTCTATGTGTACTTGACACTTAGGGATAACCCAGATCTCTAGTTTGGCTTTTGCTCAATTTCAAAACCACATAAAGACGTGGACAAAGCAGGCAATTGCCTTGCACAACCTTGCAAGGGGTTTGGTCCCTGCTCACCCTTCAAAAGCACTAACAGCGGACCATTGCACCAGAAGAGTTTGCCAAGGTGGAAGGGTGTTGCTTGTTCAACCACTTGACAGTGCCCCTTCTGTTTCGCTCCTGTGTGCAGAGACAACTCTCCAGGTACCCAATACCTTTGAATAGTCTTGGTGGACCCATCTTGACTGATTTTAGGAATTGTCCCACCTTGTTCTTCTCTTCTTTATTTATCCAGTTTTTAGCAACAACCCTTTGAATTACTTGCCGTGGATGTCCCATTTGATCTCGATTTCATCCTCCTCTTTTATTATCTTTGATTGGTAGTCCGGGCTCCCACTTCTGAGATAAATGTAGAGTCCCATTCTTACACTCTAGTGCAGTGAGACTACAGACAAGTTATGGGTAGATCACATCCTGACATTAGGTGCAAGACTGTCGCCCACACCATCTGCCCTGCCACTTTAAAAAAAATTAGGTTGAAAGTCCATGAGCGGTTGGGGTAAGCCAGATGTTTTTGTTCAATTTATTTAAACTAGCATAAGGTTAATAACCTTAATGTTTCCCAAACTGTTTGCCAGGGGTTTTAAAATGTTCAGAAACATAATCAAAATGTTGCTGTTACTTTCTCTTCAGGAAAGATCGGGTAGATTTGGGTAGGGGTGATGGCCTTGCCGCAGTACTGAAGCGCATTAATTTACTACTGAACAAGGACGTAATGTGACACCTGAATGTAGCACACCAGGAGGCAATCACAAAAAGACCACTGTGAATAAATAGTGCTATGTTAAAAAAGAGTAAATAAATGCACTGACAACATAGTGAGGCATGGCCTCTCTTGTGTGTGTCTGTAAAACTGACGTTTGTTCTTGAATTTTTGTCCTGAATTTTGACCCTTTGTCCTGAATTTTTGTCCTGAATTTTGACCCTTTGTCCTGAATTTTTTACAGTCCTGTCCAGAATTTGCCTCAATGCCAGGTGGTCACCCTAATCTTACATACATTTACACCTAATGCTTTCTAACTGCTTACAAAACCCAATGGACACGTGACAACAACAGAGTAATTGCAAAACATACTTTAATCCAATGCAAGCTGGGCTGCTGTTAATTAGCGTGGGCACACAGAGACCGGATCACAACTGTATGGATGGTGTGTTAACTGGCTCCTACCGATACGTGTTTGCTTTCTTTGTACAGTGCATCCCACGACCAGTGCTAAGTAACCGCCCGCTGAAATACATTAGTGCATTTTACAACCGCAGGCTCGCTAATGACCACATGAGAGAGACTGCAGAAACGCGATGTCTGTTGTACTGCCGTCCCCAGAAACGGAAGGAGCAGACGCACTAACGGTGATGCGCTCTTGGGCACAGGCTGCACCCACAAAACAGTCGCATGAAGAGGCGAACATCGAGCAGCCTGAGTGACAGCCGGAATGATGGGCGAGATTGCCATTGCTGTATTTGTAATTAACTGCTTGGTTTCCCAGTGGGTGGTCTGCCAGTAACCGCGATTTAAAGTAATACCCAGCAAATCATCTTGACAGATGCCGTGACAGTGTGAGAAATGGCATGCCGAATGATAAAGCAATGAAACGAGACTGGACGAGCTGGCCGGGCACCAGGCGAGATGGCGGCACTTATGCATTGTAGACTCAGGATGCTCTGTGTAAAATGCCAAGTGGAGTTAAGGGAAGTTCTTCTTTTGTTTTCATCCTCAACTTATCTTCCTTCCCCTCTGCGCCCCCTCTAGTTCCACCTTTTTAACTTTAACTTCATCTCTTCACTCCATTCTCCATTTTTAGCTTGTCCAACCACGCTTACACATTTATATGCTCCATCTTTCTCCCACTTCTGTCATCCATGTCTTTTATCAGTCTTGCTGCATTCTCTGCTGTGGTAGCCTCACTAAACCCTTCATCCATCAGTTTCTTCTTCTTACCCCTCTCTTGACTGCAAACGATCCTCTGCCTTCACATTTCTACACTTCTGTTTTATTCCTTCTTCTTTCCCCCTCTCTAACATAACTTCTCCTACAACCTTTTTCTTGTACTCTCGCTCCTTCCCAACTCTCTCTTCTTCTGTATAATCGTCTTGTCTTCCTCCACTTTTTATCTCGAGCAGTGCACCACTTTGAATGGGTTTTAGCACAGTTCAGTGAAGTAGATTGGCTATGGGGCAGCCCGGGATTCCGAGGAACCTGGGTATCAGAGTACAACAAACAGGGTTCCTTCAGAATCACTCAGTAGCCAATTATTACTTATGAGGACCAAACAAGTGCACACCCTAAATTCAACTTATGCCACAAACAATGAAATATAATTAGTCAAACACCTGTCGGGAACCAGCTCTAACACCAACCCTAGCGCACAACAAAAATGCCCAATGCCTCTGCGTGATCTACTTGAATGAGGAATATTTGAGCCCACAGGGTACGGAGAACAGCTTTATGGACCACATACATTCTTTTAGGCCGTATCAAGGGATGGGTCATTCATTGCTGCATTGAGCCTCACTTCTCGTGGGGTTTCTGCAAGATTGCAAACTCCCTAAAGACCCAAAGACCATTTTTGGGGTGGCAAGCCTACTTAAGCCACACCCAAACTGCCAACCTCGTTTGTCCAGGCATTTAGTGGGAGCAGAAATACCCGTCTAAAGCAGCAGAGCCAGCACAAGTTTAAACGTATCTGTTTTCTGCCCCAGATGCCGCGCTTTTTCCCAGAGAAGCATGGACCTGTAGAGAAAAAGAACAAGCGGACTAAGAAAACACAGCTGCAAAGAAAACAAGGTAGGGCCCAGGCTCCTAAGTTAGATTCAAAAGTTTACCTGATCATTCCAGCCAGCAAGAGCAGTAAAAGCAGACCCCAGAAGTTAAAAGAAGACAAGGTAATTGTGTACTTGCGCCTAGCATTGCCAGAAGAACCCATAGGTAACGAGATGCTAACATTGCATTGTATCCAGCAGAACATTTAAAGGTGTGATGTGAACAGCTAAAAGGTATTTAGAAAACCTACAGGAAAAGTAAAATTTAAAAGGCAATAAGTGCATGAGGATGTTTCGAATGAAGTAACCTACGATCCAAAACCTCAAGAGAAGACGAGGTAAGTTCCAGGAGTACCCATTTTCAAAAGTCTTTTATTACGGTCAGGTTAAGCCTCACTCTTGTTTTCTTTTGTTTTCTTTTGGATAGAGACCCAGTCCAAGGCAAGAATTCTTCAGGACTCAAAGTGGATCCAGATGGACACTCTATAAAAGGTAGCAAGATGGAAACAGAGCATACCAAACTTGCATCTTCTGGGCTTCTCTGACTCTTGTATTTATTTAAACCTGCCACCGCTCCCTTCTCATAGCACCTTTCTCAGTTCCTTTTTGGGTGTCTCTATAACATTGTATACGTGCTTTTTGTAAGTCTTATCTGAAGTCCTTTTGCAGGAGTCAGTGGATGCTCACGCTGAAACAATCTCCACGCCTCTGCAAGGACCAGCAATCCCCATATTATGGTGGCGGAAAGTGACTTATAAGCACCTTGAATGTAATAAAACCATTCTGTTGTTTATGTGTTCGTTCACTTATTTTTCAGGATTGATACATATGGCTAGGGGTATGTCTCAAAGGGCACTACTTGTCCTTATTTTAATCAGCTATATCTCTAAGACTATTCCACTGTAGGACTGTATAATAAATAGTGCTCTTGAGGTTTTTGAGTTGAATGAAGTGGGGATTTGCGACAGAAAGTCCTTATAAGCACTGGTGGAGAAGGCAGTGTAAAGTAAACATAAATGTGCTTCAATAGGAAAAGAAAACATTATCATTACAAAACGTGTATCATTCTATTCAGTCTATTGAATTTACATTTAAACATCGCTGGAAAAAATGCTAAATTTTAATTGTTGCTTTTCAGTTGTTTCTTTCCTAGCTTTTGCAATGCGGCGCGCGCAGGTAACCTAGCTCTTATGTGACTAAAGTGTTACACAATGCATAATACTGGTGTGTAATGTTACTGATTTCATATATTTTTTTTTATAGGAAAGTGCACTAACAGTCACTTGTCGAAATTCAGACTTGAGGCTCGCCAGTTTCCTGAAGGCACACTTCCCAGTCCATAACATCTAAAAGCAAAAAACAGGAATACTCTAATCAGTTGTGGTAATTACCAGAATGAATGACTCTCTGTGTTTTTTGTACACAAAGTTAAAACCTGTAAACAGGATGCAAGAGCCCGGTACAAATTGTTGAAGGCCAGAAAAGGCCACCTCCAATGTGCAGCATTGCTAGCTGAGCATGCAGATTGAAAATGAAGAGTGCACAGTGTATGGCACCATTGCTTGGAACATTCTGTGCTGTTCATGTATGGGTTCTACTCCTGGCTCTTGCAACTGATTGATGGCTGCTTCTCTCCATTTTTAGTAGTCTGTTTCCGTTCCCTAGTGACTAGTCTGCATTTTCTTACTTTTGACTGTGGGTCTTAAAATCATACGCTTTGCTCAAGGCAGTTTTTCTTTCAATTCAATGCAATTTAACATTTGAGCCGGGGCATTTTCTATTAAGGAAGGAAATTGATTTAGCACTTGCCAAGTGAAAAAAAAGGCACGAGGAAGTGGTTTCCCAGATTTAGCCCTATTTGTGCAATTTTTGATGTTTGAGAAATGAAGAAAGTAGCTATAACTCGCACCCTAAGGTAACTATAACTTGCGCCCCTCCCACGCACAGTTTTTTCTTCATTAATTTGACTTGTTATTCTTCATTGATATTTTTAATGACCTTATAAAAGTTCTCATGAGTGCTGTACTATCTGGGATAATTAGCAGTGTATTGCGAGGGTGTGAGTTATAGTTACCTTAGGGAATGAGTTCTGATTGCTGAAACTTAATCGATGTTTATTTTTAGCAAGCTCAAAGTTACACATTTTTTACATTAAAAGGATGATGGAAGGCTGAGCAGGCCCAGTGGGATTTGAACGTGAGATCATTTGGTCAGACTCAAATTCCTACAGTGGACATATATAATCACAGAGTCAAAGAGCAGGACCTGACATGAAAATAAAATGCTAAGGTCTATCAGGGTGCCTGGTCAAAATCCTATTTGAGGGATTACAGAATATTATTGTTTTTGCTGGGGCCTTGCCTTCAATCTAATTGAATGAGCTGATATCACACTAGAAATGTGAGAATTGAATTGTCTTCCACTGTGGAAAGAAAGGTGAATTGGAACATCACATCTCACACGGTACAGATGACAAAACCAGGAAAGTCGAAATAGTGGGATGACGATACCATCTTTTGTGAATTATCATCTTGTCTCAACAAGCACATGGTTGTTATGATGATTTCAGTAGACGCTGGTAGGTTATTTTAAAAGTTAACCATCTGCATCAATCCTGTAAATATATTGCTCCATACATATACTGATGTGCATGTTTAATGTCTCAGTTCAGTCCTCTTGGAGTCTTGACTTCTATACAAACCAAAGCATTTGCTAAAGCGTTCTCACAAGAACTAACGTAATTTCTGGGTAATCCCTGTTCATCCAGGAGAGCTAGGTGGCTGAAACTTTGGATAGCCCTGCAGCATCATCAAACTCCAGTTTTTCAGATCAACTCACCAAGAACCAGTACTTATGGCGAAGGGATCACCACTAACTTGAGAAAGCAAATTCTTTGGTTAAAACAGAGAAAGAGGACTGCAGTTCCTGGGTTACGGATTATGATTAGAAGACCTTTCAGCAAGTTTGAAGAATTGGGAAGGAAACTGTGGGACGCTGTAATTTTACCAACTGTTTGGGGGAAAGCTTCAGTTGATATTGAATTGTTTGTAAAGTGTGCAAATGCCAAGGGCATCATGGTACTAATATCTACTGCACTGAGTTGAAAGCCGTCCTAGCTTATAAGAAGAAATATCACCAGAAAAGACCTGTAACCACTTACAAGAGCAAGCAAAGGTTAGATTCCTCAGGGGCTAAAAGCTGTTACATTGGAGAACAGAATAACCATGTTTTAAGATGTTTCCTGAAAGTAAAAAAGTTGGACTGGCCTCTAAGATGTCCAGGAAGGGTATTCCAAAATTGAGCTGAGGAGACAATGAAGCACCTACCTCCCCATTTCATTCTTATAATTTTGTAAACATTAACTGTTCTGGAGTTGGTCGAATGCAATGTTCTTCTGGGGCAATACCACAGGTATGCTGGGCCATCTCCATACAGAGTCATGTGCTAGGCTTGAAGCCTTGAACCTGACTTTTTTCTTGACAGAGAACCTATGGAGGCCTAGCATTGCCTCAGACACTGGCTTAAATTTAGGGATTTTCATTAGAAGTTGGGCCACTGCATTCTGTAGGCTTGGAACTTTTTTCGAAGAGCGCAGATGAATGCCAAGAAATAAAGCATTGCAGTAGTCCAGACTTGACAGCTCTAAGGAAGTGATAACTTATTCTTGAAATTCAAATGGGAAAAAGGGGCGCACCTTCCTTAGAATACGCAACAAGAAAAAAAGGAGGAGGTGAGTTTATTAATCTGTGCATTAAAGGACAAACTGGAATAAAAAATGATTCCTAGATTCCTGGCAAATGATACAGGAATCTGGGAATAATATTTAATTATTATTTTTATCTTACATTTTTTATTATTATTTATTTATTTCAGAACTTTATTGTTGTGAGCAACAGGTTCTGACTTATCGTAGCAGGTTCAATGCTGTATTGACACCCGAACCTCTTATTCTTCAGAAATGCAGAGACAGTGATCTGTTCTCTCTATGTTTCAGTAGCTGAACAGCAAGATATTTGAGAAAAACAAAGTAACCCTCCCGTTCCAAACATGCTAGTAAATGAAGACATGTAACAAGCATGAGTCACCAGATATTAACCTTCTCCAGAGCACGATTAACATTTCCAATAATTTCTGGGACCTGATGTGGTAATGTTGTGAGGAGTTGCCATAATACTGCAAATCTCTGAAATTATCAGAGTTGTCTGTGGCAGCCTTTTTCTGCTGAAAAACGTACAGTTATGGCCAGAAAAATTGTGGGTCCATTGCTGGCAATGTTATCACTGGACATGTCATTCTCACAATAAGATATGGCCCACTTCTACGTCGGGCTCTATGTGTGGGTAGAGCCATATAAATTGTCATTACTCAATAAATATTCTGACAAAACTGTATTCACATTGTTTTATCAACAAGGCCATCACCACATGGCTGAGACTTAGAGCCTGACTCAGATATGGGTGTTATGGAAAATCCTCCATTTTCCAGAGGAAATTCTAAATTTTGCAGACAATTTAACGATGAAGATATCACCACCATTGAAATAGGATGATCAAGGGGTTTTGACTGGTGGATTTTCAAACAGTAGTAGCCCTTTCTTAAAAAATAAGACCATCTTTCATTAACATTCAACTCAGCTTTTTAATTCCACAGCAAGACAAACAAAATATTGAGTCTAATGCGAAAACAGGAAGTCTACCAAAAGGCACATAACTTCGTTGGACACTTCCAATCAGCTCCCATACAAAGAAACAACTTCACTCTCCAGCAACAGCAACAATTAATCAGGGACACTGCATCTTATTTGGATTCCTCAACAGAAATTCCAGTTTTGGGCATTTTCACCTACCTCAAGCTTAGTAACCAGCAGAACAGTCCCAGATACTGACTTTGGCAAGTCCAATAACAGTGGTAGGTCGGGTATGGAGGATTGCTCGTTTACACTCACGCTCGCTCTATCATCCCAGTAATCTCCTGACAGGAAGACCTGCAGCTTCTTTATTTAGTTAATCATGTTTACCAAGACAATTGTCTTCTAAAACAAATCATCACATTAAATAAAACAACATTCTTCATATTCTCTCATAAACACTTGCAATCATACTATGTCAGTCGTAACTTGCCCAGCTGCTAATCACGAGATCTTATTGTCTGAAATTGTTTAATAAAGAGATTTGGCCGCTATTACCCCATTCGATTGTAGGAACATTACTATGCAAAAGCACACCACACTTACATTATGGCAGTAATGTATGTGTGCAGCTCCACAAGAACTAGGACAAGGAAAAGTGTAATATGTAATGCCATAGACCAAACCTAACATTTATATTGCAAATACAGAATCCTTCACACGTTTTAACCTGATGTAACCTTTGATTTAACAAACTGTGTTCACCCAGATCCCAGTGCATACAATCTGAAGCCATATTATTTTATCGGGTAAGCTTTTTAAGTAAGGAAAAGTCTCCAATTGCCCAACCAATCCAAAAAATACTTGCCCCTTTTCCTGCAGATAGCTAACATATATATATATATATATTTTTAAAAACTACTCATTTTCAATGGTTTAGTTGTGATTGAGCTGCACTTTCCATTGCATTTTTGTTTTTTGATGTTTCAATAACGTTGGCCCACGTGGATGGCTTTGCACCTAATTCAGCACTAACTTAGCTAAGGTCTGTATGATAAATTTAGTGCAAATATGTGGCTGAAAAAATAAGAGGTCAAAAAAGATGCGTTAGCTACCATAAAAAATTGCTTGTGTAGGCAGCCAAACCAGCCAAATGGATTTATACTCAACTTGTAATGAAAGTAGGCCTTTACTCAGAAAGTGTAATTTTGTTGGTTTGGTATAAGTCCATTCTGTAGCTTGAGAGGAAAAAGTATTTAAAAAAAGGTGTGCTTGAAAGAGTTAATGCTTTTGAATGTCTTGGCAGTTTTACTTTGTAAGTACCCCCATTGGATGAGAGAGATTGTTCTTCTTGTTGTCGGGGTCAGGTTTGCAGACAAAAAGAAGTGACTGTGGACCCAAAAGCTCTGAATGGCTTGCTGTGAGAAAACATTTTCTCTTGGAGCCACCATTGCAGGACATGGGCATGGTCTTCACATCCCAAAGAAAGAAAAAGTACGGCCACATAAGGCAGCAGGGCGAGTGAACAGTCACTCACAGACCTAAGTGGGGCGAGCCTTAATGGGCCCCCTAAATGTTAAAATATAAAAACAAACAGTGTGACACAGTGGGCCTGATTACGACCATGGCAGAGGGGATTACTCCGTCCCAAATGTGACGGATATCCAGTCCGCCGTGTTACAAGTTCCATAGGATATAATGGAACTTGTAATATGGCGTACGGAATATCCAGCACATTTGGGATGGAGTAATTCGCTCCACCAAGGTCGTAATCAGGCCTAGTCTGTGGATTGTGTCTGGTGGCCCCAGAATTAACATACTTAAAATGGCATGGTAGTACATGGTCTCAACAACTAGATTGTAGACTCGATGCACCTAACATGGTACCAATAGTGTACGTCCTTGAGAGTTAGACCATGGATTGTGAGTGTTGTTCGAGGTGTAGCAATTTTGGATGTGTTGAGTCAAAAGAGCAAAGCATCATTTTTGTGAGAAACAGGAGTCCTGAGAAAGTGTTACTGAACTCACTGCTTCATCTTTGAAAAACATGGCACAGTCAGGCGAGCCACATCTTCCAGGACTATTGACTCCAGTTACACAGGCAGGGGAAGTAAATGTGTGTCTAAGTGAGACTGAAAAGGGGAGAAAGGAAGCAAGGACTCACATTTGGGAGTTTATCACCTACCTGTTGGATGACAAATAAGAGAATTCAAGCAAAATCTGTGACCAAGAGCTTATCCAGTTGGCGTCAAGTCACTACTCCTTTGCAACATCAATTATGAGCAGATACCTCGAATCAAAACATGAGAAGGAATAAATGAAGATGACTGAAGGACTGAGCACATACCAATGCACAGGAGTATGACCCATTGCCTAATGTTTAGTGAGAGGCTCTGAAGAAAGAACAGGAGGAGAGCAACTGGACATGAATGTAAGGTGCATATATGATGTTGCAAGCAAAATCAGCGAATAGGTGACAAGAAGATGTACATTTTTGCAAATTCCAACAGTAGAAAAAATAGTTTGAAAGTTAAAATAAAAACACTATGAAAAGTAAAACAACACAAAATCATAAACATACAGAACAGTTATGTTGAGACCCATCAACACAAATCAATGAGAGTTTGTCTGTACTAAGCCCTGTCTGGCTGTATGTGGAGGTTTGAGCATAAGGACTGGCCCAGGCCAAACCCGTTGTGGATGGCCTACCCTCCTTTTTGTGCATGGCCTCGGTTGCATAACAGGCACTGCAGCCAACCCCTCAGTGCCCAGTGAGGACTGGCCAAATGCCACAATATGAGCTCAAGGCCTTCCCCGTAGGGTAGGCCATCTGGCAAACCCCTGCTGTTTATCACCAAAAGCCATGGACAGAGGATGTAGACCACTTGCAGTCAGTTTTGACAAGGGGTTGGGCCTGTAGCCAGCCCCAAATTCACATTGCCTTTGGTTGAGTGTAATGTAATGTAAAATAATTTGTATAGCACAAACTAATCAACCACAAGGGTACCTATGCGCTGAGAAGGTGAGGGAGGTCAGGAGCATAATTTTGATAGCCAGGTCTTCAGTTTCTTGTGGAATGTTGTGAGCGTGGTAACCTTGCCGATATTCTGGGGAAGAGTGTTCCAGATCATTGCTGCTAGATAGGAGAACGAGCTGCCATCGACCTGCTGCTGTGAATGCAGGGTGTTGGACCTGGCCCTTGTGGCAGGTTTATCCCCTGACTTTTTGCCTCCTTCCTCCTATTTTTTCTGACCTCTCGCTGTTGGCTCTAGGACTCTGAGCACTTTAACACTGCTGATCAGTGCTAAAATGCAGGTGCTCTCCCTTGTAAAGTTGGTATGATTGGCTTATACCTAATTGGCCTATTTAATTTACCTGTAAGTCCCTTGTACAGTGGTATCTCTGTACCCAGGGCATGTAAATTAAATGCTATTAGTTGGCCTGTAGCGCTGCTTGCATTACCCACTGAAATAGCCTTTCAAACCTGTCTCAGGCGTGCTAGCGCAGGGCCTGCGTACACAGTTTACTGCAACAGGGACCTGGCATCTAAATTTACTTGCCAGGAGGACGCGGGTGGGGTGAAAGCTTCGCCAGAGGCTCCCCGCCTGGTGCAGTCCTCCTGATTTATTGTGGGCCCGACGAGAGGAGGCTGGCCCCCCATTGTGGCCCTTTGTTGTTTTGGGACATTGTTTTGGTCCCCCCTTGTTGGAGGGCCAATGGAGGCCTGGGGTGGCCCCCAGAGATTGTCGGCCCCAGGAAGGGCCCATTATAAAACAAGAGAGGGTGCGTGATGCCCCCCCGTCCTCCCCCAATCATTGGAGTGGCCCTCAGAGTGACCATTTTGTTCTTCATCAAAGTGCCTTTCATCATGATACAGGTACTTTTAAAGAGACACACACTTTTCTAAATGTTCCTCATATGGTCGTTAGGGATTGATGTATTAACCTGCTTATTTTTTATTTAAAATATTTGTGCTAATGTTCCTTTTATGAGCATAACATGCTGATATGTTTTCTTGACTTGCCATGTGTTTTATAATGCTCTTGGTATAGGCATTCATGATACTTTAATGACAAGTGCATTTCTTGTGTAATGTGATTCCTGAATACTGCTTATGTTGCAAAATATTAAGTAACCTGTGTGCTACATGTGACTACTGCTGTAGAGTACCTATTGTGTAAGGTTCTGACAACTGCTTGGGTAGCAGGATATTACTGACATGTTGTGTTTGGTCGAATAATTGCGTTGTGTACAATAAAGTATATTTTCATATAACTTGGTGTTGTGTTTCCTTTGTGGTGGGGATAGTGTGTCACGTGTGTTGTGTGTGTTGTGCAGACGCTTTACACATTGCCTCTGGGATGGGCCTGACTGCTCGTGCCAAGCTACCAAGGGGGTGAGCAGGGATTATCTTGGACCTGTAACTCCCTTGCCCTGACTAGAGAGGGTGGGTTTTGCCAGGCTTAGGTGCATACCTAAGCCAACCAGAAACCCCATTTCTAACACAGGGGATGTGTGCAAGTAATAGAGAGGTTGATCGGAGGTTCCGGGTTGGCTGGTGGAAGTTCAGTCAGTGGCTGAAGCAGGCAGGGCCCTTCTGATGCAGTGCTTTGTACGGGAGTATCTTGAACTGGCAGCATTTCTGGAATGGAAGCCAGTGGAATTCCAGGTGGTGATGTGTGATGTGGGTGCAGGGGGTGAAATTGAGAATCAGTCTTGCTACAGTGTTTTGGATGGTTTGAAGATTGTGTGTGAGGTGGGAGGGTATTCTGTAGTAGAAGGCATTGCTGTAGGCTAACCTGCTTGTAAACAAAGCCTGGGTAACGGTCTTCCCAGTGTCCAGGGGAAGCCATTTGAAGATCTTTTTGAGCATGCAGGGGATGTTGAACAAGGGGTGATGCTTTGGGGGTCTCATGGAGAATTCAGTGTCCAGGATGATGCCCAGGTTTTGTGCCAGGTCGGTGTGTATTGGGGTGGGTCCCAATTCAGAGGGCCACCAGGTGGTGTCCTGGAGGTAGTTGTTGGGTCTGAAAATCAGGACTTTTGTTTTCCCAACATTTAGTTTCAGGCAGTTAGTGCGCATCCTTGTGGCAACTTCTGACATGCAGCTTTTGAAGTTGTTTTTGGAGTTGTTGGGATCGTCTAAGAGCAACAGGATGAGCTGCGTGTCATCAGCATACAAGATGATGCTGAGTCCGTTGGATCAGGTGATTTTCGCGAGGGGCACCAAGTATATGTTGAATGGGGGAGGTGCTGAGCGATGACCCTTGCGGGAGTCTGCACTTTACGTCTTTCGGCTCTGATTTTAAGGGCAGTATCCTTATGCATTGCATTCTTCTAGTCATGAAGGAGAGCATCCATTGGAGGGCCCACTTCTTGGCCTCTTTCAGTTCATGATGGTAGGATCTGAGAGAGTTCTTGTAGGTGCTCCTGTCTTTCGGCTTCTGAGATGAATGCCACTTCCTTTCCAGCTGTCTGCAGTGTCTTTTGATGTTCCTGAGGATGCCAGGCACTAGGCATTTCTATTGGTGTTGTCAGCAAAAGTGAGATGGTGTAGGGTGAGGGTGTTGATCTATGCTTGTTAGGTGATGTTTTTCCAGTTGGAGCCCTGGGGGGAGGTGTTATTGTCAGGGTGTGCGGGGATGAGAATGTTGAAATGAACAATGAAGTAGTTTGTCCAGGTGAGCATGCAATGAACATTGGCCGCTGACAGCAGGATGAAGCTGGATGCAGCACAGGCCTGTGGCCAACACCTGCTGCACATGGCCTACGGGTTGTGTTCCTGTAGTTCAGACAGTAGATCAGGCAACTAACCCTTGGAGTCACTCAGGCGATCCTGGGTTGAAGGGAGCATGTCCAGCCTTCTTTCTCAGAGAGCAATGCAGTCCTCAAGTAGCAGGGCAGTCCTATGTAAGTAGCAGGGTATTCTTCTGGGGAGCAAGGCAGGCCTCAAACATCAGGGCAGTCTGCTGGGCAACAAGGTTGTCCTTCTTCTGTAAGGTCCACAGGTTCAGGAGTGTACAGAAGAGTATATCTGGAGGTCCAATATTTATACCTGGTGCCAGCCTTAAAAGTGAGTGGAATTCCCTATAGTAACCCCACATCTGGTTCGAGGAAATTCTTCTCTTACTCTGTCAAAGCTCCAAGAAGACTAGTGTCAAGTTCCTTTGTGTGAGCTGGTGGTAAGCCCTTTAAAGTGTAAGTGGGGCAAGGAACAGCTCTGCCCATCCTGCCCAAAACTAGTCCCCTTCGTGTCACTGAGTGGGACATGGGCACTTCGAAACATTTTCTCAGAGGTCACAAAGTATGCTCTGTAGTGTGCCAAAGGGCCACCTTAATACCAGCAGCACAGCAGGAGTGGGGTTTGTGGGCTGGGAGACAGGAGGGCTGTAGGCGCTCTTAGGAGAAGCAAATCATGTTGTGGTCAGTGAGTTATTGAGTTATTTTGAGTGCTGCTTTGTTTTGCTGTCTCTGAATTGCTATGCATTTACCATACCTTGAGGTAAACCTGGAGAGAGTTAATTGTAAAAAAAAGGTAATGATGATTGTATTGGAATGAAATAGAGTTGCACAATCTGAAACCAAAAACCCAGTATCAATCCCAGCTTCCACACTTGACTTAATTGTATGATCTTAGGTAATTGTCTAATTTAATTTTGCCTCCTTTTCCTCATTATGACATATAAGAGCACTTTGAAATACATGAATTCAGGATATATGCTGTCCAAAACCTTCTTTTGTGTTTTTAATTTATTAAACTATAATGCTGTATATGTGTAATAACAACCCATACCACCCAGAGGGTTCGCTGTGACAACTGACCTGCCTCTTAGTTCACTATTGGCATTGTTTTCTGGGTGGGAGACGGCATGAAGGTTTCTCCATTCATTTTTGGAACCTATCTGTTTTAGAAAAAATACTTCTGAATGCACAGATATCATCTGATGTACTAAGGTGAAAAACGCATGCATGTTAATAAAATACATATTTTTTGACTCTGAGGAAATGGTGTCATATTTTTGCACATTTGTTTCAAGATTTCTTTAACAATTAATGTGTTCTTAAAGTTAAGAAGTGCAGGGCACCTTATTTGCTTTTTCTCTTTTACTTGGGTTAACGTGTACATAAATGCTTATACATTTATTGATCTTTCTGAATGTTACTGCTGCCTCAAATAAAGAGCAGTCCAGTGCAGTCATTCAGGTGCGGGCCACAGCTGAAGATCAGGACAGCTGAATGCGGCCCCTGGGCCATACTTTGAATATCACTGGTCTATGAGGAATACCTAGACCTGAACAGCAAAGACATTCATAGTCATGTGGCCAAGGACACTGGTGGAATGCTCAAATGGTTAGGGCAAAAATCTACCAACTTTCTAAAAGTGGCATTTTCAGAATTGTGACTTAAAATCCAACGTTATCATTGAAGACAATTTTACATTAAAATGCATTTGAGTATAAACACCACATTTCTATCTGTTCTCAATCAAAAGTTATAACTTATTAAATGTAATAAAGTAACCCAGAGTCAGTCAATGCAAGAGACAGGCCTTACAACAGTGAATTTAGGAGCTGTTTACTGCTAAGACATGTAAAACTTAAACCCACATACACTAGGGATGTCTTGTATGTATTAGAAAGAAAGTTTTAGGCCTGGCACAAGGTTTGTTTTGCCAGGTGGAAATGTCATTTTAAAACTGCACTGCAGGATATAGTGGCAGGCCTGAGACACATTTTAAAGTACTACTTTAGTGGGTAGCATAATGAGTGCTGCAAGACCACAAGTAGCATTTATTTCACACACCCTGGGTGCATGTAGCTATATACTAGGGACTTACACATAAATTAAACGTGCCACTCAGATGTGGTCCAATGTTATCATATTTTAGGAAGAGACCACAAGCATTTTGGAACTAGTTAGCAGTGGGAAAGTGCCTACAAGCAAACAAAAACAAATTCAGCAAAGTAGGCAGGGTAAAGGCTTAAAGTTTGGAGGTGACCCTGCAGAGAGGGCCAGGTCCAACATGAAGCAAAATATTCATTTTTTGAGAAAAACGTACTGTTTCCCATCTGAATATCTACCCAAACTTAACATTTCATAGGAGAACATGTACTGGCCCATCACAGGGCACTATTATGTCTCACAAAATCTACTCTATCTACACTAAAAGAAACATGTACGTGCATGAGGTTATAGAAAACATTCAGCTCTATTGCTCATGGGTTTGGTATACTGTTCCTGTTACTAGCACATCTGGCAAAGAGAAAGCCTACACATGATTTATGAGAGCATTGATGACATGACTTTTAATGTTTTTACTTAGACTCTCTCTAAACTCCCTTCTTGCTCTCAAATACATTGATACTCCAACAAGAAAGCATACCATATCTAAGTCCTCCTTACCAATGGATATTAAAGTCTAACATTGCATAAAATACCGCATAATTTTATGCCGTTCCTTAACCCAACACGCCAATCCACACTACTATACAACTTGAAGAACTGAGAGTCCGTGGTATGCATGCCTTTAAAGTGCTCACATAAATAAAACAAAGAACAATAAAAAAAAAAAACGTTAATAATGATTTAGGAAGATGGAAACCGAACAGGAGCAGTTTCCATCAGATTCTTGACTCAACCAAAATCGATTATTAAAAAAAGTTTTTTAGAGAGTCATAGGCTGGCCGCAATCATTAAATTCAGAATATTTTCCATGCTTCAGCAAAGGCCATGCTTTCTTGTGAGCTAATAAAGGATTGCGTTTGTGACAACACACATTTTATAGGATGGTGGTCTCCATCTGAGGGCCATTGTAGTAGACTGGGAGGCAAAGGAGTTAGCAACAGATTTACAAATTAAAGTTTGTGAAGCCCATTCGGCCACACAATGAGGACCAGGAATCAATATGGAAAGTTTAGTAGGTTCATTACAAATTAGTAATCACTCCAATACAGATGCATATCAAAATCAAAATGTAAAGGTACAGAATCAGAAGGAGCAAGCTGAAATAATGGAATAAATTCAATCTCAATAGCATAAGGCATACAAAAATGATATCATATCACACTTTTACGTGGTAGTCAGTTGGAAAGGTACAAGTATGTTTTACTAGTACCTATTCTGAGAACTTTTGTCTACCCGTGCTATCTACCTACTTAATTCCAAGATTTGGATGAGGTGGGCTCACTCACATAATGTGACATGCTTCATCATAGGCCACCTCATCCCACCCTGGTAAGATAATGTTACCAAGGTGGACTCTACCCCAAGGGGGGCTGTCGTGAAGGAGTTCTTAGAAATTATCTATCTGGACATTTACCTGGAATCCAGTTTTTCTAACTAAAATACCTTGTGATAAACCACATAAAATACCTTATTAGGTGGTACCCTAGGTATGAGTGAAAATACAAAAAGAGTATGCTCAGGGGATGTTACAGGGTACCATAGCCCTTACGTACCTCTGTGGTGCCAACATGTTTCTATCAGGGCTTTTTAAGGATCCCTATGTTAGTCTATTTTGTGTATGCACCAGAAAGGACCTACTGCTCCTTCTTAAATCAAAGGTAATTAACCTAAATAGTGGGGAACATAATACATAGTATTAAGGTAAATAGTCAGTTACAAATCAGACCTCATGAGCATCGTGCAGCCGGTATTTTCTTTAAAATGGGGCAGGACCTGAATGCCCAATCATGGCACACAACATCACACAAATATTCACTTCATGCTCAGATGGGTGAAGAACATGTGAGAAGAAAACCATGCAGCACTGCAGTGTACCACCTTCAACCTTATCTGAACCAGAGAGGCCCCTTCCCTCATGGTCTATTCAGGGGTGGGAGACTCCTATTGTCACACTCTATAGGAGAAATATATATATATTTATACATACATGTTATAATTAAATTATAATGCGGTTAATGCACCTAACTATTTTAGGGTTTACATATTGCTCTATATTCCAACAAATAAACTAAAGTAAAGTGCAGTTATCGATGCCGGCGTCCATATTCCCTTCACAAGCTCTCCTTCACACATGTAGTAGTGTGGGCTGCGACAGGGACTCAAGGGTCTTTTAGCACAGTTTCAGAGTAGGGAAAATGTACCATTCACTTACTTCATCAAGGAAATTCGCCCTCCGTACTCCTACCATGCCACCAGGTACAGCCGTCTGGTAACTGCATGTGCCTGGGCAGAAGGAAAACAATGATTTCTGAGCTTTGACAACAACAGCGAGCAAAGAGGTTCTGCAGTTCTTTATCACTTCAATAAAAGCTAAAACGGCAAAAAGATATATGAAATTATACCTGTACTTCTTGTAAAGGCTAAATATTACAGCCGAGTAGTGCCGTTACCTGCATCAAAAGTATTAGCACTCTCTGTGAGAGTGAGAAGATAGGTGAATCCATTATTACACTATAGGAATCTTCATATGGTAAGTGTATTTATGTAATGAGGTTTACAAACAGGGGCGTGGCTTCAGAGGTGGTGTTTGAGGTGCTACATCCCTCCTAATAAACATATTCTGTAGTAAATAGTTGGGTACAAGTGCTTTCAGTCAGGTATGGTGAGGTTTTGGATTTCACCTAGGATTTTTACATGAACACACCGACTAAAACACACACACACTCTCCTCTCTGGTTTGCAGTCCTTTAAAACTGTTGATTATTTTACTAAATATTTGTTTTAAGTGCAGCTCACTGCCACTTAAGCCCCGCCCCTCATGTTGTGCTAGTCAGTGCCAGCGTGATTTTTGGGAAATCTGAAGCCCCCGCCGCCCCAACGCCGGTTCTTACTGACCAAGCTACTCCCCTGTTTAATATGTATGAATATTGCATTGTGACATTAACCGGTTTTTCTTGAGCAAAACATGGAATGATGTGCGCTGTTTGACTCTAGTTAATCAAAGTCTAAAGTGGTTTATGATTGGTTAAGAGAGGCAAAGTACCCTGAACTGAGCCCCTGTGTTTGGAAATGATAACAAAAGATGCTTATGAGTCAGATCGGGACAAGACTATAGATTTTTCAAAGCAAAATAAATGAAACAAAAAACTGAAGATTGATATTTATCCTAAGAGGGGACTTCCAATACACGTTTTTATTCTGGATTTTCTTAAGTGCCTGTGGACAGTGGAGTCCTATGCTTCATTATCATTACTCATAAATACAGCAGCAGCAGGAAAAAGATGTTTAGAGGAAGAGTACTCTAAACACTTGAAGAAAGACCCCAATCGTATGGAATTCCGCCCACCAGATTATGAGTAGGTGGATTTCCACTGGTAACAATTGCATGAACCTTTGGCTGCAGTAGCAACCAAACCTCATTCCACTTTTTTCCGACAGGGGAGCATTGTCTGCCAGAAATTACCTTCCCAGTCACCCCACCCAGACATCCCTGCACACGTTTACCACCCGCACACCTTTGCTACCAAAAGTACGTGGTCCATGTATGGGTTAAATCACAAAGAATAGGTAATTCTGTGTGGTTTTTACGATCCGAAGATCGCCCCCACACAGTAATTGCCCGATTTTGGGGTTGGATTTATAATTGCGCAGTACTAGGCTGGATTCACTGCACGGTGGCAGTAAAATGATGTGCAAATTTACCAAGCCCCGATTAACATGTAACTTGGAATGATGGTCAATGCGGCAAAAAACACACCATGGATCAACCGGGACCTCATGAGCATATTTGAAAATAAATCTCAGTTCAGCAGAAGCCAATCGATTCCCTTCTTTTCTCTCCAGTAGATTTACTGTCGCCACCTTGACAACACATTATTAACAGCTACGATACACAGCTTAAAAAAACAAGATGCCAGATTCTTATCAAATGGCCACAAAAGTCCAGAAATGTCAACATTGATTAGGACCACAAAGCACAAGTATGCAAATGCATGTGAAAATGAACAACAATTCGTTTATGTTGCAAAAATGTATTCATACAGAGCTCACCAGTAAACTGTCATGTAGTGTGGAATAGTCCCCCCTCTGTCTTTAATAATATTTTCACTTCCTATACATTACTATGAAATGTATTATTCTAAAGCAAAACAGGAGGCTCGTATTATGCTACAATAAACCTTCTCTACCACCGGGTAGCGATCTGATAATTTATTTTATCGAAAAAGTCAATCAGAAGTTTGCAGGCTGTCTTTTAATCTAGCCCTTCCCATGAATGCTTCAGAGGACACTGTGCCCATGGTTAAATGGCTAACACTCCCACGGCCCCACCATCTGACCATCTCCTACTCGGGCACGGCTCTATCTGTATCCCCCTGTACTCTACCCAGCCCCTCCAGATTTTAAAATGTTTCTGGGGCAGCTCCATGATAAGTAAATTGGACGTTCCAGTCTCATACAACGCCCTTAGTTATCAAAAAGAAACTCATACAAGATGACCAATCTGGCTCCAGATTATGCTTCAGCACAGAGACAGCTATTCAAGTAGTCCATGACGTCCTAATTGTTAATGACAAAAACAACCCCAAGCTTATTGATCCTGGTCGATCTCTCAACCGTCTATGAAGTTGACCATCAATCACTGACAGTGACAATCTTTAATGTGTCAATTAGTTAAAATCGGTTCATGTATATAAAAGAATAATAAAATAACCAACAATTTCATTGAACAGGCAGTCAATTACTTAATAAAACATGTGATGGAAATCCCAGAGTTTCAGATGGTGCAAACAAGTTTTGCTTAATGCAGGTAAAATCATAAAAGAAGCGCGGCTGCCACCTTGAGGAAGATGAACCTGTGGGTTGCGCACGTCGAATTATGGAAGTAGAAATTAAATCCATAAATTTACCTAAACAGGCCATGTTCATCTGAATTTTAGTTGTCACACAAATCACCAATGTGATTACGATCTTGGGAGACGGGGTTATTCTGTCACAAACGTGACTGATGTCCTGTCCATTGTATTATGATCCCTTTATATCAAACGGCAGTGGTTCCTAACCTGTGGTCCGGGGAGTCCACGACAGCTTATAAAATGTAATAATTTTAACAGAGTAGGTCCCCAGCTTTCAGTTATGCCTCAGTGGGGAGATGGGTTGTCCCTGGATTCCAATAATATTTTAGTGTGGGTCCCTGGGTTCCAGTATTGATAAAGTGGTGGTCCACAGAAGTCAAAAGGTTGGGAACCACTGCCCTATGGAGACTGTGATATGGCGGACAGAATATCTGTCATGTTTGTGACATAGCATTGCATCCGCCCAGATTGTAATCAGGCCCTAATTCAGCAAGAGCCTCACAAAAAGCCATCTGTGTGACCTTGTGCCCTCTACAAAGTAGGTTTAGAAATACAATGATCAGCAGGAGTGATGTTGACCATTGTCAACCTTGCAACCCTTGATTGTTACTGCTTGCATCAACGGACATAGTGACTCTATATCATGTACCTCCATCTTTGCACTCATAGCTCTATCGATGCAAGGCCCTTCATTGGGCAACCAAAATCGATTATCTTAAGAGCCACATGATGCAAACCAGAGAATCCTTCTATTTGCAAGGATGTCATCACCCAAGTTTCTTGTAGGAAAGTATATCAACCCCTTAAAAAAACTTTGACATGTCTTGGTGGGTGAGTATCCTCCTCAGACTAGCAAGCACCATTCCATGAGGTTATTGAGAGGCAGCGGTGAAGAGATAGTACTGCATTTAGCTTATTGCTTTTTGAATTGCAGCTCATGGTAGGTACAGTTCTAATGCCTGGCTGATAACATGTTTGCGATCTGTCCCTTCTCTGCTTTTGGCTGAGGATCCAGGAGTACTCTACATCTGTCATCAGCACATTAAATGTTGATTACGAACATTTGAAGGTTGTCTCAAAGAGTTTGATCTAGTGCACCATTGGCTCCAATAAGAATGCTGGAGATATTATTCGTAGATGCTCTTTGTGAATTCCCACGTTTGGTCTAAGTTCAGACCAAAAGTCTAAGTTTACCTTTGTGAATCCGGCCCTATGTTTCTTATTTCAATGCCACATTCAGCAAAAGCATCTCTCTCATTCAATGCTCAGCTTGCCATTGATGGTGATTTCCAAGTGACAATCATGGATTGAGTATTTGGGGCAAAGGTTAGAGAATCAAATTGAACTCTTGTTATATCCTCACTCTGAAGTTGACTCATGTTGAAGTAATAGTTAGATATTCCCCATGCTCAAACATTTCTTCCTCTTAAGGTGTGTAGAAGAGTAAAGATTAGCGTTTGTGCAATGGCAAAGTCTCTTGGGTCCCCAGCAGCCTCGTCGAGTCGCAGAGTTTTTGATGTCATGTGACTATTTCCAAACTGGATAGAGGTACGATCTTTTAGAGGTGACAGAGCCAATGTGCCTATCAGTTGTTGCCTGTCTCTAGTAGGATTCAGAGAACCAAATTCAAATCCCATTGGGGCAGGGAGCTTTGTTGGCATCCTTGGGTCTTGAGCTACTGCAGTGTATTTGCCACAGCAGGTTGATAAGGCCTGCTCTTTGCCTCCAATGTACAGCCTTTTCTGGGTGGGTGTCCCAACATCCGATGTCTCCTGCATGGATTCTTGAGGCACTGGTTGGCCAGTCTCCAAGAGTTCCAACAGGTTAGTGATCGTCATGACATTGGATGTTGTACTCTGTGACTTGCAGAATGTAGCCAAGAGTTTCAGTTGCCCTATAGCATTTCTGGGAGCCTCACAATCTGTATTCATAGTGTACCTGGTGCTAGATAGTTGAGGAGGCTTTTTCCTTTTTTTACTTCAGCTTTTCTTTTCCCTTCTTGTGAGGGTACATGAGATATTGAGCTTGCCTGATGAAGGGAGGAGCTAGTCAGTTGGCATGCACATAGCCTTGGAGCCTTACTATTTGAGTTTGAAATGTCTAAGAGCGACACTAGGGGATTGTTAGTTGCCACCACTGAGACTCCTTTATCTTTCATTTGCTCTTGGTGTGCTCGACCCATATTAGCTTCACTGTTGATGCCTTTAATTATTTCTGGTGGGCCAATCACTATACGTACATTTAGGCCCTCATTTGGATCTCAGCGGTCTTTTTTCAAGACCGCCGAGGTACTGCTGGGCTGAAGACCGCCAGTGCAGGCGTTCTCCCGCCCAGCGTATTATGACTGCTGACAGCTCACCCTTTTTCAGACGGAGAGCCGCCAGCAGCTATAGTGGCGGTCGGCGGTGAAGTGGCGGCTGCTCCGCCTCCACCGCCATGTCATCGGAACACTGCCCACCGAATCACATCCCAGGATTCGGTGTGTCGGTATTGTGGTGACAGGATGCTGGCAGCGCAGCAGCCCCCATGGATCCCGTTCCCTCCCGGAAGATCACCGGACAAGGTAAGGTGATTGTCCGTTAGGGGAGGGGGGCGTCGTGTGTTGTGTGCGTGCATGGGGGTGTGCGTGTGAGTGTGTAGAGGGTTTGTGTGAATGTGTGTATGCATGCAGGGGGTGTGTTGTGTGTATGGGATGTGTGTATATATGTCTGTGTGCGTGTATGTCTGCATGTATGTCTGCGTGTATATGTATGAGTTGTGTGAGCGTGCGTGTGGGGGGGTGTGTGGATGGAAAATGTGGGTGGGGGGGTGGGGTGACTGTCCTGCCACCTTTGGAGGGTCATAGGGGGGTTGCGGGTTGGGGGGAGGGTGAGACCCCTATTAGTGCCAGGGAATGAATTCCCTGGCACTGATAGAGCCTACCGCCATGGATTTTCTTGGCAGTACAAAACCCCTTTCTTTCCCATCGATGTGGAATTGATAGTCCTGGGGAAGCTGATGTAGAGCCAATTGTTTGAAGGGCCAGTGAGGCCTCCAGATCTGTGGTTGAAAATAATTCAATAATGTCTAAATCACAACTTTCCTGTGTGAGTTGGCAGTCTAATGCTAGGTGTCTCGCTAGACCTGGAGATGTTATCCATGGAGGGAATAACTCTGCCAGCCATGGGAGGGTGAGCTATGCATGGTGAGGAACTTATTGTGGCAAGTATGAAATGGTTATGGTCCCGTGGTCCTCATCAATGATTTCTAGCTAGTTGACCAATACAGCATCCTCTCTACTTTGCCTATTCCTTTGAATAAAGTTGTTAGACCTGAAGGCCTTAGGGTGGTCTTCCCCCAAATTTTTACCTGCCTGCCTCCCTCCCTTCATTTTTCAGATCTCGTTTTTGCTGGTTTTAGGACCCTGCTCATTTTACCACTGCCGACCAATGCTAAAGTGCTTGTGATCTCTTCCCTAAACATGGTCACATTGGCGCCTAACCAATTGCCATATTTAGGTTACCTATAAGTCCTTAATAAAGTGCACTAGATGTGCCCAGGACCTGTAAATGAAATGCAATTAATAGGCCTTCAGCCACCCCCATTAGTAGCCCCTTAACCACATCTAAGGCCTGCCATTGCAAGGCCTATGTGTGCAGTTTCACTGCCAATTTGACTTGCCATTTAAAAGTACTTTCCAAGCCTTAAATACCCCATTCTTTACATATAAGTCACCCCTAATGGAGGCCCTAGGTAACTCATAGGGCAGGGGGGCTACGTAAGTAAAAGACAGGACATGCATTTGTAAGCTTTACATGTCCTGATAGTGAAAAACACCCAAAGTTATTTTTCACTATTGTGAATCCTGCTCCTCTCATAAGCCCGTATTGGAAATTCCCCTATATACTTTTAAGTGGTAATTTCTAATATGAAAGTTGGGGCATTGTCATGTTTGGTATGGCTGGAATGGAACTGAGAAATCCTACATACTGGTGAAGTTGGATTTAACATTACTATTTTAGAAATGCCACTTTTAGAAAGTAGGCATTTCTCTGCACTTACTGCTCTCTGTGCCTTACAGCCTGTCTCCAATCTAGATTTGGTCTGTGCTGGTTGGCAGCTCCCCTTGCGCATTCCACTCAGACTGCCATAAACAGAGGGCAATGAACTGCATCTGCATTCATCTGCATACTGATAGGTCCTCCTGGGCAGGAAGGGTGGAGAGGTTCTCACTTACACTTCAAAGACTAGTGGACTGACCCCACACAAAAGACTGACAACCCCCCACAGATCTCCTGGCAGACAGGACTGTGTTGAATGGGGAACTGGTGCACTTCAAAACCACTCTTTGAAGCCTCCTCCAATTCAAAGACACATTTGGGTAGACACACATATATATATATGTATACTGGGTCTGTGACCCCCCAAAAATCAGACACTTCTGGACCTGCAACTGGACTCTGTCAAATGGACGGCGGTGCTGCTCAAAGGACTCATCTGGACTGTAATCTGGAAGGACTGCTTTTCTGCTTGTTACCCTGCTGCCTGCTACTCCCTGACTCCGCTGGAAGGAGTCTGCCTTCCAACCATAAGTGATCTCCAAGGGCTTGCTAGGCTTGCCTCCTGTTTCCCAAGTCTCTGGGACATCAAAGACTTGAACCATATGCAACAGGACTCTTCAAACTGTGAGTCTGCCCTGCCTTGAAAGTGTGCCTAAGGTGCTCTGTCTTCTGTGGTGTTCATCAGAACTGCAACAAAGCAACACAAAGCTTCTCAAAATCTTTCTGCACAGCTGCCAGCCTCCCTGGACTCAGCGCCGGGCAGCACAAAGCCCAGCAAAGCCTTGCTGCGCAGCTGCCATCCCATTGGAACCGCCACACAGTGATGCCAAGCCCTGCAAAGCCTTACCACACAGCTCCCCATGATTAACGCAAGCAATGCCAAGCCCTGCAAAGCCTAGCTGCACAGCTCCCCGGCATCAACGCAAAGTGATGCCAAGCATGGGACAGCCTTGCGGTGCAGACCGTGCCCCATGATTTAAAGTACTGTGTTCAGCAAGCACAAATTTGTCCCTGCAGCCAGCCCGCACTCCATCATGGTTGGCCTGAACATGTCACTTTGTCCCATTCCAGCGCGGCCAGATAACCACAGTTGGCGCTTTGCGCTTCTATGCACTATTTTCCACATAATCTTTAAAATTGCATACTTCAGGATCTACTTATTAGATCTTTGTCACCATGGTCTTATTTTATTTTTAAAATCCGAATCTATTTTTCTAATCTAGTGTGGAGTCTTTTTGTGGTGTTTTCACTGTGTTACTGTATGAGTTCTTGCAAAAATACTTTACATATTGCCTTCTAAGTTCAGCCTGCCTGTTCTATGCCAAGCTACTGGATGTTGAGCACAGGATAATTTTGGTTGTGTGTGATTTACCCTGACTAGGATTGTGGTCCGTACTTGGACAGAGTGCATACCCCTGCCAACTAGAGACCCAATTTCTAACAAAAGTATTGTTTAATTGAACATGAAGGTTCATTCCCTATTGCGTGGCATTTCTCGGGCCCCTTTAGGTTTGCCCTACCAGTTAATAATTCAGCATTCATAGGGGCCTTCTTATTTGCGCTCTGGGTCACCATTTTGTTTGTTGCTTGATCATGCTATTTTTTAAACGCAGTAGCTCTCTTGCACCCAGGAAGACGGGTTCTGTGAGATAGTTTACAAGTGTCTGTGTACATGGAGGTCTGAAAAAATGGGAAAGACTACTTCGTCCGCCTGTGCCGCCTGAGCTGTTAGGATTTTGTCTGTAGTGTCAAGCATGACTGTGGCTGAGTTTCCTTGACACACATCTGGGTGTCTGCAAAAACTTGGATAACAGAAGATCGACTCTTTCCATTCTTACTCTCTGGCCCGGTTCATGTGCTGCTGCCTTCTCCACCATGCTTAGTACAGGCAACCTAGTTTCGATTTAGCATCAGAACAATGGAAAACGAGTGAGTGGGGGGATGGAAGCACGAGCACAGCACAAGTCTCTGAGGGCGTGATGTTTAAGACTGTGGGCCACTTCAGCAGCCTAAGTTCCAAAACTGGTGTTATGTGCCCAGCCATCACAGCTTCTGTTCCTTCCTTCTGCTCCTACCATGCCTTAATGAGTTGAGGAAAATAAAAATTGGAAAGTGTTTCAAGTACTAGTAGCCGGCCCCTAATGAATCCACTGGGGCAAAGCGAAGGATTCTTGCTGATATGTACAATATCCGTTGAGCAGGTTGGAGCAGAAATAGAATGGGTACTGGTAGGAAGAAGGCAGCTGGCACAATTCAAGCTCAAGCAAGTGATAAACAAGCTGTGAGCTACAAGTGTGCCCTCGGAAAAGCTGGGCGGCAGGCTATTGCAGGCTGGAAAAGTGAGGTGCAACAGTACTGAGGCTGGAGGGACCTGTGTGGGGCTAGTCATAACTAGGAGCAGGTGGGAAGCCCCCTGAGTGCAAGCCACACCTGACCCCCTAGGCGGGCTTCTTCTGCACCTGAAGAACACCACCAGACTGTGCCTACTGCATGCTGCTCTTCTCCAAGTGTCACACTGGCTTCCCTAGCTCCTCAAGTCGGTCCTTCTTCAGCTGATTCACTCTGCTCCTGCCTGTCCGCTACCTGCTCTGCTGGTCCCCCCTGTCCACTGATCCCACGGCTCTGTGGCTTGCTCACTCCTTGTTGCCTCTCACTGCCTCTCACCTTGCCTCTCGCACACTCAGCCAGTGCACTTCTGGGTCATCAAGCACTGATTCACACCTCCCCCTGGAAACTCACACTGGTTTCCTGAGATGGTTGGCATTTGACCTTGAGAACCATAATCAACTCACAAAGATGTAAACTTCAATCCTAGAAACTGAAGAGCATCACAGGTTCCCATCCTCTCACCCATATTAAACTTTTACCTCTGAAATCCTTGGGAGCCACACTGAATGGTAACAGCATCATGGTACATCAGTACTCTAATGACACTCAACTGTAACTTTAGAATTTTTAAACTAACTACATTCAGCCACTCAAATCCTGCCTCAAACTGACCTGGATGGCAAATGCCTGCTGAATCTCAGATTGATGAAGAATTAATTCTTCAGGTTTGTCAATGCCATGGCTGTCAATCAAGAACAATGCCAATCCCTTGAAATTCACCCTTGACACCAACCCTGCATTTACAGATCACATTGTCAAGCAAACCAAGACAGCTTGGTTCCCACTCTACCTTATCAAGAAAGGGAATTCCTTCATTCATTGCTTAATTTGTAAATAAAAAGGTGCCAGTGCCCAAAGCTCTCCTCTTAAACACACGCTGCTGAAATTAAATGTGCGAACACGGAATACTGAGGCAGTGTAAACCCGAAGCATCTCGGGCCTTTTTTAATCAATTTACAGCTACTTTCTGCCCCTTCAGGTCACTCTGGCAACTTTCTGCTTTCTCCCTTTGTGACGCTTTTTGGTTTTTCTCATCCTCCGTCTTTCCCATGTGTCTTTTGCTCGCAGAAAATGCTTGAGGCATAAAAATAAGCACCGGCCCTCAAAAATAAGTGACTGTGCTCCGCACTGGAAACAACAAGCACAAATTAAGCACTGCCTTTATTCCAAAAGATGATTTAGGGAACACAGTACAAGAAGCCTAAATCCTCTCCCAAAAAGGATGCAGGCAACATCCTGCTCGGCAACCTCTCAGCAACTACGTTGTACGCATAAACGTATACTACACACAGCAGCATGTTTCATCAAAGATCTGATTAAATTTGTCCTCATTATTCCCATGCTGAAGGAACCGCATTGGCTTCCCATAAGGCCTGTAACTTCTTCAATACCAGTTGCATCACTTATAATGCCTCAATAAATTATATCTTGATATATCTAGCCAAGAAGCTCACCACTTTTGGCAGGCTGGACGACACTAGGAGGAAAGTTGTCTGAAAATGAAAAATAATTAACAGTGCAAACAAGCATACAATGCAATGGTAAGATGCACATAAATATATGCACTCACATCTGGGCGCCTAGGCCGCAAACACAAAAACTAAACTGACTTCATCTTACTTCTGTCATATGAGCACATGGCTACTGCACTAATACACTCTTAAGCATCAATGGCTAATAATTATGTGTATTTTGCAAAGCTCAGCACTGGATGGCTTGGGAAGACTAGGCAGTGAGATATGATGGTCTCATCCTGGCATTTGCAAGTACTTCTCAAGGTTTTAAATGCGGTGGGAAGAATACACTGCTTAACAAATGTTATCAATGTACCATCAAAGAGTTAGATCTATAATTAATATTTGTCCTGCCTGGGAACTGAACTGCTGAGTACTTTCATTGCTGGGCGAGCGTATTGTTGGCCCTCCAGAAGCTTCCATATGATTCATCTATATAAACCTTCACTCTCAAAGAACGATTATTATTTTTTAAATTTCAGGTACTGTCACACACACATACATGTGTGAGTTAACATTTTAAAAAATAAACAAAAGTACAGTAATTTTATAAACACACAATAGCCTCAGGACACAATGAACCACAGCACACCCTAAAATTAGAATGGAGCCATGCGCCTCAACACGCATTCAGAGTACCACCCTGACCGCCTGGCCCACCATCACCATTCAAGAATCAGTGACCATGAAGTCGATATACTCTGGAGCACCCTCACATCCCTGACTTCTCCACGTCTTCATCAAAAGACTGGACCCCACGACAGCAGCCAGCATCCTGATCCTGTATCACTCAATCAAAACATCCACAAACCCTGATGCCTGGAAATAAAACCACATACCCTCTCTCCTCAAGAAACCCTCACAATACCCAAAGACGGGAGCAAACTACCAGCCTATCTCCTTGTGTCCCTACCCCACAAAGGTCATGTAAAGATTATAACGAATGCCCAGCCACCCACCTAAATGAAAACCACCTCTGACTGCATGAAGCCAACATTCAAGGACATGCCTTTTCCTTGATTTACTCCTTCCTAACAGGCTCCTACCCAGTCAGTCAGCCTGACCCCATTCACCTAAGATGCCATCAACCTCATCTGCAGAGTTCCACAAGAAATCTCACTCAGCCCCACACTGTTCAATACCTACATGACCCCAGTCATCAGCATCAACCGCACCCAAAGCACCTAGGTCACACTCTTTCTCTCTGACAAGACGCTGAACACCTGGACCAATTTCTCCACCTGCATGACTGAAGTCACCTCATAGATGAAAACCTACCAACTCAAGTTCAACACAGACAAGGCGGAAGTAGTATACTTCAACAAAGATGCCTCATTCTGGGACTCCACCTTGTGGACTGCTGAACTCGGACCCACACCCTTCTTGGCAAACCAAACAAAGAACCTTGGTATAGTAATCAACAACCAACTCACTATGACCATCCAAGTGAACACAGTCTCTGTCTCCTTTCACAAATTCAAGATGCTCAAGAAGATCTTGAAATAGCTCCCCATCAACACTTGCAGAACCATCACCCTAGCCCTCGTCACTAGAAAGTTGGACTACAGCCATGCACTCTATGCCAGAATCAACGCTCAATTGACCAGAAGACTCAAGACGATACAAAACCCAGCAGTCATGCTCACTCTCAACCTCCGACCCAGCACTCACATCACTGTCCATCCCAAAGAGATCCACTGACTCCCAAACCACAGTCAAGCACTTTTTAAACACGTCATGCACAAATACAAAGCCTTACACAACATTGGCATAATAACACATAACACAATAGACCACAGCACTCAATACATCCAGAATAGAATCATTTATCTATCCATGTGCCTCAACACCCTCAAATTCCACAAGCATACCAGACATCTCAGCTCAGCAGGCCTCCTATAATGCCGAGCTAGATCTGGCAGTCAGGCTTTCTCCTAACTCACTCCTAAAGCCTGGAACGATCTGCCCTTGGGCATCAGAGCCACCTCTTTAGTTCTTGAATTACAGAAGAAACTGAAGACCTGGCTCTTCATGTAGCCCTGGACCCAGCTTAACACATGTAGCACCTGCTTTCAGTTCCCCAAAAGCCTCCTATGTAAGTTGTGTGCTACACAAATACACAAAACATAATATGAAATACATGACCCACCAAAAAAGCAATTCCACTGAAGTCATTTCTCATTCAAAACATAAGCCAGAGCAAGGGGTTCCAGTATACCATACCCTTCACCACCGGGCCTGATCACAAGAAAACCAATCAGACACAGCAAAATCACATAAAAAGCAAGCCACAGGGAGACCACTTTCTTTGTCCTGTTTTTCTGAATGTAAGCAGCATATTTGTACATGGCAGGGGCAGAGATTTTAGAAACCCCACAAGCTCAAACCTAAGCAGCTGATGTGCAAAATCGGTCAGTCCTGATCCTCTCACTTGTTTTGTTTAAGTATGTCTTTATTAACCCCTTTGCTGCCAGGCCTTTTCCCTCTTCTTTGCCAAGCCTTTTTTTGGCTATTTGGGACAGTTTGCGCTTAGGCCCTCATAACTTTTTATCCACATAAGCTACCCACGCCAAATCTGCGTCCTTTTTTTCCAACATCCTAGGAATTCTAGAGGTACCCAGAGTTTGTGAGTTCCCCCGGAGTAGACCACAAAATTAGCCAAAATACAGCTAAAATGTTGTATTTTTTGCAAAAAACAGGAAAAAAGTGCTGGAAAAGAAAGCATGTGTTTTTTCCCCTCAAAATGGCATCAAAAACAGTTTACTGTGCTACAATCACCATCCACCCAGCGTTCAATAACAAGCAGACTTGAATTAGAAAACCAAATTTTTCAACACAATTTTGTCATTTTACTGGGACATACCCCATTTTGACTATTTTGTTGTGCTTTTAGCCTCCTTCCAGTTAGTGACAGAAATGGGTGTGAAACCTCTGCTGGATCCCAGACAGCTAAACATTTCTGAAAAGTAGAAACAATTCTAAATTCATCAAGGTGTCATTTGTGTAGATCCTTCAAGGTTTTCCTACAGAAAGTAACAGCTAAAATTAAACAAAATGAAATTGAGGTGAAAAAAGAGCCATTTCTGTCTACATTTTCTTCTTTAACTTTTTCCAGCTATGGCAGATATTTTAAAGCAATATACCGTTATATCTGCTGGACTCCTCTGGTTACAGGGATATATAGGGCTTGTAGGCTCATCAAGAACCCTAGGTACCCAGAGCCAATAAAGGAGCTGCACCTTGTAATGGGTTATCATTCTATACCAGGTATGCAGCAATTCATTTGGTGAAATATAAAGAGTGAAAAATAGGCATCAAAGAAACCTTTGTATTTCCAGAATGGGCACAGGATAAGGTGTTGAGAAACAGTAGCTATTTGTACATCTCTGAATTCCGGGGTCCCCATACTAGCATGTAAATTACAGGGCATTTCTCAAATGGATGTCTTATTTACACAATGTCTTACATTTGGAAGGGAAAATGTAGAGAAAGACAAAGGGCAATAACACTTGTTCTTCTATTCTGTGTTCCTCCAAGTCTCCCGATGAAAATGGTACCTCACTTGTATGGGTAGGCCTAATGCCCGCACAAGAAATGCTACATGGACACATCACATTTTAACGTTGAAATCTGACATGTTTTGGCAAAGTGCCTAGCTGTGGATTTTGGCCTCTAGCTCAGCCAGCACCTAAGGAAACATATAAAACCTATACAATTTTGAAAACTAGACACCTAGGGAAATTCAGAATGGAGTGACTTGTGGGTCTCTCACCAGGTTCTGTTCCCCAGAATGCTTTTCAAACCTCAAAACTTGGCAAAAAACATTTTTTCCTCACATTTTGGTGATAGAAAGTTCTGGAATCTGAGGAGAGCGACAAATTTCCTTTCACCCAGCATTCCCATAAGTCTCCTGATAAAAATGGTACCTCACTTGTGTGGGTAGGTCTAGTGCCCACAACAGGAAACACCCCAAAATGTAACATGGACACATCAAATTTTTACATTGACAACTGGCGTGTTTTTTGGAAAGTGCCTAGAAGTGAATTTTGGTCTCTAGCTCAGCCGGCACCTAGGAAAACCTAACAAACCTGTGCATTTTTTTAAAATAGACACCTAGGGGAACCCCGGGATTGGGTAACTTGTGGCACTCTCTCCAGGTTCTGTTACCCAGAATCCTTTGCAAACCTCACATTTTGGCAAAAAAGCACCTTTTCCTCACATTTCAGTGATAGAAAGTTCTGGAATCTGATGGGAGCCACAAACATCCTTCCACCCACCATTCCTCCAAGTCTCCTGATAAAAGTGGCACCTCACTTGTGTGGGTAGGCCTAGTGCCCGCAATAGAAAATGCCCCAAAACACTACGTGGACACATCAAAATTAACAAATACAAAACTACCTGTTTTTGCAATGGCACTTGAGTTTTTGGTCCTGGGCTCTGCAGTCATCTAGGGAAACATACCAAACCCAGACATTTCTGAAAACTAGACACCCGAGGGAGTCTAGGGAGGTGTGACTTGCGTGGATCCCCCAGTGTTTTCTTAGCCAGAATCCCACACCGGCACAGATTTCCTACCACCCAACATTCCCCTCAGTCTCCTGATAAAAATGATACCTCACTTGTGTAGGTGGGCCAAGTGCCTGTGACAGGGGAGAGCCAAAAACATGTCAAAATTGAGGGGGAACCAAAGCGGTTCCAAAAGGGCAGTTTGAAAAAAAACATTTTTAGGCTGACTAGAGGGGCAGAATTTTTATCGGTATAGATGCAGCAAACATGGGTGGTAGGAATTTTGTGGATTCCTGCAGATTCCAGAAGGGTCCATCACAAAAATGTGGGGAAAATGAGTGATTTTAAGCAAAGTTGGAGGTTTGCAGGTCATTGTGGGTAAAACAATGGTGCGGGGTGCATGTGAAGCACCCCACCCTGGACTCACCCAGATGTTTAGTTTTCAGATGTGCCTAGGTCCGGAGATTTTTCAACATGGCAGCGTCCCAAAGTCCAAAAAAGTGTAGCCCTCACCATTCCAAGTGAGATGATTTTGGGAGTTAGACAAGATCTCATGGCCCAAATGTAAAATCAAAACCCCAAATATTAAAATGTCCTCTTGCTTGCCATTGGGATAAGATCTTTCAGTGTGCAGCGGGTGAGCTGAAAGACTGTTACCCCCTTCAGTTGGGGTGGGGGTATAACCATGCCCATACTGGTTGGTAGCCACCACCTACTATTTTTGATTTTTTAAAATTTCCTGGCAGCTGGTAGGCTTTCCGCCCCCCCCGGGGAGTGGATCGGGGGTAATTGCCCGATCTGCCCACCGGTGGGCAGAACAAGTTGCCATTTATTTGGGGTGGGGGTACGGCCATACCCCCACCCTCTTTTGTTGAAAAAAAATTACCTGATGTCTTATGGGCTTTCTGCTCCCCCTTGGGGTCAGATTGGCCAACAGTAATGTTCCCCCATGGGGAGTGCCCCTTCCCCAAGGGGCTGCCCCCCAAACAAAACACACACACACCAATCCCTGGTGCCTAAGTGGTTTCTGCCCTTGCCCTAGTAGAAATAGGCCAATCTGGCCCCAAGGGGGGCAGAAATGGCCTATAAAAAATTTGCCTCCAGGGGAGCGACCCTTGCCTAAGGGGTCGCTCCCCACATCAAAAAAATAAAAACAATAATTACCCTGGTGGTTAGTGGCTTCTGCCCCCATCGGCCTAAATAAAATAGGCCGATCTGCCACAGAGAGGGGGTGGGGAGGCAGAAAAGGCACTCATTCAAAAATGCCCCCCAGGGGAGCCACCCTTGCCAAAAGGGTCGCTCCCCTTCATTGTAAACACAAAGAAAACACAAATCCCTTGTGTCTAGTGGGCATTTTTGCAAGCCAGTCGCTTCACAATTGGGCTGCAGAAATGCTCAGACAGACATGAAAGGAAAGGAAAGTCCTTTCCTTTCCTTTCATGTCCTGTGCCTGCCCCCACCCCCCCATTGCGCGCTGTCATCAGACGTTAGTGGAGGGGTGGTGGGTGTGGAAGGGGAAGCGATTCCCCTTCCATCCCTGCCCATAGGAGGGGGTGGGAGGCTCATGGGGGGAGCGCTAGTGCTCCCCCTATGAGCTGGTCCCAGGACGTAACAGTTACGTCCTTGATACCTGAGTGCTGCAGCCAAGGATGTATTCGTTACATCCTTGGCGGGGAAGGGGGTTAATATTTTAGAGAGTAGGTCAAAGTTGTAAAACGTGATAGTGACATTCAGCATCTCCATAGCCTGTGTACAATGATAACTGCAGTACGCTCTGTTTTCACAATGTGTAATCACAGAGCTGATACTAGTGGTCTTGCAGCACTCTTTGTGTCACCCACTAAAGTAGCCTTTTAAAACATGTCTCTGTTCTGCCACTGTAGCCTGTGTGCAGTTTTGAACTGCCATTTCAACCTGGTATAATAAACTTTCTGCCAGCTTAAACCATCTTTTTTAATACACATAGGTTACTGCTATGGTAGGCCCTAAAGGCTCATAGAGCAGGATGCATTGTATTAAAAAATGAGGCCATGTGGTGTAAGTTTTACATGTACTAGTAGTGTAAAACTCCTAAAGTTGTTTTTCAGTATTGTAAAGTGAATCTCGTCAGCAACGTCAGCATGTTGACGTAAATGCATAGCTCCAGCAATGATCGTCTGCGACACCCGAGTGGATCTTTGTGCTACAACAACAACTGTTTGCAATGCCAGGCCTGCTCTTCATGCTACAGCAGAGACCATCTTCAATGCATTCCCTGCCTCTCGTGGCCTCCTCCACCGCAAATGGAACTCTTTTTGTCATACTTTGAGATGGGACTCACCTGGTTCATTTATCTGGCTCACACTTCATCACCTGAACTTGTGACATTACCTCGGTGAAGCACAACCAGATGACCACAAGTGGAGCTTTGTGCTTTTTAGTGCTATATCTATTTAACAATTTTAAATTTAATATCTCCGGTTCTCCTGATTAGATTTTTTTCATTTTTGTCTCCTTTTATCTATTACAATTTGCTATGTTTCTCTAAATTCTTCTTGTATTGTGTTTTTACTTCATTACTGGTTGAGTGCTGCATAAATACTTTGCCTTTAAGTTAAGCCTGACTGCTTTGTGCCAAACTACCAGAGGGTTAAGCACAAGTTCATTTAGTGACTTTTGTGGTTCACCCAGAAAAGAATTGTGGCTATCGCCTGAATGTGGCTTCCATCCCCCCTCAACAAATACCCCAATTTCTTACAATTGTGCTTACTTATTATTCAAAATAGTTGTGATATGGTCAGAGAGGTCCTCTAACTTCAGCAGAGAGAGGACATTCACCTGGCCAAGAATGCATGTCTTGCCCCTTGGGCAAGGGTTGATCTCCATGGGGGCACATTACTGTTGGCCATATCTGCCCCCCTTGGGAGCAGATTGGCCTATTTTTGGAAGGCCCACCAGAGATCAGGGAAGATTTTGTTTTCAAAATAAGAGGGTGGGGGTAATCCTGAAAAGCACCCAGAGGCCCAATGTAACCAACAGACACCCCCTTTTAACGCCTGCTCTGAGCAGGCGTTAAAAGTGCTGGAAAAAAAATGATTTTTTTGGGCCCCCCTCACGGGGGAATGCCACCTTTGCATACATTATGCCTGGCACAGGCATAATGTAGCGCAAAGGGATAAAAAGTGGCGCAATGCATGCATTGCACCACTTTGTAAATATGGCGCAGCGTTTTTGGCCTTCTAATGCCACATTAGCGTAAATAAAATTACGCTAATATGGCGTTAGAATGAAGTTAAGGGCACTTAAATATGCCTCTATATTTTATGTGGGTAGCTGAGTGGATTAGTAAAGCCAGCCTTTAAAAGTGCTTTAACACACATGAATGTATGTGAAACGGGAGCGATGGAGAGATGAGAGGCACATTTGCCGGGCTGTACTGAGTGAAACCGAGGAGGTCATGGGATGGGGGCGCCACAATAAACTGTCTCACAGGGTGCCACCAGTCCTAAAGCCGGCTCTGCACCCCACTGCAGCAGAGGGTCTACTTTACTGTTTGTTTAATCTTGTATTTGTGTGCATGCTATGCAATGTGATGTTGTCTTGTATTGTCATGTGCATGTTGTCATCTGTCGTCAGTGCCTGATGCGACCTCTTCAATCCACACATAGGGTGATCTGATATCAGGTCCACAGAACTGGCAGTGACCAAAAGCTGCACTTTGCCCCAGAAAGCTTGAGCCCTTTTGTGTGGATCCCTCCACCATCCCATTTATGTTTTTGCTGGGACCCAGGATGGGTTCAACAAGTTGCTAGAGGGGCAGACTGCCATTAATCTGATCCTTGATTGTGAACCTGTGATTGTTGAGCAGTAGTTCAAAGACCTGCTTGTACAAACTGCCCACATCAAGACATGACATGCTTGCTCTCCTCTAGAAATGCCTAGTTTGTTCCCCCAGGTCACCACATTCCTTCTCAACTGATGTGTATGTCAGTTCATTTAGGGGCATATTTACACTCTTTCTGCGCATCAAAAATTTTGACGCACAATTGCCACAAACCGTGCACCATATTTAAACTTTGACGCCCGAGCCCACGAACGCCAAAATTCAGCAGTGTGCGTCATTTTCCAGATGCGGGAAACCGCCTTGCGTTAATGACATGCAAGGTAGGCGTTCCCATCCAAAAAATTACTTAAACTCCTGTGCGCCTTACTTATGCTACTGCGCAAAATTGACGCACAGACGGGAGGCGGAGTCAGAAAATAACGCACAGCCCGATTTGCATCAAAAAACAACGCCTGGGTCAGACCAGGCGTTAAAATGGGGCAAACACACCTGTACTTAATGAAAACACACATAAGCAACAGCAGAGCTCCAGAAGGAAGACATGGAGGTGCTTTTCATCCAGCATGCACGCAGACACAGAGCACAGGAACAACAACAGCAGCTTCCACAACACCAGCAGGGACCTCAAAGGCAATGCAGAAGGCAGGAGAGGATATTCCGCACCAGGACAACCCTGCTGGGACTCCGCCAACAATACATCATTCAGAGGTACAGGCTCAACTGGCAAGCCATTCAGCAGCTGCTGCGCAACATTGAGCCACAGTTGGCACCCAGCATGCAGACACCCCACACCAGTCCACCAGAAACCAAGCTGCTAGCTGTACTCCATATGTTGGCAAGTGGCTCCTTTCAAACCACTGGTGACCTGGTTGCTGGGATCTCACAGCCATCATTCTCCGCCTTCCTACCCAAAGTACTGGATGCTATCATCTCCCTCACACCCCGACACATCAGCTTCCCCAACACACAGCAGAAACAGCAGGAGACAAAACAGGGGTTTTACCAAATTAATGGCTTCCCACACGTCCTTGGTGCCATTCACTGCACACATGTACGCATTGTGCCACCTGCTGCCACCGAACATCTATACCGCAACAAGAATCACACACACTCCATCAATGTGCAGGCCATTGTCGATCACCAGGGTTTGATCACCAACATCGTGGCAAAGTATCCTGGGAGTGTACATGATTCATTCATCTTCCGTCACTGCACCATCAATCAACACTTCCAGGATGGATGATATGGAAATGGCCTACTTGTTGGTAAGTACAGAAACCCAGTTATATACACACAGCACAGTAACCCTCTAGGACACACATACACCACAACATCGACACGTGGACAGGAAGACAATGAGGTAGTGACACCTCTAGGCATGTTTGATATCCTCACCCAATGGGATACACACCTAGGGACAAATGACAGTTCCAAATAACAACAGATGCCACTCCAGAGCCACAAGGGGACAATTTAAAACAACACAATGACAAAGACATGTCCCAACTGGCAGTACAATTTGGAAGATTAATCTTTCAATATCACATCAATAACACTCAATCAAACACCCTTCCAACCAATAAGTACTGTGTAAGGGGTGTGTAATGTTTTTTGCTGCAGGTCAAACACCATGACACACATAGCATGATGATGACTCCAATGAAGGTCACATGCAATCATTGAGGCTGTACCAATATCTCACATCACTCCTGCTCTGACATTGCCCATTACCAATAAGCAAGTGGACTGTGCGCAGAACACATCTTGATGGGACAATATTGAAAGTGCACATTCCTACACATACGCATTGTGACAAATTAACACACACACAACAGATGTACAGGCATACGGACCTTCTGAAACTCTAAATGAGAACCTCACAACCAAGTTAGCCATCTGAACTAGAACATGCTCAGTAGTATGGGTACATGTTACAACCTGAAGCGACTTGGCAAGGGCAGAGAAATAGGTCTGCAGTGAACTTGTCACACATGTGAAAATAGTGCATAGTCAACTGTTAACACGTCAGTGCTCACAACGTACGGAGATGTGTTGCACATTGTCACTTTGCTAAATCTAAGGGTCTCACTGATGGTTAAATAATTCTATTGCATATGTGAAATTGGATGGGATGTCCAGGGTATATAGATGAAACCATCTTACCACCACTGTGGAATTGATTCTGTGTATGGAAGTATAATGTCACCCGCAGTTAAGACACAGGGACACCTCTTTCACATGAAACAATGCAAGGGAGTACACACTGTACTGCAACTCTACAAAAATACTGCTGACATCCGGTCAACAGCCAAGCACCCGTTCAGATAAGGAAACAACCCAATGCTGATGGTACATCTTAGAAGCCTAGGATTCCACACAATAACACAAACACTGATGAGTCACAGACAACACGAGAGAACAACTGCCATGCAAATTGACATTTATGGTGCAAGGTACATCAACATGTTCTCACTCATTTTCTCTTTCAACTGATCAGGAGTATGGGATCCAGCCATGGATCATCACCCCATTTGCAACCCCAAGCACTGCAGCAGAGCGTGCCTATAATGAGGCACATAGGAGGACACACACCATAGTCGAGAGGACCTTTGGCATCCTGATGTCAAGATTCAGGTGCCTCGACATCACCGGAGGCAGCCTCCTATACTCACCTGAAATGGTGTGCAAAATCATTTTGACCTGTGCCATCCTGCACAACATATGTGTAAGAAGGAACATTCCCCTATATGAATCCGACCCACAAATGCCTGAAGGGGAGAAAGAGGAGGATGCTGTCCATCAACATGAGGGGGACCATCCAAACACAGCTGCAGGATTGCGTCGGAGACAACATATTGTCCAAAATGTCTTTTAACTCTACTCATCCATCACCACTGTCTTGCCATATGTCAATAAACACCTATACTAATAACTATATCATGGTCTGGATAATCATTTTTGCATAACATTATCTCTAACTATCAGAATCAGAGTGTAGCCTCATGGAGCATTGCTGAAATACAGATTAGGACACAGAAAATTCCAAATCTATTTTGATGCATTTGAATGTACATCCCCATTCACTCACACTGTAAATTACATATATCCTGTACATTTCACATTTGAAGGGCAATAGCAGAGGACCACACCTATTTAACACATACATGTTGGCAACATGGTTCATCGCAGCATATGGCACACAACTAAGACACCATCAGTCAATAAGGGTAAAAAATGCCTCATACATGAGGTAGTGGATGTGCTATTGCATTGGTACCAGGAATGTATGACCAGACCCTTGACAGCAGTAAGTCTTACATCACCTATCTTTGCAAGGACTATGTGTGACAGGATTTCCATATAAGCAGCAAATTGATAACACAAGTGCCCCAGGTATGACTAGCATTGCTCACATGACATCCCCTGCACATGGCAGCCAGTGTCCTAAGTCCAGCCACACCCATGTTCCCTGTCTCAGCCCACCCTTCTTCAGAGGTCCCTGGAATGGGAATATGTGTCCCCAGATAATCCCTCCTCTACACACACCCAGACTCACAATGTTAATCCAATGTGCTTCCCTCTTTAGTATGGTATGCCATAGTCATTGTACTTCTGTCTGCATGGATGTCAGGTTATATAATGCACTGGCTTGTAGTCTGTAGGACCCTGTAATCACCTGTACATTGCTTCCCATGTGTAAGGTACTGTTGGCCCTTTGAACTAGAATCTCACCTACAGGACTGGTGAGAGACTGATGCTGCACACACCTGTGAGCGCTTCCATGGAGACCAGCCATTTGAACACGCACTGCCCTTGCAGCTGCCTGGAACAACATAGAAGCTGCCATTTTATCTATAACACTGTTATGAATTGCCGTCAAAATCAGCTGTGTAACACAGCCCTTGGGTTAATGTGTTACAATCCAACATACAGGAGAAACACAGTTTTCCTTTTCCACAGTGTTGTTCCACCTTTGACCATTCTCAGTCTGACCACTGTGTATTTACCTTGTGAAATGTTTGGATCCTGATTGACCCTGCATCCTGTTAGCCTGACTGGCTCCTGTCTTTGCGTTACCCTAAAGGTTCCTTGTGCCTACATTTGTATCATAGTTGCTTTCCCAACCCTCATATTCCTCCTGGGGTATTGTGTCAGGTGGGTCTACAATGCACACTCAAATACATTGTATAGCATAATCAGTTTATTTGTTGTACCATGGGGGGAACTTGTCTCCAAATAGCCAAATCATGGCCTATCCCTTGTCTGGGTTTCATGTATGCATGAGTGACAAATAGTGACAGTGTACCATAGCTGTATGCATGGATTGTGTATGGTGCCTCCAGCACAACAGACGTCAGATAATGTGCATGAAATGTCTACACATGTTAGGACCCTGACAGTCCACACGCTGATTCACATTGCTCCCAACATATTGATGGGGCTTGTGTGGTGAATAGCTGTGAGATTAATCAGCATAGAGGCACTGATGTTCCCAGATGCAGTGGGAATTTTAGAGGCCAACCTGTGTACAAATGTTGTGAGGACACCTGCCGGTATAAGAGTCCTGAGACATTAACTTTGTCAGCACACCAAGGTTGCCCTATTGACAGTCTCATAACACATCTGAAGTGACAGGGCTGGACCATCCCCATGTGTGTTCTCAATTCCTAATTGGCTTTCCTTCTATTGATCTGCGAAGGATACTTTGTTGATACAGGAAATAGCTCCACAGACTCATGACTAGACCTACACGTAACTGTGACAACATAGACCCCAATAATTATACAGGCTAAGCATTGGCCCACACACATGAACCAGACACCTCTGTGCATTTTACCACTGGAAATATGTGAACATGTGCTGCTCGGTCTGCTGGTCCTCCACTGCCACAGGAGAGACATGGCTCAGTTATATGACTCCAACTGTGGCGTAACATTACAATTGTGTATTATATTTGGGACTCGGTGTCACAAACACGGTACCCACATAGCATTATCCCATGCCTAAGTCATGGTGGGTAAACAAACAAGTGCCTGTGAAGTAGTATCCAACATTCCAGGACATGTGATGGCTAAGTTTTGGAACATTGCCATGAACAACCGTCTGCTATCTATCCTGTGCATGCTTTGTCATTGGTTGTGTTTATGTTCCAAAAAACCTAGGAAGTGCACACAGCAATTGTTGCTATGTGTATGACTAACACATGCCCTCTCTCATTTCCACACTGACTTGCATCTGAGGGTTGGACACATTGACTCCACATGCATACAAGAAGATTTGCAAAAATGCATCTTGTGATGGTCACACAGTGGGACAACAACAATAGGAGTAGCCAAATCACACACATTGACGCATAGGCATTGAGTTACTGTGTTGAGTTGGGTCGCCTTGCTATCCTCTCTTGATGCAAAACGTGCCCAAACTGGGTAATACATAATTGTATCCCACACGTTTGGCCATCTATTGCGTCAGTGAAGAGTGCAAATCCGGTACAACAAGGAGAGGATTATGGATCGCAGTAGTATGATCTGTCACATGTCCCCATACACCGCAATGCCACATGTGGGTGCAATCAGCCCATCTCTGTATTGTCACAACTGTCATGTACCATTACAAATGAGAAATTACCCAAACCCAGTTAGAGACAGAAATTACACATGCGTCAAAAAATGATGCATATGCGTCGAAATATGACGCACATTGCCATGAAACATCCATTGGCCCTGAGCAGTAACTCCCACACTGAACCCCGGAAATTGGTTAAGTATGAAACATATTTCACAATATGGATGCAGGGTTATTTAAAATCATGTGCGTTAAAAAAAAAATGACGGACAGACTGTAAGCGTCATAATATTTTGACGCATAACAATAAAAACGCACCGCATTTGAGGCAGGAAGTGATGTAATAGGACATCCTGTTTACAGAATTGGTACAGTGGGTGTACTTTCACTTTCACTTTGCAGTCTGTGATATTTCCTGACTGTGTGGCTGTGTTTAGGCTTGTCTCTCTGTGCATTTTGTGATATTGTCTCCAGTGTGGTCTTTAAATTGTCTTTTTGTGTTTCATAACTGTCTGTGGTATCCAGTCTTAGTGTTTTTTTGGTCATTTGTGGTGTCAACATTTGTCTTTGTTGTGTTGGGAGTCTGTTGTGGGTAGTGGTAGTTTGGGTATAGTTGGGCTGTGTTCTTAGTTATTTTGCATTTCCCTGTCCTACTTTCCCTCTATTCTCCTCTGTACCCCTTTATTCCCTTTTTTTGTGTAAGAATGTTGGTAGGCCTCATCTTAGCAGGATAGGAGAGGAGGAGCTGGGTGGGTTTATTTGGCTGGTGTTCCACTTCCTCCCCTTAATGATAGAGGCAGGTGGGCGTGTGATCCAAGGCTATCACACAGAGGCTCCGGTGGGCAAAGGCATTGTACCATCTCCAGAGAATCCACAACACACCGCGCAATGACCACCAGCTGAAGCACCGCTGGGCTGACCTTGTTGCCAGGGAGCAAGACCTGCTGGACCACCTGGGGATTGTGATTGGTGGCCCTGCTGGTGAGTACAAATCAGAGTAATGTTGCACGTTTAAATGCTCTGTAGTGACAGTAGCTGATTTGTTCATATGCTGCCGGCAATGTTTTTGAACATGTGGAATGCTAGTGAAACATACAGGGCCATATTTCTACTTTGTTAGCACCACAATTGCGACCTGTTTTGAAGCAAAAGGGGCGCAAACTTACAAAATACAATTGTATTTTGTAAGTTTGCGCCACCTTTGTGTCAAAAAGCAGCAAAATTTGTATAAATATGGGCCACAGTTGCCTGTGAGGTATGCAATATTGCCTACACATTACCGTCATTTGTTGACGCAACAGCTAGACTAACTTTCAAAACACAACAGGAGCCTGTAAATTAGTGCTGCCTTCACGTCAATTGATGATGGCAATGTGGCTCTAACATATGTTTCATGTGTGGACTTTGAGTGTATCAGGAAACATATGTTGGAAATCCAGATTTTTTCAAGAAATTATGTGTCCCTCAATTGTTTTCGGATACATGTCTGAACTGGATTCTGACACATACGTAACAAGTTATAGCTTACCTCAGGTAACATCATAGACTGATATTTTGAGTTTGTAGTGCCACATTTAAATTAGGGATGGATGGCAAAAGGTATGCAGACAGGTTCATATCTCTATGGTTGGTGCAACTTACCATAGCTGTGGCACATGAAATAAAGAAAATGATACACATTGAGGGCTAACAACTGTCCCTGGCCCTCTGTACATTGTACCTGTGTGTCTTAAATTGGTCTTAGTCACAATGACTGTGTGACTCGTATTGCAGTCCTCACGGAAAGTGGCTTTGCATGTCTCTCATGGATACACATGATGAGAGGAATACACTGCATGAATTAGTCTGCTAACTAATGAAGGAGTATGTTTGCCACCTCATGATAGTTAGGGCCACTGCATGTGTGCAGATACGTGTGTCTCACACACTGGAGTCCCCTGGTCTGTACATGTTTGCAGTGGTATGTAGGATGCAGTATCATCATGTCTGAGAGGCTTGACTTTCTGAGTTAATATTACACATAATATTTGTATTTGGAAGTGTTGTACAGTGCACAGACATTGAGCACATTTCTCCATTCCATGCCTTCAGGTGGACCTGCACCCTACACAATCGGAGAAGTGGTTCGATTTGCGGACCCAGACATCTCCAGTAAGTGTTGATATTTCTGTTCTGTGTTGTGTTTGCTGATGATGTGTGATTGACTCCTGTGTGTTGGACACATAGCAAGGTGTGATGCGCTGGTCAATGATCTATTTTGTTCCTTGAGTGGAGTATCATTTTTTCCCCATCTTTGAGTTGGCCAATCATTAGCGTATTGTCATAATTTGGGATTGTAGGTCAGTCCTGTAGGCACAGCAGTGTGAATAGGGATGTGTTATGTGGATAAAACTTGAAATGAGAAAATGTAGCAATGGACCATATTAGTGATTCAGTCAGCCAGTCAGACCCTGATTCTCCCAGAATAGGGATGCCAAAATCTTACCCACCGACTTCAGCTTCCCTATTCACTAATGAACATGTTTGACTGTATGTTTAACTTCCTAGCAGCATGTAGCTCCACATGTTGTGCTACGAGTATGAGGCACTTGAGTACAAAGGCCTAGGTGTGCATGCAGCTCATTGCCAGAGGTGTGCTTGCATCTATCTGTTTCTGGTAAGTAATGGGTTACTGGTAGGAAATGATGTTGACAATAGTCTGCATTTCCAAAGATAAGTGTTGATGGGATTGTCCAAGGTTTGGGTGTATCCTAGTTGGACTTCCTCCTTGCCTGTGGTGTGCTGGCCAAACCCATGTACGGCTTTCCAAAGCTTCCTGGGTGTCCTGGTTGTTAGAAATGATTAGTTGCTTGTCCACCCCCTCCCTCAGGCACAGGCGTAGGGTTGTGAATAGTGTACCTAGGACTGATGATCCAAGTTTAGTACACAGACATGTAAATCTGTAAATCACTTGTCCAAACCTAGGATACCCACTCATGATTAGCACCTGCATTCTATACTGGCAATTCCATTTACAACTCGCAGATCTTGTGGCCCTAGATTGTCATCAAGAACATAGTAATTTGTTGGCCTGTCAGTGGTGGAGGATTTGCAGCATGATTTTGACCTGACAAGTGGCTGAACAATGATGCCAAAGTCATTCCAGTTGTTACCCATCTTTTAGGGTTTTGATGTGCTGTTTGATGATAGGACATGTGTAGGGTGGCTTGGCATGTACTGCCTCAGGGGCAATCAGTGATCTGTATGATGATATGGGCTGTTTCAGGTACATTAAATGTATTGTCTGATTTACTTCTTGAGCCATTTCACACAATGAAGTACCTAATGTTTGGTTTTCTATTTGTCTTAACTGCTGCCAATATGACTCCCATCCAGATTCGAGAGTTTCAGCGCAGGGCAATGCGTTACCGCCACATTCTGGATGTGGAGTCTGGGTTCCGCAACATGGCAAGGCGTTATCACCATGAAAGAGCCTCCGGAGTGTGGAAGGCGTTTGCCCAAGGGGGCCCTTCTGTGTCCACCACAGCCACCACCACCAGCACCACCACTACCACCCAGGTGGCACCAACATTAGCAAGGACCTTTGCTGGACCATCAACATCGACAGCTCCAGGACCTGTCACAGCACCACCTGCACCTCAGCCTACAGACATGGCACCGACAAGGGCCCATACATCGTCCACTGGCACCCAGACCACCCCTTCTGCAGTCATAGACCCTGCAGCTTTTAACCAGATGCAACGGAAATTGGACTGTGTGTGGCGTAAAATGACCAGACTGCAGCAGGAGGTGGCACAAGTGAATCGGAGGGTGTGTGCTATCAAAAAGACCCTGTGGAGGGCCAACTTGTAGGCTTATACTCAGCCATGATTCCCTCCCTTCCCTCCTCTTTCCTGGTTATTTAAATTAGTGGGTTTAGGGGGCTTAGTGTTAGGTTAATATAGGTTGTTAGTTTAGTTAGAAGTAGTGGGTGGGGGTGGGGGTATCATACTTTTTACAACTGTTTTTTTATTATGTGTGTGGGTGGGTGGGTGTTGTTTTGGTGTTTAAAAAAAATAAATTAAACAAAAAAAATGTATAAAAAAAAATATATATATATTTGTTTAGTATAAGAAAGTATGTGTTTAGGTTAGTATATGTTGTCCTCCATGTGTCTCGTCTTATAAGGGGGATGGGGAGTTGATATTTAGATCGGTTAATTAAATGTGATAAGTAAGTTTAGCTTAGGTTAGTTAGGGACAGTTGTGGGTAATGTGTAGTTAGAGTAGTTTAGGTTAGGTAAGGTGTTTCCCCTGGTTTTAGCTTCTGGTTTTACTGTTTAATAAATATCTAAGTAGGCCCTTTACAGTTTGTGACAAATGCTTGTAGATCAGGGCCTTGCCATGAGTGAACAGTGTCTCTTTTGTATTAGCTTTTGTGTCCCATGCTGCAACCATATCCCAACTGAGCTGTTACATTGGCAGCTACACCAAAGCTACTTAGCTAAGATTGGGCCATCCATTGCACCCACCAATCATGGTTACTATGGATCCCCAAGTGTGGTTATTTTGTGATGTATGTTTTCAATTTAACATACTTTGCTAACAGATTTGGTATTGGGGACGCTGTGTTAAGTCTGCCTGCAGCCTGATGTCCAAGCGAATTCTTACAAGGTGAGTGGTAGTATGCTCTCATGTAGTATGGTATACATAACTCACACCTATCATTTGTTACAATGTTCAGCCCGGTGGTTTATTTCTATGGAAACTCATACACATCCATTCATGCTGTATGTTGTGTGTTAACTAAAAATTGGGGCAAATGTCACATAAGTAAATTTTGACTTTCAGTAAAAATTGAAGGCACTATTTTCTGGCTTAGACATCCCTTGAAGAAGTGTTATTCTGTCCAACACAGCATGATGGTGTATAGTTTATATTTTCCTAGGAAATAACTCTCAGGGAGGGCAGATGACGGTACAATCCAGACCACTGGGCATAGTTATCAGCCAAGATTTGTTCAGGTCAGGTGTATTGACAATCAATAATCACTGACCTGAGGTAAACATCACTGATGGCTATCACGGTTGATGTGCCACATTACACAGAGACAAAGTTGTTGTGTAAGAGCTATTTATTTTAAAGTCCTGTAGTGCTATTTGTACATTGTCCATGATTGTGAGTCCATTAGTGTGACATCTTCCATTGTGATCCTACACAAGTGCAAAAGGACATGTCATTGGAAATGCTGGGGTGAAGTGTCAGACAGTGCAGAGGGACAGGATTTGCCAATGAGGTAGTGAGAGACAATCACAGGGCAGGGTGACAAGATAAACAGTGGGTTGAAGAACAGTGCTTGAGTACAGTTGTTGCAAGACTGGCATGTTACAAAGCACGGGACCTTGGTAATAGGTGGCCATGTGGCAGGGACTAGTGCTACCGGGTACTCTCACGGGTGAAGGTGATCTGTTCCACGTCTTCATCTTCTGATGAGTGTGTTGTCTCCTCTGCCCTTGGTGGTGGTGGTTGTGAAGGGGCAACACACACCTCAGTGTTTGAAGACGTGGAGTCAGACATCCCGGTAGCTGCAAACTGTGGGGCTCTTAAGGGCAGTACTACAGCAAGGAGGAGCTGCTGGTTCTTAAGAATAGCAGCCACATCACGGTGGTAGGCAACCAGGTCAGCCCTGAGGGGTTCAATATTGCATTTGTGCGCGCGTTGACAGGATTGTTGTTGTAGGTGTTGGGTCATCTCTATTACAGCTGTGCTGATTTCCTTCAACCTTTTTTCAAGTTATTGCAAGATTGTTATTCGCCCTTGCATAGCTGCTGCCTGTTCTTCAGTTGACATCATGCACAAACGCAACCCCTCTAGGCTGGCTGCCATAGTTTGCATCCCCACCCGCACCTCCTTGGCCAGCTCCCGCTGTATTCCAACTACAGTTCTCTCAAAGCTGGTGCCAGTGTCGTCAGAGTCCTCAGCTGTGTTGGAGCTGGCAGGTCGTACAATTGGGGTGGGTCTTCTTTGATGGCTGCTAGTTCTGTGCTCCTCTTTGTGACTGAAGGTGGGTTCTGGAGGGTTCCAAGGACATCTTGGAGGGTCTGCTGGCTGATGTTTGTCAGCTCGTCATCCATGTCATCAGGGTAGGCCTGGACAGGCATATCCGCAGGAGAGCCATCGTCCTCTGCAATGAGATATGGTACAATTAGTGTGTCTGTGTCGTGGGATATGCAATGTGACATGCCTGCCTTCCAAATATTTTCACATTGTGATCTTCGTTCCTGTTCATTGTTCTGTCTTTCATATTAACATTCTCCCAGGCTTATGCCCCACCTGCATGTCACATGTATTGTGGTCAGTTTGTGGACTTGTCAGCATCACAGCCTCTAGGTGTTGGTTCAGGCCAAATTGTGAATTGCCACCTTCTTGTCCTACTCAACCCTCCGTCTAATTCAGTTCTCATGGTGAGGCCTTTCACTGGCTGTGGGTGTTCTGATGGCACTAGCACCACACTTAACAATCTGGAACTGCCCCAGTCTCTGATATTTCACATCCACCTATATGTTGTTGAGAGCTAGTATATACTATGTATAGCATTGTTACGGCACAATATGGATGTCAGCATTGGTAATGTGTACTGCTGATGTTGGGGAATGTGTGGTACATTGGATTGCACTGATAGTCGTAGCAGTGTCTTATTTCCTCCTCTGACTGTGCTGGTGTATTTCTGTGAACAGTTATAGGTGTCCTCCCCCGAATGCTGTTGTCTGAGCAGTATGACATTTGGGATGTTGCATGGTGTCATTGGAGCTATTGTGACCCAGGCACAGGGTGGACCCTGACATATGTAGCATGGGTATAGCATTGGTGCTGTGTTCCTCCTAATGTTTATGACAATGGCTGATGTTTGTAGCAACTTTGGACAATCACATTTGACAGGTTTGGAACATTTGTATTGATTTCAGGGGATTGTTAACGTTGTCACCCTGAACCCTCTAATTTGGGTGTGTTTGATCCATGGGGACGTTACTGCCATTAGCTACTTGACCTGCACACACAGCAGAGGTGGTAGTGGCAACTGTTGTCAATGTTACATTCCACTTGCAGATATGGCCAGAGGTTGTTAATTGGGCCCTAGTTAATGTAGGGAGAGTACTGTCTGACGTGTGATGGGCTGCCAGTTTTACATTGTACCCTGCCCTCCTGGCCCGGCTTTACCTTTGCAACATCCTTGGCATGGCAGCATACCCCCATGCAAAGGTTGTTGGTGTTGTGTCATATTGTGCCCCAGGTTTCCTCTGAACGGGCCATGCCCCGTGCCATGCCCCTTTACCCATTCCACTCCCTGAATATCATGACTTACATGCATTGTGTAGTAGGTATGTCCACCCCCGCTTACAGTTAACATTTGTGCATTTAAATTCCCCATGTGACTTACCCTGCATGTGTGTTGTCTCCTGGTAGTCTGCGCTGTCCTGTCCTTGAATCCCTGTGATGATCTCCTCAGGGATGACGGCTGCCACCATCTCCTCCATGTGTTCCAGGGCCTCCTGCGATGCTGGACTCCCATCTCCAGTCTGCAGTGCTGCCTTCCTGTTCCTGGCCATCTTTTCCTTGGTCCTGCGCTTGCAGTCATGACAGCATTTCTTGCACTCGATGACTGTTCTCCGTACTTCTGCCACACTGTTGATCTTGTCAACAATTTGTTGCCATATTGCCTCTCTCCTACTGATTGGAAACTTTGAGGTGACAAACAGTTGGTGCTGGTGTTCCGTCACCTCTTTAACCAGAATTTCCTGCTCCTCTGCACTGAAGTGACACTTTCTTTTCTTCTTCTTCTCCCTGTCCTGGCCCTTATGTGGGTCCTCCTGGCTGGTTCCTGGTCTGTTGTCATCTTCCTGGGGTCTGTGCAAGCATCTGAGATCCATTTTGGCTCTCCTTAGCACATTTTGCAGTGTTTGCGCCGTTGTAAACCGGCTCACAGTCATTTTCGCCACGTTAACGTAGTTTTCCTTTACGACGTGACGCATTGGGTTGAGTAAAAAAAAAATGACTCACACCTGTGGTTTGCGCCGCCGTGCGTCTAAGTATAAATTTGACGCCCACACGGTGCAAAGAAATGGCGTTAGCCTGCGGTAATATTTTTTTATGCGAAACTGCGTTGGCGCAGTTTTGCGTCAAAAAGTATAAATATGGCCTTTAGTTTTTAATTGCTCCAGTCCTTGCAACTCGACCGGTCTGTCCCCGGCAGCAGATGTCCGGCACTGTCCTACTTAGAAGCACCTCCATGCCAGAGGAGAATGCACAAGCCACCTTGCCTTCAAACCTCGAAGACAATAGAAAGGAGTATGTCCCCCATCCTAGGAAAGCAGTAGCAGCACAATGTTCCGGTTGAGGGATTAAAATGTTATTTTACTTGGATTATTTTGACCTTCATTTTGATTCTTATTAATCCTATGAACTTTTGGGTTTCATTAGGACGTTTCTACATGTGGATTCTTATTATTATTTGAAACATTGACATTTTATTTCCCCTTTTGTACAGTGCCATCAACCACTTGTCTTCTGGCTCCCTGTCGAGTTTCAGTTATTTTGCTGGATTTATGAGGAAATTTCATTTTCCAATCATCTTTAAATATTTTTCAAACCACAACATTCCTAGATTACATAGCCATCTTCCATTTGACATCTTTTTCTGTTAAATCAATATAATCCTTTTTCATGTGGACATTCTGGGGGTCATTCTGACCCTGGCGGTAATTACCGCCATGGCGGAGGTCGGCGGTAGCACCGCCAACAGGCTGGCGGTGCACCGCTGGGCATTCTGACCGCGGCGGTTCAGCCGCGGCCAGAAACGGAAAGTCGGCGGTGTCCCGTCGACTTTCCGCTGCCCTTGAGAATCCTCCATGGCGGCGGAGCGCGCTCCGCCGCCATGGGGATTCTGACACCCCCTACCGCCATCCAGTTCCTGGCGGTTCTCCCGCCGGGAACAGGATGGCGGTAGGGGGGGCCGCGGGGCCCCTGGGGGCCCCTGCAGTGCCCATGCCAATGGCATGGGCACTGCAGGGGCCCCCGTAAGAGGGCCCCAAAAAGAAATTCAGTGTCTGCCTAGCAGACACTGAAATTCGCGACGGGTGCAACTGCACCCGTCGCACCTTCCCACACCGCCGGCTCAATTCTGAGCCGGCGTCCTCGTGGGAAGGGTGTTTCCCGCTGGGCTGGCGGGCGGACTTTCGGCGGTCGCCCGCCAGCCCAGTGGGAAAGCCAGAATGACCGCCGCGGTCTTTTGACCGCGGAGCGGTCTTTCGGCGGGAACCGCGTGGCGGGCGGCGACCGCCGTCCGCCGCGGTCAGAATCACCCCCTATATGTCATATTCCAGTTGAGGTATGTGTAAATCTCACGTAATGGTCATACACTTTGCTCCGGGTTTGCCTCACAAAAATGACACAAACCCAGCGCAAAGTATTATAATGACATTTACTTTCCAATGTAAATCGTGATTAGCATTGGAAAATTGCCTAAATTGAGGTAAAATAGTGTAAGGTGCTACTTTGCATTCCTGTGCAATCATCCATGAAGTGTGATGCAAATCTCTATCTGCTAACATTAGTAAATTGGGATTTGCACCAAATAATTATGCATCCTCAAGGCAGGAGTAACAGCGACACAAGCTTTAAATGTCTCCACTTTTTTCTAACTTTCCATGGTGAAAAGTATTAAAGCATAGTCTTGTACTGCAAGACAGAAGGCACACACCCTTGCACCATACTGCACAATGCACTATGGTGCAAGGGTTTGTGCACTGGCGCATAGCAGCCCAAAGGTGCACCAGCATCGTGGAAGAGAAAAACAGCACCACATCTTGGTAGATATGGCACTGTTTTTCTCTAGTCCTGGGCAGAGTGAACGGAGTCCGGCTTCGCGGAATTCTGCAGAGTTGGAAAAAAACTCTGTGGAATTCCACAAAGCTGGAGTTCCTTGCACCGCAGAGTCCTCCTGAATATGCCCATCTCGGAAGCTAAGCAAGGTCAGGCGTGGTCAACCAGGCCTGACCCTGCTTAGTGCTTCCAATATTGGGTGCATTCCAGAGGGCGGTAGGCAGTAAAAGTTGCTGTTTCAGGCCTCTTGTGCACCAGCCTGTCCAGTGTGTACAAGAGGCCTGAAACAGCAGCTTTCTTTTGCTGCCTACGAGGGCTTAGGCAGCGGAAGCTGCCAGGCCTGTTGTGCACTGGCCTCCCCTGTGTGCAGTGTACATGGGGCAGGCTGATGTGCAAGATGCCTGAAACGGCAGCTTTCACTGCCTATGGCCCTTGCCTGAATTCAGGCCAGAGCTGTAGGCAGTGAAAGCTGCTGTTTCAGTCCTTGTTTGTGCACCAGTGTGCACAAACAATGACAACCAAAGAGACAAGAACTTAAATGGGTCTTCTTGGGGTCCTCCTCTCCTCATCAGGTTCAGCAGCTGCCTCCTTCCTCTGCTCCAGTGCATGCTGCAGCCCAGTTATGGCCTGCACAGCGCAAGTGCAGACTGTGCTGCAGCATGCATTGGGTGAGCTCCGCTGGCGGGGCTAGCGGAGTTTTTAGACTAACTCCACACTTCAAGTGGAGCGTGGAGTTCCAAAAACTCCATTAGCTCTGATAGCGGAGCGCAGCTCCCCACACACCCCTGTGTTTCTCTCACTATTTGATGCATTGCAGAGCAGCAATTTTGGTTGCTGTGTTGCACCCAAGCTTAGGAGATCCGCCCGTTATTGCTTTAGAGACTAATAAACAAAGTTAACTTACACTTTTGAGTAATTTGCCATTTGAATAAGTATACCACTTTTTAGCTATTTACAAAATTGTAGTGTAAATTTACTCTAAAAGTGTAACCCACATGCCTTTACCAAACTGAAGGGGCTATATACCTTTGAGTACTTTAAACTATGAGAGTATGATTCTTGCGATTGGCACAGGTACTTCAGACGGTCAAGTGTGTTACCTGCTAATGCCACTGATGCATTTTGTTTGTTTGGACTTTGTGTAGTTATTTATCATCCAATGCTGCATCCAGATGGTTGTTGGAGTCAGGATCTGGGTGCAGCTCTCTAAAAATGAGGAGCATTAGAGTTACAGAGCACAGTGTGACGTTAGACAAGTGCCATTGTTGTGAAATATTTTCTGAATATAAGGGATAGAAGTAAATATTAAATTCCTAGAAATATCTTCAATGCACATAAAAGTAGCAGTGCTGAATTCAGACTGTGATGTTGAAGGTGCTATATTGCAGCAAATGGGCTGGGGCAACAGATGTACCTGATTAACTGTGAATCTGCTTACAAAGTGTATCCTGATGGCCAGATGGGCGTGGAACTAAGGGTCTGATTATGACCTTGGCAGATGGGATACTCCCTCACAAACGTGATGGATATCCCATGCGCTGTATTACAAGTTCCATTATATCCTATGGAACTTGTAAAACGGCAGACAGGATATCTGTCACATTTGTGAAGCAGAGTCCCATCCACCAAGTTCGTAATCAGGCCCTAAGTATTTAACAGTTTTTTTTACCATAATGTTGAATCAAAAATATTAAGGGACACAAATATTGTATCAGAAATATTGTGATAGTTACTTTATATCATTTTTAATATAGCTGTATATTATGTTTTTTAATTATTTTGCTATGTTTTATTAGTTTCTGTTTTGTAAGTCTTTATTATTTTAATGTTGAATCTGTATTTTTAGTATAGTATAATTGATTTTTGATTCAGTAATTTATTGAAAGTTTTTTTTATTTAATTTGAATATATTTGTGGGCTGGGTGTTGGGTTTGTAGGGAAATAAATTGGCAAGTTTACAAAAAATATTTATTATTTTTAATTGCTCATAAATAAATGTGTTTTTCAATTTGTTAATTGGATGATTAACTATGTACATTATTTTATTTAAAATCATTTAATAGATAATGTTAAATAAAATCATAGTTCAATGTTCTAATTTTTATGTGGTAATTAGATGGTTGATTTTGTAAATTATTTGAATAATTTGTATATCAATTGACTTTAATACGTTTTGTATTATTTTTATATTTCTTAAATTAATTCATGTTGTTTTTTTGTTTCAAGTTTTAACCTTTTTGTGGTTGTTAGATTTTTGGGGCAGTAGTTTGGGATATCTTCTTTATTTTTGTAGTCTTAATTGTTAATGCATTAGTTATATTTTGTAATGGAAACAGATGTATGTAGATTGTTTTAAAGGTAGGACAGTAATAGGACACTTAAGCTTTCCAATGTAATTCTTTAATGGTGCTTTATTTGAGGTGGAAATAGTAAATCTGGCCCCTCCAAAGTCGAACACTTTCTCTTCTGCTGTGTACTTTGGAGTGGGAATAATAAAGCTGCCTCAAGTAAGTCTACTTTTTGATATGTTTTAAATTTTTTAATTGTCATAGATTTCTTTTTTGTGATTTTATTAAAAAAGTTAGTTTAATGTTTCCAATTGTATCTTTTATATTTATCACTTTATCTATTAATTTAGTTCATTTTTATATTGTATATATGGTGTCTCCAGTAACTGTTAAATGTTTTTTTATCCATGTATATTTCATACTTTAATTTACTTATGCGTTTATTTTTTTACATTTATTTTAAAGAATACATTTTTATTTTATGTTTGCAAGTTTAATTGTACTTTTTTTATTCTATGTGTATTTTTGGACTGAAATATAGTTTTAAGGTAATATATATTTAAAATTAATACATTGTTCAGTATTATAAAATTCAATCTATTTACCTATTTTAAATGATATTTTAGTCTACTTTATTTTTGTAGTTGATATTTTGCCCTTTATGGACAAAGTATCTAAAGTCAATGGTATTGTCCTTGATAATTACTGCACAATCTGATTATATTGAAATTTTTTGATTTCCAGGAGTGCTGCAAACTGCATCTGTCAAGATAGACACACATACACTTGGTTTCATTGCAAAGTCCTTCATTATGTTAGATTCAAAACATGTCAAGGATTTAAAGAGTTGTTTTTTAAATATCACCTTAATGAAAGATGCTGCCATGCAAGGGTTATTAGAAAGCCACTATATGCTGATAGTGAAGGCAGGAGCTATTTCTGTTTGGAGTCATTAAGTATTTGACTTCATGAGTAATCACTGGTTGGCAGGGCAAGTGACGTTTAAGCTCACTATTTATCAATAAAGTGTAATGTGGTAACATCTTAGGATTTGGTGCAATGCGATTCCAAAAGTACCCCATACGTATTTATAATACATTTCATGATTGCGAAAATAATGTGTGACGCTTATGGGCATATGACTAGGATGTGCAAAATTTGCAGAATATCATTCTTGGGAGAAAATTGCATATCTAGTGTAATGTATCTCCTGCTCTTTGCATTAAAAAATGATACTAGAGAGGCATTTAAAAAAAATATCACTAAACGGCAAGCCACACTGTGGCGAGTGAATGCCGTTTTATTGACTCCACCCATGCTTAACCCCTGCTTAGCTATACCATGGGTTTCCCTACTTCCCAGGCCCATCTATTTCCATCCACTCTATTCTTATCTACCTATTCCCTTTAGCAACTTTATTTTCACTAATTGTTTCGCTAGACTGCTTCAGTGCTTTTATTTTGGATTTTTTGTTTCGTTTGTCTGTTTTTGTATACCTGTGTACCTCTTTACTTTATTTATCTCTTGTTTCAGCTGGGACAGAGGCAGGAAGCATTGTCATGCCCTCCTGGGCCCTCTGCGGTCTATGGGTTCATGACAGGATTGCACCCTGCAACATTTTTAGTGGGGCGGAGATGGCAGCACATTTGTTTTATGCACAGTGCCACCTCCCCTTAATGCTACCAGCAGACAGTAGGCCCAGCAAAGGGCTAAAGCCTCGTGGAGTGCACGCTGTGGGTGAGGAAGACTGAACTGCAGCGTGCACTGCCACAATATTGTCTCCCACACTCAGCAGAAGGTTACGGACCATTGGACTGATACAGGGACTGCCAGGAGGACCTGCTTTGCGTTGAGGTGGCAGGCCTAGTAAGGGATGTTTAGATCTAAAAAAAAAATTATATTAATTACTTTCCAGTAGGCATTATTTACATCACAGATAAGGTTAAGTGATCTCTCTCACTCTCTCCTTCTGTCTCTCTCTGTATATATATGTATGTTAGACCTGGCTTCCTTGGCATGGCTTCCCCTGGTTTTCTGCCTCTGCTTCCTGTATTTTTGACTGTGTGCTGGACTTTATTTTTGCTGGGTTTGGTATTCTGGGCACTCTACCACTGCTGACCAGTGCTAAAGGACAAAGGCTCCCTGTGTAAATTATGATTATGATTGTGAATCCTTAATTGGCATATTTGATTTACTATTAAGTCCCTAGTAAAGTGCACTAGAAGTGCCCAGGGCCTGTAAATCAAATGCTACTAGTGGGCCTGCAGCACTGATTGTGCCACCCACAAGTAGCCCTGTAAACATGTCTTAAACCTGCCACTGCAGCATCTATGTGTGCAGTCTTGCACTGCCAATTCAACCTGGCAACTGTATCCACTTGCCAGGCCCAAATCTTCCCTTTTACTACATGTAAGTCACCCCTCAGGTAGGCCCTAGGTAGCCCCATGGGCAGGGTGCAGTGTATTTAAAAGGTAGGACATGTACTTGTGTGTTTTACATGTCCTAATAGTGAAATGCTGCTGAATTCGGTTTTCACTATTGCAAGGCCTATCTCTCCCATACGTTAACATGGGGACTGCCTTTAAATATCTTTTAAGTGCAGTTTCCCATTGGCAGCAGATACAGATATGGAGTTCGTGGTCTCTGAACTCATAATTTAAAAATACATCTTTTGGTAGAGTTGTTTTTTAGATTGTCAGTTTGAAAATGCCACGTTTAGATAGTGGGCATTATGTTGCTTAACCATTCTGTGCCTTTGCCTTCCTGTGGAATCCACATCTGGGTAAGACTGACAGTTGGACTGTTTGTGAATTTCCTATAGACAGTGACACAAAGGGACCTGTGGTATGTCATGCATATCCTGATTAGTCTTCCTGGGCTAGGGTGGGGAGGGATGAGCTGACACCTGCATCTGAAAGGGCTGTGCCTGTCCTCACACAATGCAGTCTCCAACCTCCGGGTGTGTGTCTCGAGCTAGGCCTGGGCAAGGCAAGATCTTATGAACAAAAGAGACTTCCCTGTGAAGTTTGCCTACTTCAAAGGCAGAAAAAAGTAGAAGTAGTGGACCCAAAATCCCAGGTTTTTAGAACACTTCTGAATCAAGAAGAACCTCTGCCAAAGAGAAGAGATGAAGGAGTACTGCCCCTTTGCTGTGTGTGCTTTGCTGGGTTGGCCTGCAGTTGCTGCTTCTGCCTTAAAGAGGATAAAGACTGGACTTTGCAGTGTATCCTGCGTGTGAAGTTTCTCCAAGGGCTTGGACTGAGTTTGCCTCCTGTTAAGAAGTCTCAGAGACATCAAAGACTTCACATACCAGCCTCTGGGTTCGCTTGCTGGGGACAATAACTCACCAGGTGGTGCGTATTCCAGTTTCTGGCCCCCTCGGAGTGAAAGCTGGCCTAAAAACAAGAAGAACCAGGTGCACCGAATCCAGATGTCTTTAGGACCGACGCCGCTGCCCGACTCCATGATGCTGCCTGCAACCAAAGCCGTGGTCCCCACTGGAGTGCAAAGACTGACACTGCAGGCCCAAAGCTGTGCAGCCCCGCTGATGTCCAATGACTCTGTGAGTCCTGAGTGCTGTATCACTGACATCCGTGACACCTGATTCCGCCACTGCACCTGTAGCCCAGTGGCGTGAGCGTGACCCCATGAGGTGCCCAATGAGCCTTGACCATCCAGATTCATCGACCGCGCCAGATCGTCAGGAACTGACACCTTGCACTGATGCCGCATCACCTCCCCTGCTCTGCAGTAATGAACCGGCGCATCACTGGATCCAGTGGCGCCTCACTTCCCTGACTGTGTGCACTGGCTTGTTTCTTCATTTACCAAATGTACTGTACTTGGTGGTCCTTGCGACCCCGTTACCAGCACTGCCCTCCTCGCAGGTGGTGTTGGATTGTTGGGAACGACTCCGTGAATGACGTCGCGATAGCCCAAGTCGTAGCTATTGTGCTTCTAAGTGCTATGTTGGAGCTTAATCTTTGAAAATTAGTATCTTTGCTTGTGTATGTTTTTAATTTTTGTTGTTGTGGTCTTGTTTTACTCTGATAAATATTGGCTGTTTTTCTAAAATGGCGTTGAGTGCTTTTATGGTGTTTTCACTGTGTTACCGTGTGTGTTTGTACAAATACTTTACACATTGCCTCTGAGATAAGCCTGACTGCTTGTGCCAAGCTACCAAGGGTTGAGCAGGGGTTATCCTAGGTGTGTATCTCCCTTACCCTGACTAGAGTGAGGGTGCCTGCTTGGACAGAGGGCAAAGTGAGTGCCAACCAGAGTCCCCATTTCCAACTATAAATATACATATATATACATGTATGTGTATATAGATATATACATACAAAAAACATGCATTCACGACTCAATAAATAGTTTCCATTCAAATCGAAAACTGGCAACCAAATTCCCATGCATTTCGGAACACGAGATTCCTTGTTCACGGGTCAGAATATTAGTTTGTAAATACCATTTTTATATCATACTCAGTGTTTTTAAGATGGCCGATGTGAAAATTAGCGATCCTCCAATATTGTATTCAATAATCTGTCTTCTATGTTTGCGCTGCTAAACACTGAGGGTAATTTTAAAATGATGTTTACAAACTAATGTTCCAACCCTTGAACATTGAGTCATGAGTGAATGTTTTTGTGTGTATTTGGGGATAGTGACCCCACCACGGATGGTGGCTGTGCAACGTTTTTTAATTTTTTTAATTTTTTTTAAATCTGTTTATTAAACAAGGTACAGAAACTGACAATGCAATACAATTCTTACAGAGGAGTGTGCTGCTTCTTTGCTTATGCAGCTTCACTCGTATTTACGAGCTCTAAGCCGCACAAACGACAATAACTTTACTGATATGCATCTATTGAGGAAGAAAGAATAAAAAAAAAAGAAAAGAAAAACTATATAATATATAACTATAGTCACTCTGGTTGTGGTTTTTATGTATATATACGTAATGGCGTTTCAAACATAGATAGTATTGTTGGGTGCATGGTAGAAGGAGGTATGTATCTGATGTGGGTTCGGGCTTTAACCAAAGAGATGAGTTTTAAGTGGGTCTGGCATGTGCGTATTAGTTTAGCGCATTGTTCGGCAATTCTGTCTGGGGGCATGTTATTAATTGCTTGGTTTATGTGCTAATTCGGTATGCTAGTATCAGCGCTGTTGGTGAAGGGAGTGTAGGAAGTCATGGGGGAACATGTCATCTCTGGTTTCTATTTTTACTACAAAGCTGTCCCATATTTCAACTCCTTCTTGTGGCTGGCTCTTCTGTTGTAGTTGTTTTAATGTGTGGGCTTCTGCTTGTGTTCGGTTGTGTAAATCACGGAGCCAAGTGGAATAAGGGGGAGTTTGGGGCGACTTCCAGTGTATAGCGATCAAGCGCTTGTATACCACGAATGCCAGATCTATGAATCTGTGTTGATGTTTGTCTCTTTTTGAGCGGCGGCAGATTACCAGGAGACACGACTCTGGGGACGGGGTGAGTGCGTAGTCAGCGACTTCTGAAGTAGTTTCTGTGATTCTCTGCCAGCTCACATTTATTGAGTGACATTCCCGACCATGTGGTAAAAATTAGCTGTGGGTGTGGCGAATCTAGGGCATACTGACTTAGCGCTAGGATAGATTCTGTTGATGCGGGCAGGGGATAAATAGGTCTGATGAATATAGTTAAACTGAGTGTATCTTAGTCTAGTGTTACAAGACACCCATTTGATTGTGGCGAGGGTGGCTTCCCAGGTTTTTTGGGAGACTGGGGCAGCGAGGGCGGTGTCCCAGCGAGATTTAGATGGTGATAGGTCTGTGCAGCCTCTTGCTGATAATGCTTTGTATATTGTTGAGATAATGCCCTTAGTGTTACCTATAGTTAGGAGTATTGTAAGTAGTAAGGATTTGTTGGGCTCGTTATAATTGTTGCCCCATAAATTGCATAGCAATTTGATGATGGCCCCATGTATTAAGAATGCTCCAGTTTGCATTGTTCCCGCAGTCACCTGTTCCGCGAAAGTGGTTATATGGGAATTAGAATATAAATCTCCCACATTTAACGTTTTGACTACACGTATGTCGTGATAAGGTGATAGGTCCTGTATCTTTGGAATTTGGGATAAAGGTATTGAAGGAGAATAAGGGGGGGAATTGGTTTGGCCATGGCTATATCTTTTCCAGCAGAATTTAGCTGCATCTAGAATTGGAGATCTATTTGATGGGTAGGGAGAGCCCGTTAATACGGTCGTTAAGATTGTTTGTGGTGCTGTGTATGCGTTCAGTGCTACGCATTCTGGGGAGGCTGAATTGTTGAGCCATGAAGCTATCCATTGTAGTTGGGCAGCTGCATAGTATAATTCCAGATTTGGCATACCCAGACCTCCTTCTTCTTGTGGGTGTTGTGTAATAGATAACGAGACCCTTCGTCTGTCTCTGCCCCATAATAATTCAGTTAGGAGGGAGTGTAGTTTATGAAAGAATGTATGTGGTGATTGTCAGCTGGAGGGCTGTGAAGTAGTAAAGAAAGTGCGGTAGGATTAACATTTTAGCTATGGCGGTCCGGCCCATAGGGGATAGTGGGAGCGATGTCCAGAATGACAGGGAGCTCCTGGTGTATCTGAGCAGAAGATCCAGGTTACCCTCCTTTAAGTCCGCCATAGAATGGTAGACCTGTATGCCTAAATATTTAAAAGTTGAGGTAGACCAAGGGAGCTGATATTTAGGTAATCTCCTGTGTTGTTCATTTGGTGTAGGAGCAAGGGGGAAAATACATGATTTGGACCAGTTCATGTACAGTCCGGAGGCCAGTGCAAAGCTATCTAATATTAGCATTATTTCTGTGACAGATGTAGAATGCTTACATAGATAGATTAGGGCATCATCAGCGTATAAAGACACAATATGATATGAGTCAAATTCTGGTATGCCCCATTTATGTGCATCATTACGGAGTTTAATTGCTAAAGGTTCCATTGCGATAGCAAATAGTAGGGGGGAGAGCAGACAGCCCTGCCGGGTGGCTCTGCCTATGGGAAGTTCTTGGGAGATGCTTTGTCCAGTTTTAACTCAAGCTATGGGTTTGTGATATAGGGGGTCATTCTAACCCTGGCGGTCGACGACCGACAGGGCTAAAATGATGGGAGCACCGCCAACAGGCTGGCGGTGCTCCAATGGGCATTCTGACCACGGCGGTACAGCCGCTGTCAGAAACGGGAAACCGGCGGTGTCCCGCCGGTTTCCCGCTGCCCTGGGGAATCCTGCCTGCAGCGCCGCCATGGGGATTCCGACCCCCTTACCGCCAGCTGCCGCCAGAACCTGGCTGGCGGTAACGGGTGTCGTGGGGCCCCTGGGGGCCCCTGCAGTGCCCATGCCAATGGCATGGGCACTGCAGGGGCCCCCTAACAGGGCCCCACTAAGATTTTCAGTGTCTGCATAGCAGACACTGAAAATCGCGACGTGTGCAACTGCACCCGTCGCACCCTTCCCACTCCGCCGGCTCCATTCGGAGCCGGCATCCTCGTGGGAAGGGGTTTCCCGCTGGGCGGGCGGGCGGCCTTCTGGCGGTCGCCCGCCCGCCCAGCGGGAAACTCAGAATTACCGCGGCGGTCTTATGACCGCGCAGCGGTATTCTGGCGGTTCCCATTTGGCTGGCGGCGCCCGCCGCCAGCCAAACTTGGAATCACCCCCATAGTGTCCTAATCCAATTCATGAAGCCGCGTTGGATCCCAAATGCTTCTAATGTTCGGTAGAGGTAGTCCCAGCTGAGTGTATCGAAAGCTTTTTCTATGTCCAGGGACATAGCCACTGCTTCCCCCTCGATGGTACCATGCATTAATGCTTATGTTTAGGAAGGTGTTTCTGCCTGGTATAAAACCAGATTGATCTGGGTGTATTAGGTTTGGTAAGTAAGGGAGTAGTCTGTTTGCTAAGATCTTCCCTAGGATTTTACAGTCAGAGTTGAGGAGAGAGAGAGAGAGAGATCTATATGACCTGACATCTAGGGGGTCTCCGCCTGGCTTTGGGAGCACGACTATTAGTGCCTCACGCATAGAGCGCTGGGAGTTGCTTTCTATTGTGGGCTTCATTGAACACCTCGAGGAGGGATTGCAATAGATGATTAGGTTGTGATTTAAAATATTCCGCTGGTAGGCCGTCTGGGCCTGGGGATTTATTATGTGCCATTTGAGAAAGAGCCAAATGTAATTCTTCTATTGTGATGGGGCCTCCTAACGTTTCTGAGTTGCTTATTATGTGTGGGTTTTGGGGAATCATTGTTAGTAATGCAGATAGTTGTTCAGTAGGAGGGGTGGATGGTTGGTATAAAGTGCAGTAATACGTGTGAAAGGCTGTGTTAATCTCGACCTGGGTGGTAACAACAAGGCCTGTGTGAAGTTTAATCTCATCTATAGGTGATGACTGCGTTGGCTGGCGGACCAACCAGGCTAGCAGTTTCCCGGATCTGTCTCCCTCAGCGTGTTGTCGTGCCTGATAGTGTCTGTAATCGTGTTTACATAGCCTGGTGTCTGCCTCCCTGTAGCTGGCTCTAAGACCACTCAAGCCCATATTTATACTTTTTTAGCGCCGCATTTGTGTCATTTTTTGATGCAAAAACGGCGCAAACTTCCAAAATTGTATTTTGTAGGTTTGCGCCGTTTGTGCGTCAAAAAATGGCGCAAATGCAGCGCTAAAAAAGTATAAATATGGGCCTCAGTATTTCTGGTGTGGGTATATTAGTTGTGGCTTCAACTTCCACCTTATGTAACTTGTTTTCTAATTCTTGTAACTCTTTAGTGAGTATTCTTCTGACTCCCACAGTGGCCGCCAAGCAGTGGCCTCGAATCACAGCTTTGTGGGCATCCCATTCAATAGCTTGTGTTGAGGCGGTGTCTTTATTTGACATGAAGTAGTTTGATAAGCATTTGGATATCTCTGCTTGGAAGGGGGGGGTCTGTGAGGGCTTCTGGTTGTAAGCGCCAAGTTGGGATGAGAGCATACGTGCGACCCCATGATATTGTGGCGTGTAGTGGATTGTGGTCCGAAATGGGGCGGGCTAGATATTCTGACGTATTTATTTTGTGAATTATGTCAGGCGTTGCAAATAGCATGTCTATCCTAGTGTGTATTTTATGTACTGATGAGTAGTAAGAGTATTCGTGTTGCGTGGGGTGACACGCCTTCCAAATTTCTTTCAGGCCATTATTAGTGGCCCATTCTACTAGGTCAGCGGTTGTGCGTCTGGCTGGGGCAGTGGCCAATGGGGGGAATTGATCGGTCCATATGTATGTCTAGTAATGAGTTAAAATCGCCGCCCCATATACTAGCCACGGATGGGTCTTTGAGCTTGCTGTTGTTGAGCGTCCACAGGAATTCGCGTTGGCCTGCATTGGGGGTATATAGAATGATTAAAGCTAAAGGCTAACCATCTGGGACCCCTTCCAATATCACATATCGTCCGTTTGAATCAATTTGTGTACGGGACATTACAAATGGGACCCCTGGTGCCACCCAGATCGCCGCCCCGCGAGCAAAGGTAGAGAAGATGGTGCCATATATTTGACCCCGCCATTTTGCACAGAAGTTTTCTAGTGAGGCCTCGTTGAGGTGAGTCTCCTGTAGCAAGGCTATATGTGTCCGATGCCGCTTAAGGTACGCATGAATTTGTTGACGTTTGCGTGTGGATGCCATGCCTCTGATATTCCATGTGATTATTTTATATTGTGGGGTGTTAAGTTGTTGTTGGGGTGCCATGGTGTGTGTGCTGTTTTATTGAGCTTTGTAGGTGTGTTGCTCTTGTGTTATGCGCCTCTATGAATTCCCCAATAAACTTTATGTATAGGCATTTACCGGCTGCAGTAGTGCCTACAATATTTGTGGTAAGGGTGTGTTTATAACGGCAATTATTATGATCGTGAGCTACATTACATGTCTTAAGTGGATCACGTCCAGTGACATAAAAAACAACAACTATATATAACATCAACTGTGCATACAACACTGCTGGAAGAGAGCCAGTGTCTGCCGTCTTGAAGAGCCAGTCCATATGGAGTGGGGGGTGCTTCGGTTGCATGTATACGAGTCGGCGGGTGTCTCGGCCCGTTTTGCACTTGTTACTGGTGCGTCCGCATGGGGGTCTCCGGCGACTGTGGGGCCGTATTTTAGGTTAGTGGCACGGCTTGACTACACGCCACTCGGTTCCAAGCCGTCAAGCAAGGTAAGCAGTGTTCACGGGGGAGGGACTTGTCCCCAGTTGTGAAGATGTTCTGGGCTTGCTTGGTTAGCAAATGTCATCTGCTGTGCGCGGTGTGAGGTTAGGGCCGCGGTTGGAGTCTGTAGAGTCATATTGTGTGTCTAGTTCCTGCTCTGCTTCATTTTGGGTGGACAGAGAAGTTGGAGATGTGTTGACAAAGCGCGTTGTAGCCTGCAGTAGTGAGGAACGCTCTGCTTGGGCCTGTTCAGGTGAAGGTTTAGTATCTTGTTTTCTGCGTCTAGTCTTCGGGGATGACCATTTTTCCGCTGGGTTTCCCGAATTTGTCTGGTTGGCAAGGACTTTGGCGTGCAGCCAGGTCCAAGCGTCCTCTGGGGTGGTGAAAAAGAGGGTGTGAGTATCATTCTGTATACGCAGTTTTGCGGGGAATAAAAGAGCGTACTTAGGGGGTCATTCTGACAGACCGGCGGTGCCCCGCAGGGCATTCTGACCGCGGCGGTTCGGCCGCGGTCAGACAAGGAAAACCGGCGGTCTCCCGCCGGTTTTTCGCTGCCCTTGGAATCCCCCATGGGGGATTCTGACACCCCCTACCGCCATCCTGTTCCTGGTGGTTCGCCCGCCAGGAACAGGATGGCGGTAGGGGGTGCCGCGGGGCCCCTGGGGGCCCCTGCAGTGCCCATGCCAATGGCATGGGCACTGCAGGGGCCCCCGTAAGAGGGCCCCACTGTGTATTTCAGTGTCTGCAATGCAGACACTGAAATACGCGACGGGTGCAAACTGCACCCGTCGCACCCCTGCAACTACGCCGGCTCAATTCTGAGCCGGCGTCCTCGTTGCAGGGGCATTTCCTCTGGGCCGGCGGGCGCTCTTTTGGAGAGCGCCCGCCGGACCAGAGGAAATGTCTGAATGGCCGCCGCGGTCTTTTGACCGCGGTGCGGTCATTTGGCGGCTCCCTCCAGGCGGGCGGCTCCTGCCGCCCGCCGGGCTCAGAATGAGCCCCTTAATGTTATGTTCACGTAGTCTTTCTTTGACCCTGAAAAAGGAGTTGCATTTCTTTTGTACTGCTGCAGTGAAGTCTGGGTAAGCCGTGATCTCTGCTTTTTCGTATCTGACAGGGACTGATTTTCAGAACAGTTGTAGGATGAGGTCTCTATTGTGGTAGTTAAGGAGTCTTGCTATGAGCGGGCGGGGCTGTGCTCCCGGTGGGGGGGTATTCCGGGCACTCTGTGTGCTCGATCCGCTGAGAAGAATTTCGGAATGTTATTTTGTAGTATTGTACCCGTTAGCCATTGTTCGATGAATAGTTCTGCGCTGGGACCTTCTGCCCGTTCCGGAAATCCCACGAATCCGACGTTGTTCCGGTATGATCTGCCCTCAGAGTCCTCGGCCCTGCGCCTCAGGGCTTCAACTTCAGTTGTTACTGTCACCAGTTGTTGTTGAAGGTCTTTTCTTGATTGTGTTATCCGTGACATATCTTCTTCGAGTGTTGTTACTCTTTCCGCTAGTGCTTGTTGGTCCGTGCGGAGAAGGTTGACGTCTTCCGTGACTGTTCCTATTTTTGCTTCGAATGTGGATTTGGTGTCAAGGATGGCTTGTAGTATTTTCTCAAATTGCGTTGTGTGAGTTTGTAAGGTTGCCTCCAGCTTCTGAAGTGCTTGGTGTGTGACCGAGGGTTCCGGTGGCGGAGCCGACTCGTTTGGATCCATGTTTCCTGGTGGTGCCCGTAGGGTCTTTGGCTTGCCCATTAATGGTCTAAGTGTGGCTTGTTTTGGTACTGTGGAGCGGTTGTGTCACCTTCGATCTAGGAACTGTATTAATTAAGTTTGCCAGTGTTTTTTGGCACTGTTGCATTCAGGGTAGCGTCAGTCCGAGGGTGTAGGATTAGATTGGTATAGACACACGAGCCGCTTGTTTTGTGTAAGTGGGGGCTATGACTCAGCCCACAGGAACTTGAATGCAAGGCAAGTTGTGCCGTTCACAGTCAATAAGTTGGAATTTTAAACAGTTGTTAGTTGAGCACTGTGTACCTTATGAGTGATAGCGAGGCATGTGTGACAGTTCGGCCTTTCCATGGCGGGATTAGATTGGTGCAGTTAAATGATACACATGCAGATATCTTTTACTTTGTTTTATAGCAGTCGGTGGATATGTGAAGCAGCCTGTTGTAGACGGCCACAGTGTACTGTGCGGTGCTTTTGCAGGCAGCGCAATGTTGTGGAGCAGTTATTGCAGCTTCATGATGCCTGTGTGATGCCTGTTGCACTCTGGGGGGCCCCGCGACCCGGTCTGTGTCGCCGGTGGGGTGCAGAGAAGCACTCCATGGAGTGCAAGATGTTTTCGAGTATTGGGCAAAAGTTGTGACGCATTGTGCCGTTTCCCACTTGTCCAGGATTATGTATTCCTCCCGGGTTGCGTTTAAAGCTGAACAGTGTCCCTATTGGTGGCTGTGAGTTGGGTTTGCTGCTAATAGAGGTGGCGGTTAATTGGTGCCTCCGGGTGGCGTACTTGCTTTCTGGGGCCCTGTGTGCCCGACCGGGGCAGGGGAGGAGTCCTGTGGACCCGAGGGAGCGGTGCCAGAGGGCCCGCTGATACAATGCCACCGCCCATGTGAACGCTTCTTGCTATTTTGGGCCTTCACCTTTATTGCGGGTCCCGAGCCGAGTTCGCTGCCGCCTCGTCAGGTCCTCTGTACGGTGCGCAGGTTCTGGCCCTGTCTCCGCTTCACCCCCGACTGGGGTGCAGAAGCCGCTGAGTCCGATGTTGCTCGTGGCCGCGCGGCCTGCTTGGGCACTCTTCTACACGATCACGGCACAGCGACCCCGGAGGCACCTGAAGTATTTTCTGCAGCACCAGAGGGGTCCCGATGGTTGCGCATATGGCGCCTACCCTTTAGGTGAACGGAGGTGACTTATGGAGGATTTTGGTGAGGGCCGAGAACGGAGCTGTGTTTTATGCGACCGCTCTGGCCGCCATGTTGGCCACACCCCCTGGTGGCTGTGCAACTTAATAAAAGACTGCTAACTGGACTGTGTGGAGTGCTGTGAATTTCCTTTGGCTGAATCATATATATATATATATTTTATACATATATATATATATATATATATATATATATATATATATATATATATATATATATATATGTATATATATATATATATATATGTATATATACATTCTCACAATGCTCCAATCTTGATGCCCCATGGCGGTGGCGTGTTTTACAGCAGAGCCGCTGTACATAATTATCCAACACTTGGATACGCAAGGAAGTCACACACTCAAGTGTGCTTGAAAAGATATATTTACTCCACAAAGACTCAACGCGTGTCGAGCAAAACCGTTCGGGTCACAACACGTCAAGTCTTTGTGGGGGTAAGTACATCTTTTCAAGCATGCTTCGGTGCACACATATATCTATGGGCAGACATATATATATATATATATATGTGCATGCGTGTGTGTGTGTGAGTGTATATATATATATATATATATATATATATTTCAGTATTGTCACACTTGAGAAAGAGATTCTCCTCCCATTCCAAAAAGCCCTTATCATGCCAATTAGTGAGCATTGCGGAATAAGTCAGTTCTGCCTCCCTGAACTCACTCTTACTCGACAATTGATAACACTTACCATCCGCCAATTGTTTGCACCCCTCCTCTGTATACAATTCTTTAGACAGTAGAACCACATTACCACCCTTGTCTGACTGAAGTATAACCAATACTGGCTCTGATTTAAAACTCTCAATCACTCTAAATTGATCAAAAGTCAACATTTTCTTACTGTGAAATTGTTTTCACCTAAGTCTTTAAGTCCTTAATGACACCTTTTTCAAAAACATTGATCGCTTCACAAACAATTGTGTGTAAAAATATTGAGTGTGGTTTAACATTACTAGGACAACTTCTCTCTACATCAGTATCAAAGTTCAGTAAATGTAAATAACAATCTTCATGATGTGATTCAATGTTCCCCACGGAGGACAATATATGTAAGGTATCAATTCCTCCAATTCATAACTTGCTCACCCGATGCAGCACTTGAACAGTTGTAGAAAAGTCAGTCTTGGTATCAAACTATTTCTTCAATTTTAACTTTCTAGTGAAGTGGAATAAATCCACTGTACTTTGTACATAATCAAATTTTACAGATGGACAAAATGATAATCCTAAACATAACAAATATGTTTCTACTTTAATTAAAGCATGACTAGAAATATTTACTGCATTCATGGTGCTTTCATAGTCCCTTTATTGTTATTCCCACTGGGGTCTTGTCCATGTTTTGATCGTGTCTGGGTCTTCCTCTCCCTCTTTTTATGCCTCTGCCTCTTTGATAATTTTGTTTTGAAGTTTGTTCTTTCCTGTAAAGGTTTAATAATTGGAATTGTTTTTAAAAAATCTTCCTCAAATTTCTTTGTTCCAGGCGTGCCAGGGTTGTAACTGAGGCATTAGAGGTGTTACTATCCAAAACCTCACTTTCAGTGTTGATGTGTTGACTCATTCACGGATTTCCTATATCCACTGGTTCTTCCTCATTATGTAGGTGGTTGTATTTTCTGTGGAACATTATTATGAGCCCAAATTGATAATCTTGACAAATTTATGTTGTTTTTTTATTAGTAATTACTCCTTTGAGTTTATCCAACTTGATCTGTAAATTTGCCATGAATTAATCAAATCTTTCTGTAGACACCAAACTCATCAATTCTTGCTTCAATTTTTCAATTCCTTACAATAATTTGGCTCTATATTTTATTGCATAGTTCACCAAAATGCGCATCATCTTCATTGAACAGTTTTTAGAATTATTCACCCATTACACAAGCATTTCAGGATCTGTATTCTCGTATGTAGGTGTAGTAAATATCCTCAAATATCTGGGCACTCTTTCAACCTCTATGTACTTCTGGAGGGATTCTGCCTCCCACCACTTTGTTAGCTCACTCTTGCATAGTTTCTTCAATTTGTCAAACTTAATTCAAATTTGGATTCCACCTCCATCCATGCCCTTTGCATTTGTAGCTCATAAATTTGGAGCTGTAAAGAATAGTTTACTTGAGGTCTACTTCCTTTTAGCCTCCACAGTAAAAGCCATGATATATCATCTGAAATTTCAAAACACAATGTATGAAACCCTGTTCCTATGCCAGAAATGGTGTCAGCGCTCTACAGGCTCTGTTGTCCCCATACGCATATTATGCATAATATCACAGCTCCTAATTGAGCAAATACTCAATGTGCCACAGTCTGCAGCTGAAGGTAATAGACACCCCACACATGGACTTGCCAGGTACTCCATTGGGTTACTGCAAAAGTCATTCGATATGGGCGTGGCGAATGTTCCAGTGCCAATATCATGGTGCGGTTAAGTAATGGGATTTCAGTTGACAAAAATGTCCTGGCCCAGTCTGTTTGGGTACAATGGGGTTGCCGCAAAAATAATTGCCTGGTTTTCAATGCATGTAAAATTCCCTTCCACTGATAGCAGATTATGGAGGTAGATCCTAACTTAACTCCACCTGTATTATTTATATTATATTAGGAACAAATGGTCAAAAATTAGAAGGGCTTCGTAGTAGTAATATTCCTATAAAATGCAATAAAATGATGAATAATCCGAACCAGCCACTGGTTCACTGCATGGCCAGCATGCAAATGGGATGGAGAATAAAGACAAAAGGGCATCACCCACTTGGCCAGCAAAGAAAGGGACATGGACTGGAAAACAAAGACAAAATTGCCACCTGTGATAGATACACACAAACATATAACACACATATGCATAGGCCCAAAAAATGGTGGTCAACCACATAGCAGCTAAGTAGGATAACTGGAGTACAAAGAATATGGCTACCCTATTCTTTCTGGAGCATGTTCTTTCCCACCAATACATATCACACAAATCTTTATATCCAAACACTAAAACTTTGTATAACTATATATACCTAAAATGTGTCAGTGCCTACCTATGGCAATGCCGAAGACCGTTACATACCACTAGTAATCAGCAATGTAAGGTAAGAAAATAAACTTTAAAAAGCCCACAAAGACAATCAACCTAAGGCAACATATTTCCCCCCTTCCAACTACTTTTAAAAGTTGTAGAAATATACACAATAATCAGTCATCTCACACATATACAAACTCACATAAATGGTGGGCAAAACCATGGGGAAGAACATCGCTAAAAACACAGGAAAATGTCTGAGTATGTGGTTCTGGACCAATACCTACAGTATAGCACAGCAGCAGTTAGAATGTGGAGAATGCATAAAATTAAAGAATACACCAAGACATTCTGTAGGGCAGCTTATATCCCAAAACGTAAAATAACACAATAGCTAAATGATTAAGAAGTATTTACAAGTCACAACAAAAAGGATTTATGTATAATTCCAGGCATTTACCATTCCAAAAAAATGCAGGCATTATCCGCAAAAAGCCTTAATCCCCCATGGGTCCCTACTCCAAATCCCTAGCCATCCAGCAGCAAACAAAGACAAAGAAAAAAAGTAACAAATAAAATGATGCCCGCTCTCCCTCAAACAACAAAATGTTTGCTAAGCACTCCATATAACTGTCTTGATTTTCCCCAAAAACAAAATATTCCAAGTGTGTGGATGCAGGAGAGTTTACAGACAATAATTAGAGTGATGCTTTTCCTCTGAAATCTAAATCCAAAATGACAAATGGCTGAACAAAACAGTAGAAGGAGGCTCCAGGACAGGAAGAGGAAGTTGGCTGATTTATGTACAGTAGCCTCCCAGAGTGCACAAAGAAGCATGAATTGATATTGCCTAGATGACGTGAAGACAACCTGCCAAACTCTTTTGTGCATGTTTGTGAGTTGTTGGGCCATAAGGCCTGCAATGATGGCAGTTACACAGTAAGGGGAACATTACAAGTTTGGCGGTCTTTTGGGAAGACCTGGAGGTGGTTCCATCACCAGCACCCACAGCCCAACAAAAATCCTCCGATCAGATTATGATCCACAAATCATGACAGTGGTTCTTCCATGGCGGAAAACCATTGGCAGTGCGAACTGCAGGGTCTCAACTCACATCACACTGAACACAACACCACACTGCATAGTTTGAAAAACTGACACACATCCACACACTCAACACACCTACACACTCCACTATATAACATACCCCTACATAACCCACAATCCTTTGCAAACAAAATGCCACAAAACGTCTGGCATTTCCACACATTTCACTATGCATACATCTCACACCTGCACAACACACAATTTACACTAACTGACAACACACAGCAACCGTCACTCACTCACATCACAGCACCTACATCTCACCACTTAAATTTTTTCAGCCTCTTTTCTTTTAACACTACCTTACCATCTTTATCACCACTAGCATGTCCCCACAAAAACACCCATATTTCACTGATGATGAGTTGAGGGTCATGGTGGACAAAATTGTCAGGGTAGAGCCTGTTCGGTGCACAGGTCCAGCAAACATCAATAGCTAGGAAAATGGAGTTGTGGCAAAGGATAGTCGACAGGGTCAATGCTGTAGGCACCTTTCCATGTACAAGGGAAGACATCAGGAAGAGATGGAAGGACCTCTGGGGGAAGGTGCGTTCCATGGCATTTAGGCACCAACTGGTGGTACTGAAGACTGGCAGTGGGCCCTCTCCTCCTCCCCTACTTTCACATTTTGGGAGGAGAAGGTCTTGGACATACTGCATCCTGAGGACCTGACAGGAATACCTGGGGGATTGGAGTTTGGTAAGTCCCCACAGCATACATGTCATCCAATTGTTATGTCCTGTATGCACCCTCTCCGCCTTACCCCACCTCAATTAACAAACCACCCACCACCCCTCTGTCCAAATGCCCCTATACCTCTCACTGGCATGCCACATGTCCACTAAACTCATCTGCCACCTCAGACATTGGAAATGGCATGTGGCGTACTGAGAACAGATAGCACTACAACTCCCAGAAGGCAATATCCCACCATTAAGAAAACCTGAACAGTGTACCAAAAGTTAGATGCCATGCATGTGAAACTAATTACCAAGCTAACCCATCCTGAATGTCCAACTGTGAAACAGTTTATGGCAATGACAGCAATGCAAAGGCCCACCACCACTATAATTACAAGCAAAACACAGCTACAGCTGAGTGCCCCATTGAAATGACCTTAGGTAAAATATTCCTACAATTGTAATCTCCTCACCTTGGCAGGAAATCTAGATGCCAAAGTGGATGCGCATGCAGTACATCCGGATAGAGGTCAATGTCTATTGCTTACTCCCATACTGTGTCCCTACTCTGACACTATTGTGCATTGTCCAGCTTTTATTGTGGTGTGTATCATGCCAGAAACTTTACTAGGCAACAAAGGTGAACACCCATGTCAATAGTCGGACGACATAAGATGGTATCAGCAGTCTAATGACTACCAACATAGTTTAATATCTGTAAACATGGTGCATGGTATTGAAATTACAGTCTCATGTTGTACTAAGTCAGATTCTGCAGCAGCTGTCATTGTCATTTCTGGGGATCATGTTAAGGCACTGTGTACATTTCACACAACATCACTAATACTCTAAATGAAACATCACTTGTTGTATCACTTACTGCAACTCTGTGTTCCACTTTTCCCACAGGTAACCTTACCATTGCCACCATGGATAGGATACCAGAGACTGCCACTACCCCCTCAGGATGAAGGTCCCAGTGAGGACAACACCCCTGGATGTGTGGACACGGGGTGCAGCTGGCCCATTAGGGGCACCTGTCAGTCAACAACAGTCAGCCTTACCCTGCCCACAGCGAAGCCTCCGAGCCCTGTGGCATCAACATCACAGGCAACCATTCACCCTCAAACCTGTGTCCTAAGGACTGTTTCATTCATTGTGTGTCCCCCAGTACAGGTACTGGAGTTTCACCTTGTCACCCCTGACAATGATGGTCTTGCCACCACTGGGAGTGGGCCCACTGTGGCAGGGGCACAAGCATGTGGGGGTTGGGTGCATGGGAGGGCTGGTGTGGGCCATAGGATGGGGGCTCCGAGGGACAATCTTGACCAGGAAACCACCTCCCAAGTCTCGGGAGCCTACCACAATTCCCAGGGCATCATGGGCCAGGTAGTCACCATGTTGGGGGAAATCTAAAAGCTGCAGAGCGACAACCACCAGGAAGTTATGCAGCAGTGGCAGGCACAAAATGCCATCCTGGCTTCCATTGCTGGGGTGCTGAGGGACATTAATACTACCCTAAGTAGATCTGCCCCACAAGATCAGGACTCTTCCACTAGTAATGACTCTTCAGGCCCTTCAACATCTACGGCTGCGAGTGGAATGGAGGCCCTGCTGGGGAAGGACATGCCTAAGACACCCCACCCTCTGTAGCAGAGGACCCTCACCCCGCAAACGTGGACGTCCACCCAGACATCCAGGAGGAGCAGATGCCAATACAAAACCCTGTGCAAGGAAATACATCTCTCATGACTGGTTCCCCTTGTGTGACACAGATACACCGTTTAGACTGTTCTGAAACCTAACTCCATTTCATGTGGTGCAAGGACACTGGACTTATGTTTCCTAATGGTGTAGCAGCTACCATAATGATTTCAACCACCAACACTATGACTGAACTCTTTACTGTTTACTTTGTGGTTTTTATGTTACTATTCACACACATTATTTTGCACTGTAATTTATTAACCATGTACAACTGTCATCTATGCCAACTATAGTATCAATATGTCCCTCTGTATTGTACAACCTTTGTTATGGGCATCACATGTGTACTCTCTCACCAGGAGACTCATTACATTGGGATAGTAACATAGACAGAAGCCAAGACAGCTGTACTGTACATCCACACACATTTATTTCTAGATTTGCAAACAGCAAATAGAATAGTACTGCTAGTGAGTTATGATTGTCAGATTAAGTGTCATACATTACTAACCCACATGATAGAGACGTTAGGGACATGCCAGTCTTTCTACAAGCTAGGAGGCATAAATATTGGTCCTTTGTAAAACCATGTAAAGCCTTATCACATACCCATACCTTTGCTTCCTAATAATCATACCTCCATGATACAGACAGAGATCAGTACTAATGTCCCCAGTCCAGGGACCTTTCATTTACATTGGTCACATACCTGTAGGCTTGCCACTCATCTATGTCAGTCCACAGAGACATGCCCATTGGTCTGCAAAATAGAAACACACTGACAACTATGTTACAGGTAGGTCACATACAACAGAAACCGTAATGATGATAGAGGCTCTGGTTCAACATTTCCACATGTCAGATACATAAGGACACACACATGACACCATTTGACCACCTCCAGTAACAAACAGGTCTACTTGTTGGGAAAACACACTTCCACCCAAGTGCCCTGACAGTCTGGCCATATTACTTACACTCCACATACTCATGGCAATCAGTACCTGGTTTCAAGCTTGTCCACTTCTCATGTCTGCCTCCAATTCCCATCTGCCTCTGACACTGTCTGTGACTTGCCAATGATGAAGAGCCAAACAGATTCTCAGCAAATCTGTGATTGACAAAGATAATGGAAAGGACATACATCAAGTCCGACAAGTCATTTTCACAAGTTTGATTTTGCATGTGCAGTAACACATCAGGACACTGTGTACCACCCTGTTGTACACATTACCAAATTACAAACTGCATGCACTTCTGCCTTATTGGCATTGGAGCTACCTAAGACCACATGGGTGATGGTAAATAGGGGGTGACATGCCAGCCATCAACTCTGTGCTACAAAATTAAATCTCACCATTCACAAGACATCACATACCATGAGTCAGCTGAAGTAATGTTTGATGAGATCTGCCGTGAATTCTCCAGCTTCATCTTCATCTGGCTCATCATCACTTGGCAAATCTGCATTTCCACCCAAGGGTTCTGCTGCCTCTCCCTCATCTAGTATGACTGGTATCTGACATCTCAGGGCAAGGTTGTGGAGCATGCAGCAGGCAACAATTATTTGACATACCTTGTTGGGTGAGTAGAGGAGGGCTCCTCCAGATTTGTCCAGGCAGTGAAATCTTGCCTTCAGGAGCCCAAAAGTCTGCTCAACGACACGCCTTGTCCTTCAATGGGCCTCGTTGTAGTGGACTTCCCCTGGCATGGTTGGGTTCCTCACTGGTATCAACAACCAAGGACGGTTTGGATAGCCTGAGCCCCCTGTAAGGCATAGGTATAACGACACAAACATATATCTAGGACATGCACATGTGTAATAGCAAGAGATAAACTTAGCAAACAAACATGTCAAATGTGACTTACCAACCAGCCAGGCCCTCTTTGTGTAGAGTTGTGTCATCAGCAGTGAGAAATTGCTGTTGCGCATGATGAAGAAATCATGGACTGATCCTGGATCTTCTCACATATGTGAAATGTACTGGTCTGCCAAGCACACCACTTGGATGTTGATGAAGTGGTGGTGTTTCCTGTTCCTGTCTGCCTGTTCATTGGCACTGGGGGAGAACCAAGGCAACATGGGTGCCATCTACGGCTCCAACCACAAGTGGAATGTGTCCCATTGCATAAAAATCTGGCTTCCCATAGGCCAAATCCGCACATCGGGAAACTTGATGTTGCTGTCCAGATGTTTCAACAATGCACACACTACATCGTTCAAAACTAGACTTAACATGGGCTGAGGCATTCCTGCAGTAAGGGCCACTGTATTCTGAAAAGACCCAGTGGCCAGGAAGTGTAGCACTGACATGACTTGAACAATGGGAGGTAAGCCATTGGGATTGTGAATGGCAGGCATCATATCTGGCTCCAACTGATCACAAAGATCAATGATTGTCTGCCTATTCAGGCAATAGATCTGTATTATATATCTGTCCTCCATGCTGTGGAGGTCCGCTAGAGGGCGGTACACTGGAGGTTGTCTTCCTTTCCTCATGCCAGGGTAACTATGTGGAAAAACAATTTGATTGTAGGTGACTTTTACAGTGTACACATGATGAACATGTTCATATACAAGTCTGACATATCTGTTGTCTATGTGAGATACAACATATGACGTCTGGAGTACAGCATCTTGCTATGGATTCTATGACACTCCCCTTAGTTCACATTACCTGAATCCTCTAATGTTCTATACATGCATATTTCTCTGTGACCGACAGTGTTTGATAGTCCAGCTTAGGGTACATGTGAAACATATTTGTTGAACCTATGCAACATTACCGACGCACATAGGAATGTGAGAATAGGTGTACATTTCCATTTACACCATTCCCTTGTTCACACAGCTTTCACTACTCACATGCACAATTACACTACTAAACATGAAGGCAGCACTCACTGATATTTCACACAATATAGGGAACCGTTAATGACGCAGATTCCAATACATATAATTCATCAAAATTGCAGCTGCCTGACCTTTTGTACTGGATATGAGGAAGTGACCTTACTCTGCCGATGGATGCCATCATGGTGGTAAGCAGTCACAACCACAGTAGACATTGCCGTTGGAACACATTGCTGCCTTTGGAGGATTTGGGCCAATGGAAATGTCTGCCGGTGGTGACAGTCCTGTACATGGTGGATGTGACTGACATCTTCTGCAGTATTGCTCTCTTGACTCCTGACACTGCTGCCGGCAAGACCTCCACTACCTGAGCTGCAGTGTACTGCTTCTGGGAGCTATCATGCCACGTCCTGCAGGTGATAGGGCTCCAGCCTTCACCCAAGAAGAACTGGACAAGCTTGTGGAGGAGGTCCTACCCCTATATGAAGAGCTATATGGTACACCAAAGGAGCAGGAGAGTCCAATGGTATACCAATGTGTGAAAGTTGGAGTGTATGATGGTGTACATGAAATGTGAAAAATGTGTATTAGTGAAGGTTTCATCACTCATGTCTGGGTGTATGGAAATGTGTACATGTGCATAGGTAGACATACAGTAGTGTCACATGATAATGTGTGTAATGTAACTTCCTTCATACACAGCACAGATTACGGCATGGACAACAATGATGGTGTGAGAAATGTTTTTGTAGATACTACATATTATGGACAATCATGTGGCCTGGTCATATGTGTGTAGTCAATACCAGGTAAAGATCAAGCATGTTGAATGGGTTACTCCACTTCACACTTGGGCTGCCTCCAGATGCTAAATTGTGAAGAAGTTAGCACTTAGAGGTGCAGAATGTTTTGCCTACTTACTGTGACTGAAGTGTTTTTACCACTTGTGTTGTGTCATCCATGCAGGCCAACACCTATCAAAAAAGGGCTGGGCCTGGAAGACCGCAGAGGCCCAGCTGTTGGACCTTGACCACCCTAATGGCCCGCGTTTTGGCAGTGGCCTACCCTGAGTTGGATGGGCGCATGAGGGCAGCACAACAGCCACAAGGGAGTAAATACTAACTATAAACATTTAAATACCTCTGCCAGTTCAGTGTCTGATGTGTAAGCTAAACTGTAACAATGTGGTAAGCGCTAAAGGTAAAGGGTCTCCTAGGAACACATAGAAGTACAGTTGATGCCATTGATACACAGGTGTGGGCATTGTATTGTGTATAGTGAAATATACCTCACCTATGTTAAGCCTATTGTATGACAGCATGTGGTGATGCACATGTGACTGTGTCATGTGTGTACCTCTTCAGTGTAATACATATGTGTAACCTGCTGTGTCATCCTCTCTACCTACTGATCCATAGTCCAGATATCATGTTGCTAAGTTGCCCAGCTCTTTGGTCTCAGTCCATTTATATTCCACTGGATCTAGCCCTGTGTGCAACACAAGGTGTCACATGTGAGAAACAGGCCAAATATTCCTGAGTTTTGAAATAGATGTCAACGTAATGTGAATCTCATTCAGATATTTCACATGGCATACTTGCTGCACTTACTCAGAGGTGTGAGGAGGTGTCCCAATTTTAAGTTTGGACTGTACGTTGGCAAATGTGATGTTTGATCAGGGTGGACATCCCATATGATTAAAAGCATGATGGTAATTATACATTCCTAGTGCAAGACATATCATAGTCACGCGAGTTCAGACTATCTGTACCATGTCCAATTATTGAGAAGGTAAGTAAATAGCCTGTTATTCACTCAGGCAATGTATTTTGCCCATGCTATATAGGGCAGGACATCTCCTATATAGGTGCAACATCCACTGTTTTTTGCCAACATCATGTGTACATTGGTACTTCATGCCATTTTTAAGATTTAAGATTTAGGTTTTGCATATTTACTTTTGCTATTCTGTATATGTTTTGAAGTATTTTACTATGGTTAAGCTCATTTAACCATGACTACATCGTGTTGCAGGTTTTGTAGTTAATAGCTACTTGTTGGTTGAAGGTATATGTTGTCAGTCAAATTGCTGGACTCTAGGTGTCTGTGTCAATCATGGTTACTTTAGAAGTGGTTTATGTCAGTGTAACTGTACTCCAACGAGGTAAGGTGACTCATGTCTACAGTGTTGATAGTAATGTTGGTCATTTGATCTGGTCGTCTTGAGGTTGATACTCAGCATGATTAGTGGAATTGTATGTGGCCTTCATGCACACAACAGGTGTCCATTGTATTGAAGGTGTTGGTATGCTCCCTGTGGTTGTTTGTGGGTGTATCCTGTGTGCAAAGTAGACCCCTATTGCTGTACATGACTTTGTTTTCTATGTGATAATGACTAAGATGAGTAGGTCCTGAATGTCTGTGCAATCCTTTGCAAAAACACAGTTGAGACATGTGTTAGGAAAATGGTTTGGCAGTCTACTATAATTCAAAATTAGATATGCCAAATGGTGTAGATGCTCTGAGTAATTTGCCATTGTGAATGTTTTAGACACAGTTACATTTTAGAGATGTGATAGCTAAGCAACATGCTGTGTTGTCATTCGAATGAGATGACGTAACTTTCATTGACATGACATCTCGCAATGGACTGAGCAAGAGTAGATTTGGAGGAGGTATCAATTTGAAATCAAAGTGAACATTGATTTACATTGATGGTTTGTTGTTTCACATTGATGCTCTGTATAGGGACATGCTTTTTATGTTAACAATAGTTTATGTTTAAGCTGTACTGATAGGATGGTGATGTAGTGTCCAGATAGTAGGCTTATATTACGAGTGACATTGATGTCATGTAGGGTTGTGGAAAGTATGTTGTTGTGACATGATGTTGGCTCAAAATGGTTCCTACCTGGGGATATTTTACACATAGATGTGATGTCACTGTTGTGTATGGTGTAATGTATGTGTATGTGTATGTAAAGAATGTGATGACCCTATCTCTCTCTCTGTTTCCCAGCAACAGAATCGGCAGGCAAAGGAGACGGTGCACAGCCGAGTGGGGAAGCGCCTGGCCACAGGACCTGAAGTGCTGATACCATCGACACCAAGGGATCCGGTGGCCTGGAGGGTGAGGGGAATGCCACGGGGAGACAGGATCCACAATTCCATCTTCGGAATCCTCTTCCAGTGTACCCTCCCTGGTGGTGGTGGACCCATCTGGGACCACCCCAGCACCATCTAAGTCCGCCACCCCCCTTCCTACAACTGCTCCAGTAGCTCCCCACCCAGTTGGCCGTGTCCACTCACCCAAGAGTGTGGGTGTCGCCTTTGCTGCAGGCACCTCTTCCCCTGCCTCTGTCAGCCCTGCTGCCCTCGGAGAGGAGGCTATTGACCTCCTGAAGCCATCTCTGTGGGTCAGTTGACCATCGTGAATGCCATCCAGGGACTAGGAACTCAGATCCAACAGAGTAATGCGTTCTTGGAGGGCATTCATTATGCACTGGCTGGCCTACAGAGATCTTTTCAGGCTCTGGCCTCAACACTGACAGCAACAGTCCCCCTCCACCTTTCTCTTTCCAATCCCAAACTCCTCTTCCCCGACCCAGCCAAAGAACATAGACAGACAGGCATGCATCCACCTCAACATTCAAGGGTAGCTCAGACAAACACAAGCACCACAAGACACATCACAGGCATGCACACAAGCAACATTCAGATGCACACACAGCAACAGTCACAACCTGCCCTGACACCCCACTATGCCATCATCACTGACAGCACATCTGACAAACCTGTAGACACCACACAATCATTCACAGATTCAGCCACCACATCAATCCTACCCATAGACAGTACCACAGCAGGCCCTCAGACATTCTCCCCAGTCACTAGACCCACAGACATCACTACCACTGACACATCTACATGCAGCACATCAACCATATCTGCAGTCACCACCCCAACAGACAGTCACCCACCTACCATGGCATCCTTCAGCACCTCCATCCCCCCTCATCCCAAGACACATAAATGCCTGCACTCACCCACCCAACAGACATTCACCACCTACAAACATACTTCACACAAACATGCACCCATTACGTTCACAACAACACCTCAGACAACCACTCCTTTTCCCTCCACATCCAAAACCTTTTGCTATGACCGTCCCAGTGTGTCTAAAAAAAAAGCTTTCCCTACTCCTCTTCCAACCCATGATACCCCTAGATGTTCTGTGTCCCTCCACAAGTTCAGCCCTATCACCTCTAAGACCTCCCCTGCCCCACCTGCAAGTATCCATGCCTCGCAAACTGCCAAGAAGTCTACCCCTCCTAAAAAACCCAACCCTCCCCTAAACCTAAGATTAATCCAAGACCCCCCAAGCCAGATCCCAAAGGCCGCCCTCCAAAACCTAAACCTAACCCCCCTCCACCACCACCCGCAGATAACCCCTGAAGTCCCTGCCTGCCTCATAGATGCCCCTACCTGTGGAGGTGACATGGCAGTCAGGAGTCAAGTTTAGGGCACACATATATGCACTGTGTGTTCTGGAACAGTTACGTATGGACTGGCCCATGGCCTTTGTTTTTCCAATTTATTGGAAATGAATAATAACTTGAACCAACCTGTTGTTGGTTTCCTGCTTACATCTTTGTCTATATGTGTGCTGCTTGGGCTACCTGTGTTGTTTAGACAGTATGGGGGTTATTCTAACTTTGGAGGAGTGTTAATCTGTCCCAAAAGTGACGGAAAAGTGACGGATATACCACCAGCCGTATTACGAGTTCCATAGGATATAATGGACTCGTAATACGGCTGGTGGTAAATCCGTCACTTTTCCGTCACTTTTGGGACGGATTAACACCTCCTCCAAAGTTAGAATAACCCCCTATGTGAGGTTGTGGGCAGTGCTTTTGTCTGAAAGTGGTAGGGTGTGTGTTGTGTGATGGACAATTGTGTGTTCAAGATATTTTGTAGTGCTGGGACTGAGTTTTGTTTGTGTTGAGATGTGTTTGTTGGTGCGTATGTGGCTTTGTGTGATTTGACTGTGTGGGTGCATGTTTTGTGCATGGTATGTTAGATACGAAGTTCTGTGTAAGTCAATAGTAAGTAGTATGTTTGGGCATTTGTGTGTATTTTTTACCTCTCGGTTTTACATTGTGATGTATGTGTGATGTGTCCCTGGGAAGTGTCCCCTGTGGGTCCCTGCCATGAGATTGGAGATGGTGTGGTTCAATCAATCAATCAATCAAAAAATGTATAGAGCGCGCTACTAACCCGTAAGGGTCTCAAGGCCCTGGGAGGTGAGGTGGGGGAGTTTGGGGAGGGGGGCTGCCGTTTTACTGTTCAAAAAGCCATGTCTTGAGGTGTTTGCTGAAAGACAGGAGGTCCTAGGTCTTGCAGAGGTTGGTCGGGAGGGAGTTCCAGGTTTTGGGGGCGAGGTAGGAGAAGGACCTGCCTCCGGTTGTGTTGTGGTTGTGACATGTTTTGGTGTTGTGGGGCACTGTGTGAGTGTGAGCCTGTGCAGTGTTTCCATGCGCACCTGTTTGTGTTTGTGACATGTGTATGTGTGTGTGTGTGTGTGTGTGTGTTGGCTGTAGTCTGGTTGTTGTGTATATGCAAGTGGTTGTTTGGCTGTATTTAAGTGTGTATGTTAGTGTGCTGTTACATGTGAGTGTTGCCCTCGCACCTCCTTCCCGAATGTATGTTGTAGGAGTGTACAATTGACTATCTACAACAGTAACAGGTGAGGTGTGTATTGTTGTCTGCACTTGCATCCACATTTGCATCCACATTCTGGCATTTACGGTTGCTGTTGTCACAGATTCTGGAGACGTTGGGCAATCAGGAGCAGCTGGAAGATGTCTAGTTTAGGTTCCAGGGTGGCTCCGGATGAATATGGCTTCCTGAAGTTTAGTGTCTCCTTTTATGCAGTTGGTTTCCACCTGGGTTTCTGTGGTAGTTCGGCCACGGCGGAAACCTTGGCAGTGTGTAACCTCATAATCTGTCAGGCGGAAACATAGCCTGTGCCAGCCTGCAGGTGGCTACTGTTGTCCATGGCAACCAGACCGCAGTGGCGGTGCTGGCGGTGCTTTGGCTGTGTTCTGTACTGAATGCCGCCAATGTCATAATTTGGCAGTCTTCTCCGCCAGCTTGTAGGCGGTACGACGGTCACCACCAACATGGCGGTCCTGAGACCACCAAACTCGTAATGAGGCCATAAATATGTATGTTTGTGGTGGTTCCTAAGTGATGGGAAACAAATTAATATTCTTGCATAATACACCTAGAACAGTTACATGAAAAACACTGATTCAAGCCTCCTTATGTCTTGTTCCAGCACTTTGGAACACACTTCCACAAACACAGATCACACTATCTCCACCCATTCTCAAATTATTAGAATGTTGTAAAATCTCTCATATTTAAAGAATGCATATTCAATGACACTATTACTTTTATTAGATTTTTTTTAACTGTAAGCTGGATCTTTCTTTGTTGGACCAATATATGTATTTCTGAATTACATGTATGTGTTTCAAATCCTTTAAATGCATATTCAGATAAAATAAATAGGAACTAACATGTTATCTTTTGTCTTATGAATTACGATGCAAGTCACTGTGATATGTTAAAAATGCTTAAATTAAATCACTTCCGGAGGGTTTGGAGAGATACTGGGGAGTTTATGGAGAACAAAAAGTAGGCTACAACAAAAAACATCTATTTTTCTTCTTGGTTTATTAATATTCATTATCATGCATGATTTACATTTTGTGCACCATCATTTAATGTAAAAGTGACATCACAATCCCAGTCTGAATTCTCAGCTTAAAAGCCCTTTTTCTCACTGTTTATGCTTTTTGCATTTAGTTGTTTTGTGTTCTTTTCCATCTCTAACCCTGCTGACATTTACGAACAGAGGAAGACTCCCTGCAATGCTGACATACATTACAGCAAGACATACAAATTACAGCTGGGCATACAAGTGTAAGATCACCTTAGCAAGTTCTAATGGTGCTTTATCGCAGCAGGAAACAATTAATCTCACTTACATTTCCTTCTCTACCTTACACTATTTGCAATTCTGCAGACATATTTTATTTGGCTTCATAAAATAACATCAATTGTAGTCACACTGTTCATGATACTCAGCAGCATATAGGGCCTGATTACAACTTTGGCGGAAGGTGTTAATCCGTCCCAAATGTGACGGATATCCCGCCCACCGTATTACGAGTTCCATAGGATATAATGGACTCGTAATACGGCGGGTGGTATATCCGTCACTTTTGGGACGGATTAACACCCTCCGCCAAAGTTGTAATCAGGCCTGTAGTGTTTATATAGGGAAAAACAGTTGAAGGTCTGATCTCAATCACAAATGTGGTCTTTCATACGCTGCGTTTATGACCAATGATGTACATTGTTACTGTTTGATGAACAAACATGACCTGCATTCACAATGAATTGATAATTGCTCTTCCAGGTGCTGATGTTTTCCAAATCATTGAGATACGTAGCTAGAACTAGCCTAAATAACATTAAATTAAATTGTTACCTTAAACCCTTAACATCCGAGGCTTCTCTACCTCAGTATAGAGCTCTTTTTTGGCAGTTTAGGATACTTTGAGTTTAGGCCTCCATAACTGTTTTCCACATAAGGTATAAATGCCAAATATGCCTCCTTTTTCCACAGCATCATGGGCATTCTAAGAGTACCAAGGATTTGTGTATTTTGAGATTTTTTGCACCACAGTTTTTGCATTTTTTCTTAGAGGTAGTCCATTTTCCTTATTTTTGCGTTTTCATTCTATTCCCGCTTTGTGGTGGAAAACCCATGGTTGATGGTGGAAAGCTATACATTTTTTAAAGTAAACGACATTCTGAATTAAGTCATTTGTATAGTCATCATTGTTTTCCCAAAGAAACTAATTATTGAACAAAAAATATTGAAAATGAGTAGGAACCTTTTCATCTGTAACTTCTTGTCACAATGGTCAATTTACAAAAAGCAATATATTGTTATGTCCATTAGACCATTATGGTCATGGGGATATGTAGGGTTTGTAGGTTCACCGAGAACCTGAGGTACTACTTAAAGCCAACAAATGATTTACACTTTACAATGTTTTTTTATTGTGTATGGAGTATAAAGCAATTGATATGGTAAACAATAATGAGTGAAAAATGTATGTGAAGGAGCTTATGTAGTTCTGAAATGTTCACCAGATAATGGTGGTCATTACAACCCTGGCGGTCGGTGTTAAAGCGGCGGTAATACCGTCAACAGGCCGGCGGTAAACAATTTGCAATTACGACCGTGGTGGAAACCGCCAACAAAGACAGCCAATTTAACACTCCGACCGCCACGGCGTTACAAACAAACAGCGTGGCGGTCACCGCCAACAGACAGGCGGGAGACAATGTACTGCCCACACTATTATGACATGCCAATCCGCCACCTTTACTGGGGCGGATTCACCGCAGATAAAAACACTTCGGAAACAGGAATCCCGAAGGGAAAATGCTCACCTCTACACACCCCACGAGAAACGAGGACGCCATGGACCCGGAACTCCAAATTCTCCCTGCAATAGTCTTCATGCTCCTCTACCAGGAGCACGAACGCCGGCGGCGAAGACCACTGTGAGTACTGCACCTACGACACAGGGGAGGGGGGAGGCAAAAAACAGGGACACACACACACGCAACACCCCTACCCCCACCCTCACCCACTACAACATACATACTAATGCATATCAATACATCACAGTTACACCCCCCAAACCTCCCGGAAGAATGCAAAGACAATAGAAAATGAGTGTAACCATTGTAATATATTAAAAGCAAGTAGGCAGAAATATATATATACACCATGTACAAAATATATACCAAGCATAGTAGTCCAGGTAGTGCTCTAAGAAAGTCCGTGGAACACTGGGACCACACGGTATGGGTGAGGCCCACACAAGATCCCCGACCATGATGGAGAGAACACTGCAGGGGCATCAGAGAGCAACTAAACAGGCACCTCAGGAGGAGGGAAAGGGGGGGCACCTCAGCCGCTTGAGTGCACAACGTCAAATCCACGAGGGGGCCACATGCCCACTGTTCAATCCTGGGGAGTGCAAAGCCACAGTCTCACAAGTCTCTACAGTGGGTGGGTTGCCCACTGTCCAATCCTGGGGAGTGCAAAGCCACAGTCTCTCAAGTCTCTACAGTGGGTGGGTTGCCCACAGTCCAATCCTGGGGAGTGCAAAGCCACAGTCTCTCAAGTCTCTACAGTGGGTGGGTTGCCCACTGTTCAATCCTGGGAAGTGCAAAGCCACAGTCTCACAAGTCTCTACAGTGGGTGGCTTGCCCACTGTTCAATCCTGGGGAGTGCAAAGCCACAGTCTCATAAGTGGATGACAGTCTCCACTGGTTCTGGAGGGGGCATGGTGCCCAGAGTGCTTCATGCTGCTAAGGACAGAGGTAGTGGATGACAGTCTCCACTGGTTCTGGAGGGGGCATGGTGCCCAGAGTGCTTCATCCTGCTAAGGACAGAGGTAGTGGATGGATCTCTCCACTGGTTCTGGAGGGGGCATGGTGCCCAGAGTGCATCATTCACCCCGTAACGGACTCAGGTGTGTCAGTGCCCCTGCCGCTCATGGGCTAGCGGTGCTTGAGATGGCGGTGCCCTGTTCAGCGGTGCTTGGGACGGCGGTGCCCTGTTTAGCAGTGCTTGAGATGGCAGTGCCCTGTTCAGCGATGCTTGAGATGGCGGTGCCCAGTTCAGCGGTGCTTGAGATGGCGGTGCCCTGTTCAGCGGTGCTTGAGGCGGCGTTGCCCTGTTCAGCGATGCTTGAGATGGCGGTCTCCATTGCAGGGTCTCAGCTGCTGGCGGTCCTTCATGGCCCAGCGGGGCTTTTGCTGGCGGTCCTTTAGGCCCAGCAGGGCTTTTGCTGGCGGTCCTTCATGGCCCAGCGGGGCTAGTGCTGGCGGTCCTTCATGGCCCAGCGGGGCTAGTGCTGGCGGTCCTTCATGACCCAGCGGGGCTAGTGCTGGCGGTCCTTCATGGCCCAGCGGGGCTGGTGCTGGCGGTGGCCTCCTGGGCAGCTGGGCTGGTGCTTGCGGTGGCCTCCTGGGCAGCTGGGCTGGTGCTGGCGGTGGCCTCCTGGGCAGCTGGGCTGGTGCTGGCGGTGGCCTCCTGGGCAAGTGGGCTGGTGCTGGCGGTGGCCTCCTGGGCAGGTGGGCTGATGCTGGCGGTGGCCTCCTGGGCAGCTGGGCTGGTACTGGCGGTGGCCTCCTGGGCAGCTGGGCTGATGCTGGCGGTGGCCTCCTGGGCAGGTGGGCTGGCAATGGCCTTCTGGGCATCGGGGATGATGGCGGTCTTCTCCTCCGTGCTGCTCTTCCCAGACTTGCCGGGTTTCTTGTGGCCCTTCCCCACCTTGGAAGGTGTCACAGCTGACTCCACACTCCCACCTGTACCCCTGGGAGCAGCTTTGGTGGCTGGAGTCTTCCCCCTCTCCCGCCGGGCACTGGCCAACTTCTGATGCTTCACAGGTGGGGGACTGTCTGTGCTATGGCTCCATGCCACACTGGCTGCCCTGGTGGCCGGTGCACTCCAGATTCCTGTGACTACAGGCACCACTGGTCCCGGAGATGTTGTGGCTGAGGTGCTAGCTTGGGATCTATGAGACGGATGGGGTGGGGGAGGTGTGGGAAAGAGGTCAAGGTTGGGCAGGAAAAGTTTTTGGGACACACTGGGAGGGGTAGCTGGAGGGGGTTTGGGAGTGGAGGAAGAGCTGGTGGTTGTAAGAGGTGTACGTTTGGTGACTTTGGGTGAAGGTGCATGCGCTGGATGCTGTCGTGAGGTGGATGACTGTTGGGTGGGTGTGTGCCTGCGTTTGTGTATCTTGGGAGGGGGCGTCACAGACGCACTGGGTAAGGACACAGGGGACGTGTGAATGGTAGTGGGGGTGGTGACTGCACGTGAGCGGGGTGTGGTGGTGGGTGTGCTGGAGAGGGACGTGGTGGCTGTAGAGGTAGTGCACGCAGGTGTGAGTGTAGATGAGACTGGGAGGGCGGAGGGAGACGAGGAGGAGGGGGACACAGTGGAGGCAGTTGGTGTGTCTGCATGTGTGTGATGCTTGTGTGAGTGCCTGTGGGATGTGTGGTGCTTATGTTTGCCTGAGCTTCCCTTGGGTGTTGAGGTGTGTGCATGTTGGTCTGTAGGTGTGCTTGGGATAGGCTGAGGCACAGGGGATTGGGTCGGGTGTAGGAAGTTGGAGGGGGGAGGCTAGAGACGGGGACAATGGCTGCCATCAGTGCTGAGGCCAGAGTCTGAAAAGCTCGCTGAAGGGCCGCCTGACCAGAATGAATGCCCTCCAGGAATGCATTGGTTTGTAGCAACTGCCTCTCTACACCCTGGATGGCATTCAAAATGGTAGACTGCCCAACGGTGAGGGACCTGCGGAGGTCAATGGCCTCCTCACTGAGGGCAGCAGGGGTGACTGGGGCAGGGCCTGAGGTGCCTGGGGAAAAGGTGATGCCCACCCTCCTGGGTGAGCGGGCATGGGGCAAAGGCTGAGGGGCTGCTGGGAGGGCGGTGCTGGTAGGGGGGCTGGCGGCTGTACCTGTAGATGCGGGGGGCACAGATGTTGCCGCCACCACAAGGGAGCTCCCATCAGAGGACGAGTCCGTGTCGCTGGTGTCAGCTCCTGTCCCCGCCGTGGAGCTCCCCTGGTCCTCCGTCCCACTGGTGAATTCAGACTCGGTAGTGTCGCCCTCCAGGGCCAAGTGGGATGCAGCTCCCTTGTGCTCTGGTGCCACTGCTCCTCCGCCTGATGATGCAAATGCACACAAGAACAGGGAGACCACAAAAAGGGGGGAAAGACAGAAGAAAGACATGTTGAGTGCATGCATTACCGCTACCGTTGGCGGACACGACAGACACAGAAGCCCCCTGCACTACGCCGCGCTCTTGGGCTCCACTGTTCAATTGCTGGGAAATGGCCTACAAGGCTATGGACGACATCTCCACACATAGATGACACAGGGTCATGACTAGGTGTACTTGGCACTCTACAGAGGTGGGCTGGGGTGCCACATGGCCTGCCTTACGGAGGGGCCTTGCCTACGGTACTCACCCTGGCCTAGGGAAACCCACGGCCCACCTCCCCCACCCAGACCCCTCCACTGCACGCAAAGTAAGCAGAATGAGGGTGTACTTACCCCCTTGTGGCTGCTGTGATGCCCTCAAATGCCCATCCAACTCTGGGTAGGCCACCGCCAGGATCCTGAACATCAGGGGGGTCATGGTGCAACGGGCACCCCTCCCACGTTGGGAGGCCATCGCCAGGTGAGCCTCCGCTGTCTTCTTGCTCCAGCGGCGAATGTCCTCCCATCTTTTCCAGCAGTGGGTGCTCTGTCTGTGGTAGACCCCCAGGGTCCCGACGTCCTTGGCGATGGCACGCCAAATATATTTTTTCTGGTGGGCGCTGACCTACACGAAATGTACAGGGGGAAAAAGAGAAGTTATTACCAACTGCACCGTCAAACTGATTGGCCTCCATCCCTACCCTTGCCATGTGGCACATGCATTCACCATCTTTCATGCACGCAGCACTCTCCCCCCTTCCTTCTTACATCCAGCCCTCTCCACACAGGCATAGCCCATACAACATGCTCCCTGTGTACTTACCTGTTTGTCTGGAGGACCGTAGAGTAGCGTGTACTGGGGGAGGACCCCATCCACGAGCTTCTCCAACTCCTCCGATGTGAAGGCAGGGGCCCTTACCCCAGACACTCGAGCCATTGTCTCTTCCAGACTGAGGTCACAGCAGCACTTGCAGTGTAGGTCCTCTCCTGTCGAAGATCAGGTATCGAGTAATTGAACAGATAGAAAATGGCGGTCACGTCCGCGGCGGTGCATACCGTCACCGCCGGCGTACATCGTCATTGGCTCCTGGGACCCTTAGGGTCTAATGTTAACCAATGCAGCATTGCGCCGCGGTCTTTGACCGCCTACCACAACGGTGTACAACGCCAGCACAGTTACCTCACATCCCATTGTCCCACTTTAGAGGTCAGGCAGCCGCCATTTCAGGGCCCCACATGGCTTCATTTCCAACTGCGTCACACATACCTAGGCCTAGAATCAAAAACACTTACAGGCCACCTTTTGTGTATGATTGTTGTTCTGGGTAAACTGTAGGTACATACCTCTGAGTTGTTTGACTCTGCTCGCTGTTGTCCTTCATAGGCACCGTCCGCTGGGACATGTGAGGAGATGGCGGCATCCTCCCGTGTACCGACCGTTGGTGGACCTATCAACAATGGAGGAGCGACATTTGATTATCACATACAGGCCTGACAGTGCCACAATCCAGGAACTGTGTACCCAGTTGGAGCCAGACCTGATGTCAGCAATCCGCCATCCCACAGGAATCCCCCCTCAAGTGCAGGTGCTGTCAGTGCTCCATTTCCTTGCAAGTGGGTCTTTTCAAACAATAGTGGCCATAGCATCAGGGATGTCCCAGCCTATGTTTTCCAACGTATTGTCCAGAGTGTTGTCTGCCCTTCTGAAACAAATGCGGAGCTACATCGTTTTCCCTCAGGTGGAGGATTTGCCTACAGTGAAAGTGGATTTATATGCCCTGGGACACATCCCCAACATCATAGGTGCCATTGATGGGACCCATGTGGCTTTGGTCCCCCCCCACAGGAGTGAACAGGTGTACAGAAACCGGAAGAGTTACCATTCTATGAATGTACAGATGGTATGTTTGGCAGACCAGTACATCTCCCATGTGAATGCCAAGTTCCCTGGCTCAGTGCATGACACCTACATCCTGCGGAATAGCAGCATCCCTTATGTGATGGGTCAACTCCAGAGGCACCGTGTGTGGCTATTAGGTGAGCACCTGGAGGCAAGTCAGTGGGAATGGTTGTCTGGGTCTGGGGATATCCCTCCAGGTTAGTGCGTGTCTAACAGTTGTCCCTCACCATTTGCAGGTGACTCTGGTTACCCCAACCTGTCATGGTTACTGACCCCAGTGAGGAATCCCAGGACAAGGGTAGAGGAACGCTACAATGAGGCCCATGGGCGAACTAGGAGGGTGATCGAGCGGACCTTCGGCCTCCTGAAGGCCAGGTTCAGGTGCCTTCATATGACAGGTGGATCCCTATTCTACTCACCAAAGAAGGTGTGCCAGATCATCGTGGCCTGCTGTATGCTTCATAACTTGGCTTTGCGACGACAGGTGCCTTTTCTGCAGGAGGATAGTCCAGATGGCGGTGTTGTTGCAGCTGTGGAGCCTGTGGACAGTGAAGACGAGGAAGCAGAGGAAGAAGACATGAACAACAGGGACTCAGTGATCCAGCAATATTTCCAGTGAGACACAGGTAAGAGTACAGACCTGCCTACTACATGTACTTTAACACTACTACCTCTCTACTTTGTGTCGTTTTCACCCAGTGTATGGTCACTGAGTTGTCACTTTCCCTTACGATTTCACAGATGTGGGTCCCACTGTGTGACATCTGCTTAGATTCCTCATGGACTAGAGCTGTGTGACATAGGTATGTTGACATTACAATTGATAGAGCATTTTGTCACTGTAATTGCTAATACACTATTTCGAAATCACAGACAGACTCCAGATTGTTTTGTGCTTTAGGTGTGTTTATTTAAGTACTCAATATTGGAGGGGGTGGTGAAATGGTGAGGGGTGATGGCGGAGGAATGTCCATAGCAGAGTCCAGTCTATTAGTCTCACAGGTGCATTGCCCAAATGGGCATAGGAAGTGGAGCTGGGGCAGTTAAAGTATGGACAGGGTGATAAAGTGGGACAGTAGGATGACAATCAGGGTGGTCTCATTTCTTGGCGGGGGTCTTGGCTTCGTGCTCTGTCTTTGTCCTGGATTGTCCAATGTGGCTATGTTTTGTAAGAGTGTGTGTATTTTGAGCGCGGCGGTGTGTACCGCGGTTGGAATACCACGGTTGAAAGACGCGGATTCGTGTGTCGTGATAGTGTGGGCGTATTTCTGTTGGCGTGACGGTGTCGGTTTTGTTTTCGCCAGTTTATCACTGACCTTTGGTGTGGCGGACTTGTGTGGGTGTCTGAATTTTGGCAGATTTCGAAATGTGAGTCATAATAGCTGTGGTGGAATTCCGCGGCCGCGGCGGTGTGTTGGCGGTCTTCTGCACGGCGGTAAGCGGCTTTTACCGCCAATGTTGTAATGACTGCCAATATGTTTAAGAACAGTGGTTATTTGTACATCCCTGAACTTGTGGTACCCTTATTAACATTTGATTCACAGGGCATTTTGCAAAGTGTCTTCTTTCATGCACACTTGTTTACATTTGGAATGCACAAACACACAAAAATTCAAGTGGTATTAACAAATGTTCTACTATTCTGTATTCCCACATGACACATCTCCTGATAAAAATAAGACCACACTTGGATGGCTGGGCCTAGTGCCTGCAACACAATACACCTCCGTGCTTTATTTTTTTACATTGTGGGTAGTTGCATATTTTGGGCCATAGTTCAAACCTAGGAAATCCTTCTACACCTGCTCATTTCTGAAAACTAGACTCCCGGGGGAGTCCCAGGAGGTGTGCCTTGCATGAATCCCACTTCCCTCAAACCTCAAAGTGTGCCTAAAAACACTAATTTACTCATATTTATTTGAGGGAAAGGTCTGCAATCTGTGGGGAGCCACACATTTGCTACCACCTGGCAGTCCCTCAAATCTCACAACACAAACGGTACCTCACCTGTGTGTAGGTCTAACGTGCACAACAGCAAAGAGTAGCAAATGCAACATAGATACATCCCATTTTTCCATTCAAAACTTTGCAACTTGGCTAGCTGTGGATTTTGGGCCCTACCTCAGCAGTACCTAAGGAAACCAACCAAACCCACACATTTCTGAAAACTAGATACCCCTTAACGTCCAGTGTTGTGTGTTTCATGTAGATCCCATAATATTTTTGTACCCACAGTACCATGCAAACCTTAAATATTGACTAAAAACACACATTTCCTCACATTTCTGTGATAGAAGGTTCTGGAATCTGTGGGGAGCCACACATGCCCTACAATCTAGTTTTCCCCAACCTCTTCAAAAAAATGGTACCTCACTTGTGTGAGTGGGCCTTGCTTCTGCAACAGGAGTCAGTCCAAAACGCAACGTAGACACATCATTTTTTTCCACTGAAAAACAATCCTATTTTTTGCATCTTGCACAGAAGGAGATGTTGGGCCCTCGGAACTTAACTCACCTGCACATTTATGAAAATTTTAAGTCATCTTTATTGCTCATGCACCTTCTGCATGGTTATTCTGATGATGCTGCAGCACCCCTGCACCACTAATTCAAGTGCCTATGCTCACAAGACCTGGGGTAAAACACCTTGCCACTTTCCTTGGGGATTCTGCTTCTCCTCAAACCCAGGGATAGTAAAAAGGAAACCTATGGTGCAAGCCATTCCCTTTAAACCCTGCCCATTATCAGCCATTGGCAGATGGCACACTGGGGAGGTAGTGTGGGTGTTCGCCAGTGGCCAAAGCCCCCACTCAAGGGGTTTAACAGAATATTTGGGTCAATTCACAAGCCCTCTTCCACGCATAAGTCCAATTTACAAAATTGAATAAACTCATGTGTTTGACATCTATGGCCTTCATTAGGACCCTGGCTGTCCGAAGACCACCAAGGCAGCTGTGGCGGTGTCACCGGAGACGGGCTGGTGGTGAATACCCACCAAATTAGGAGTTTGGCAATTTGGCCAAAGCCAATCCACCGAACCTCCACCCGTCCCACCACATTACCACGTTCTGCCAGGCTGGAGTTGAGCACAGCAGATGGAGTGATACCACTAGTGGTATCACGAGGTGGGAGACCGCCAGCACTGCCAGAAAAAGGTGGCTGTCTTGCACCCTGGTGACAGGAATAAGCATTCCTGTTGCCAGGATACACTTGCACACACATCCATATACCTGCCCACATGCATTCACACACATCTACACACAAACACACCTCCACTCACCCACGCACATGCCACACACACCCATTCACACTAACATACATACACAAATACCACACTCACGCAAGCATTCACTCCCCCTCTCCAGCGCATACATACATTCACACCCCCTCCCCAGTGCATACATACATTCACAAACCCCCAGCGCATATATACATTCACTACCCACTACACCTCCCCAGCGCATACATACATTCACACCCCCCTCCCAGCACATACATACATTCACACCCCTCCCTCATGCACTGCATACATACATTTACTCCCCACTTCCCCCTCCTCCAGCGCATTCATACATTCACAAACCCCTCCCCCCTGCACCGCATAGATACATTTACTCCACACTCCCCCTCTCCCCAGCGCATACATACATTCACACCCTCAACCCCAGCGCATACATATATTCACACCTCCCCTGCACTGCATACACGCACTCACCTGCTCTTCCCGTTCACTCACACAAACATGCAGCCCCCTCTCCATCCACTTACATACACATGCAGACGCATACACACACTCACCCCTTCCAGCCACTCAATTGCACTCACACACTCAATTGCTCACATCAACACACATGCACTCATGCACTACCCCTCCCCATCCACAAACACACCCCTACTCCATCCACAAACACTCACCCCCTCACCCCATCCACACACGAAGACATGCACCCACAAACACTCCCCTCTCCCCCCGCATTCACAACATTCACACACTCTCTCCCCTGTCAGACGATCCACTTACCTTATTTGTCGAGAAGGTGGTCCGGGAGGGGACGGGTCCTGGCACTTCCACTGCTGGCAGCGCCTCGCCATCAGTGAATGCTGCCTTCATGTTTAGTAGTGTAATTGTGCATGTTGGAATGGTGTAAATGGAAATTTCACCTATTCTCACATTCCTAAGTGCGTCTGTAATGTGGCATAGGTGCAATAAATATGTTTCACATGTACACTAATTTGGACTATCAAACACTGTCAGTAACAGAGAAATCTACATGTATAGAACATTAGAAGATTCAAGAAATGTGAACCAAGGGTAGTGCCTTAGGATGCATAGCAAGATGCTGTACTCAAAATGTCATATGTTGTATCTGACAGACAACAGATATGTCAGACTTGTGCATGAACATGTTCATCATGTGTACATTGTAAAAGCCACCTACAATCAAATTGTTTTTCCACATAGTTACCCTGGCATGAAGAAAGGAAGACAACCTCCAGTGTACCGCCCACAAGTGGACCTGCACACCATGGAGGAAAGACATATAATACAGATCTATTGCCTGAATAGGCAGACGATCATTGATCTTTGTGATCATATAGAGCCAGATATGATGCCTGCCATTCGCAATCCCAATGGCATACCTCCCATTTTTCAAGTCATGTCAGTACTACACTTCCTGGCCACTGGGTCCTTTCAGAATAGAGTGGCCCTAACTGGAGAATGTCTCAGCCATTGTTCAGTCTAGTTTTGAAGGATGTACTGTGTGCACTGGTGAAACATCTGGACAGCAACATCAGGTTTCCCCAACGGTCAGATTTGGCCTATGGGAAGGCAGATTTTTATGCAATGAGAAACATCCCACATGTGGTTGGAGCCATAGATGGCACCCATGTTGCCTTGGTTCCCCCTAGTGCCAAAGTAAGGTATACAGGAACAGGAAACACTACCACTCTATCAACATCTAAGTTGGCAGACCAGTACATTTCACACGTCTGTGTGAAGTATCCAGGATCAGTCCATAATTCCTTCATCATGCGCAACAGCAATATCTCACTGCTGATGACACAACTCTACACAGAGAGTGCCTGGCTGGTTGGTAAGTCATATTTGGGATGTGTGTTTGCTAATGTTATCTCTTGCTATCACAAATGTGCATATCCTAGATATATGTTTGTATTGTTATACCTATGCCTTACAGAGGACTCAGGCTATTCAAACCGTCTTTGGTTCTTGTCACCAGTGAGGAACCCAACCATGCCAGGGGAAGTCCACCACAATGAGGCCCATGGAAGGACAAGGCGTGTCGTTGAGCAGACTTTTGGGCTCCCGAAGGCAAGATTTGACTGCCTGGGCATATCTGTGGGAGCCCTCCTCTACTCAACCAACAAGGTATGTCAAATAATTGTTGACCGGCATGCATGCTCCACAACCTTGCCCTGAGATGCCAGATACCAGTCATACCAGATGAGGGGCAGACAGCAGAACCCTTGGATGGAAATGAAGATTTGGTAAGTGATGATGAGCCAGGTGTAGATGCAGCTGGAGAGTGTTTACGACAGATCTCATCAAGCAGTACTTCAACTCAAGGTATGTGATGTCTTGAAAATGGTCAGATTTCATTTTGTAGCATAGAGTTGATGGCTGGCATGTCACCTCCTATTTACCATCACCCATTACGTCCTAGGTAGCTCCAATGCCAATTTCTCAGTTGTACATGCAGTTTGTAATTTGGTATTGTGTACAGAACAGGGTGGTATGCTCTGTCCTGATTTGTTAATGCACATGCAAAATCACACTTGTGAAAATGACTTGTCAGAATTGATGTATGTCCTTTCCATTATCTTTGTCAATCACAGATTTGCTGAGTTTCTGTTTGGCTCTTCATCATTGGCAAGTTGTCAGAGTCACCAGATCCTCGGGGTCTGTGCACGTTCCCAATACGGCCACCACTGAATAGCTCCAAGACTCTGATAGATAAATCACAGAGACTGAGAGAGATCAAGAGGGGATGAGGGGATTAGGAAGGGAACAGCTGGGAAGGAGACCTGTAGTGAGAAAAAGGTTAGAACACACAATATGAAAATTATATCTCCTGAAATCAATACTAGACTATGGGCCTGATTACAACTTTGGAGGAGGTGTTAATCTGTCCCAAATGTGACGGATATACCATCAGCCATATTACGAGTTCCATAGGATATAATGGACTTGTAATACGGCTGGTGGTATATCTGGATTCTAAGCCTAGTCACTCGGAAAACATGAACAATCTAAGAGTTAAGTTTAAAATGATTAAGTTTCAAGATGGCCGGATACCTGTAGGGGAATCAAGATGAATGAAATGAAAACTTTCTTATTCAAGTACTTTCCTTTACATGAGAATCAGAAAAACATTCTGACAAAATGTTAAACCAGTCATATAAATCCTGTTTTGAGAATGTATACTAGGACCATACAATATTGCATCTAGAAACTCTGGCCTTCTGTGTACTCTTAAAATGTTTCAACACAAATTGCGCATATTGCAGATATATATATATTTTTATATATATATAGTAAACACCATAAAAGGATTGTGCACCATGAATAACACGATATGGATTCAGGAAACAAATCACATAACTTGTCAACTCGAATATTACATAATAAATATCTTATAATAGTGGCATACAATAAACAACATGAAATAAACTCGAGGAGAGAATCGTGCGCCTTGCCGATTCGAGTGTCACCATGTAAAATACCAATAAATGGTAACACACAATGAATATCAAGGTCAAATCATCATTAATCATTGTGCGTCTTGCCGATTCGTAAAACAGGATGTAAATGTCAAGAAATAACAGCTCACAATAAATAACAAGATCAAAGTACAATGAAACGAATCGCGCTTCTTTTGCCGATTCTTAAGCCACCATGCAAATGTCAAGAAATGGTAGCGCGCAATGAACAACAAAGTTAAATCCTCATGAAACGAGTTGCTTGTCTTGTCAATTCGTAAAACATCATGTAAATGTCAAAAAATAGTAGCGCGCAATGGACAACAATGTTTAAACACCATAAAACGAATTGCGCGTCTTGCTCATTCTTAAGCCACCATGCCAATGTCAAGAAATGGTAGCACGCAATGAATAAAAAAGTCAAACCTTTATGAAACCAATCACGCGTCTTGCCTATTTGTAAACTACCATATAAATGTCAAGAAATGGTAGCGCGCAAGTAATCTGTTACTCATTTAAGAATTAAACCACGAATATGAAAATTCTCAATAACGGTGTCGGGACAGTCCAACCACCATCTTACCGCCTGGAACAATGATCACCAATGAAGGAGGAAGGGCAGAAGACTGGAAAGTCCAAATAGGCCACCGGAACAGGAGCTCAGGAAGAAGCTGCTGCTCTGCACCAGGACCTCTGAATAGTGAGCACTGGGAGTTGGGCTGCCTCTCTTTTATAGAGTCTTGGCCCAGCCCAGAACCACGCCCAGGCATGTTGCAGGGAAAGTCTCTGGAAGGCCCTGGAAAGGGGCCACACCCTAACACACTCTGAAAACCTGCAGCAATACATTGGAAAGGAACAGTATTTGTAAGCATATTAAAAATAAGTTTTCAGGATTGAACTCTGCAATGCAAAAGGTTAAACCACAACATATCAGCACAATGCATAAATTACTTTTTTTTGAGAGTGCTGGGTTTTTGCATTTTTGTCACCAATAGAGAGCGTACTGCTCTGGTGTTGACACAAGTCACAGACAGTGTCAGAGGCAGATGGAAATTGCAGGCAGACATGAGAAGTGGACAAGGTTGAAACCAGGTGCTGATTGCCATGAGTATGTGGAGTGTAAGTAATATGGCCAGACTGTCAGGACACTGGGGTGGAAGTGTGTTTTCCCAACAAGTAGACATGTTTGGTACTGGAGGTGGTCAAATGGTGTCATGTGTGTGTCCATACGTGTCTGACATGTGAACATGTTGAACCAGAGCCTCTATTATCATTATGGTTTGTGTTGTATGTGTCCTACCTGTAACATAGTTGTCAGTGTGTTTCTACTTTGCAGACCAATGTGCATGTCTCTTTGGACTGACATAGGTGAGTGGCAAGTCTACAGGTATGTGCCCAATGTGAGTGAAAGGTCCCTGGACTGGGGACATTAGTACTGATCTCTGTCTGATCATGGGTATGATTATTAGCAAGCGAAGGTGTGGGTTTGTGATAAGGCTTGACATGGTTTTACTAAGGACCAATATTTATGCCTCCTGGATTTTAGGAACTGGCATGTCCCTAGCCTCTCTATCCTCTGGGTTATTAATGTATGACACCTAAGCTGACAATCATAAGTCACAAGCAGTACTATTCTATCTGCAGTTTTCAAATCTAGAAATAAATGTGTGGAGATGTAGAATACAGCTGTATTGGCTTCTGTTTATGTTACAATCCCAATGTAACGAGTCTCCCGGTGATAGAGTACACGTGTGATGCCCATAACAATGGTTGTACAGTACAGAAGGACATATTGATACTATAGTTGGCATAGATGACAGTTGTACATGGGTAATAAATGACACTTACACAGGACCTGTGTTGAAGTGTTATTTATTGGGGAGTGCAAAACAATATGTGTGAATCGTAACAAAAAACCACACAACGTAAACAGTGAAGAGTTCAGTCATAGTGGCAGTGGCTGAAATCATTAGTGTAGCTGCTACACCATTAGGAAACACAAATCCAGGGTCCTTGCCCCACATGAAAATGGAGTTAGGTGTACACACATTCACCCCCCCTGCACCGCTTACATACATTCAATCCCCAATCCCTCTATCCCCAGCGCATACATACATTCACACACCCACCCGAGCGCATACATACATTCACACCACCCTGCACTGCATACATGCACTCACCCGCTGACCCCGTTCACTCACACAAACACGCACCCCCTCCCATCCACTTACATACACATGCACACGCATACACGCACTCACCTCTTCCATCCACTCAAATGCACTCATGCACTCAATCGCTCACACCCGCACACACGCACTCATGCACTTCACCCATCCACAATCACAGTAATCATCTATACGCAAGAATCTTTTCATGTTGTTAACTGAAGTACTAAGAGATTTGTTGTAACGTGGTGCACTGAAAGTTTACATTTATGTGCATTCACTCTAGGTTGCTAAACTAAAGTGTGGTGGTATAGCCTTTAAATTTAATGTTTAATCAATTAATTCAACTATATGTGAATCCCTATGAAGTTATCTAATAGTGCGCCCTAAAATTGAAAAATATATTTTTTAAAGTAATGTATAAAGTATTACATGCAAAATTGAAGACTACAGCTCTGCACCACACCTAATGCAATGTATTAACAGGGTTATGTTGTTTTAAATCAACTGTAACATGAACACCAGCAAAGCTTATTAATGATGAATTAATTAGTAAATTTGAATGTTATATGCGCCTCATTTTTCATAAAAGAATGTGCTGCTTTAATCCAGTCTGTTTAGCCTAAGAGAGGCCTGCAAGGCTCTGTTTTCTGTCTCTGTAGAAAAACGTTTAGTCATTCTTGCGAACGTACCATTTTTTTCAGACGTCATGTGCATGCAATGCTAGCTTATAATAGATACCCTATTGTTTTACACATTGTGAGCCTGAGAAAGTAACCTTGTGCACAGTACATTCAAGAACTGTGGAACCGCACTATGTGTACATTTGTTTCAACCTGCACGGTTGAGCTAAGATGGATGCATTCTACTTGTTGGTAATGGGAATCTTCACTGATGTTGCAGTTTCATGTTGCATGACTGACTATGATTGGACAATTACACATTCTGCCTCATGTGGAATGATGGATTAGTGAATCATCTTGCACTATGAACTTCAATATATTGATCTTCAGTTGGACTTCGGTCAGGCTTCCTCACTTTTCTCTTCTGGCTAGATCCCATTGGGCTCTGAGAGGTACAGACCTCTCTACCCTTATCCCTTATTTTAAATTGCTTTGCTGAGACACAGACATTTTTCCCATGACCCCTAGAAGAAGACTCTTGACCGAGCTTCTGACATGCTGACGCTTTCCTTTTTTACTTACTTTTACATAGTCAGAAAGTTTAGCTCCATACCGTTGTGAAGTATTTGGTTACTCTATCCTGCAGTGAGCAGACAGGTAGTTATTTTTTGGGCTGGCAATATTTTGCATTAGGTTTTTGTGAGAAGCAATTGTATGAGAGACAATTGCAAAGGAGGATGAGTTGCTGCAAGGAGTGTGATTGATGTCATTGTGTGTCTTGCTGGTATAGGTCGATTGGTGTGAGGCCGCGCTGGTATTGGTGGACTATGTGACAGAGCGTCTTGCTCTTATTGGTTCTTAACATCGAGAAGAGAATTGTGGGAACAAAATTTCTTCCTGATTTGAACAAAAAGTTTATTGTGATTTATTGAACTGATTGAAAATTAATTTCTTTAAAACATTAAAAAGTGTATTGAAAAGGGATGTATTTATTCAGGGTAGAAAGGGAATGGAGACCCCACTGAATGTACTCCAAGTCATCATGTGTTGTCCGAAAAAGGTCTTCATGCATGTTTGTGGCTTGAACAATGGCATAAGGCTACAGAGTAAAAAAGTGCATTAGCATTTCTTCCCTATTGAACATTTAAGAATTATTCAGAACCTGAAGCGAGTACTTTATGAGATGAAACCACCTCCAAGGCCTGCAGAATTTGAAACGCTTAATACTGGGGAGCATAAACCTTATCAGAAACAGCAAGATAAGTATGATAGAATGAAGAAGGCACAGTTGCAGAAGCGAGACGAGATAGTCAGCAGAAAGCTTGGAGAGCAGATATCATTGAGAGAGCTAGGTTGTATCCAGCAATTACAGGTGAAAAAGGTGAAAGCACCAGACCAAAGACTAGGAAAAAGACAGATAACACAAAACAGACAACAGATACTGAGACGAAAAAGCTGAGACATATGAGAGTGATTAGGATGATGATTTTCTAAATCAGTTATTGTTAAATTGTCCGCCACTATATAATTCTCACCAGGCAGGAGTGACAAGTGAGCTTACACCTACACCTATTGAACAGACCGCAAATCAGACAGTGCCAGTTTCAAATGTAAGTTCAGTAGGACAGACTTCTAACGTAAATCAACCAGTTCTGAGTTTTACCACAAATCATTCAATCAATCAATCACTCAATCAATCATAGCATTTGTAAAGCTCACTACTCACCCATGAGGGTCTCAAGGCTTTTAGGGTGGAGGGGTTCAGTTCAGAGATCTAACATGAATCAGCCAGCACAGAGTTTTAATTTTGAATTAGTCTGTGAAAAATGTCAGTCCAAATTAGCCTCTATGGAATTTTATCCTGATTCAACCAGGACAAGCTTCAAATAATGTTTTGACAGAACAGAGTGTAGGAATGGCAGTTCCATTGAATACAATGAATTACATGAACCCAGATGCATTGACAGTTTCAGTGACAATACGTCCAGTTGTTCCTTTATATGCTACAGGTATGACGAGGAATAATCCATGCTTGCTAAATGTCCCGGATGTTCAAAATGTTCAGAATGTCACGAATACCCCAGTTGTATAAAACATTGCACATGGATTTGTGAGCCCGAGTGGTTCAGAGCTGAAGAGGATAATTTCTCCTCTGAGACCGTTGACCCCCTACCAGGATTTCAGATCTGACTTCACTGACAATTCAGACAGGATATATCCGTGATGCAAGGTTTCCCTTGGAGATATACACTCAGGAGGAATTGAGATTTATGTGCAAAGACATCACAAAACATGCAGCTCAAGCCTATGACAGATTAGTTGAATTTGCCCAAAGATATGATAAGGATTTGGAGAAATCAAAACTCTTGAAGAGAACTTGCAGAGTACCCTTTACTGACAAGGATATTTTGAACATGAAACCTCCTGAAATGAGATTGCACATTAGAGAACTGATCACTTACATTAAAAAATGGGGAGCTTTTGACAAGTGGGAAGGAAGCTAGGAAAGAAAAGAGATCAGAAGAAAACGAGAACAGATTTGCTTATGGCAAGAGCAGGTCAAGCTGAGGGAAAACTGCTTTCCATGAGAGAAATTCCTGGTGGATACAAATGAATTCCTGAAATTGAGAGAGAAACCAGTTGAGTGGTATAAGCAGATAGAGAAGTTTGTGAAACTTTCAAAATGCCTTTGGGAAGATTTGAATACATTGTTTGAAATTGTGGTTCTGAGTGATTTATGGACTGAGTATACAGTAAGGTTGTTCATGATTGGCCTGATAGTGAACCTCCAAGAGATCCAGTGACAAATGCGCCATCTTAAGAGGTGATGAAAAAATGTCCGAAAGTAATCAGCTTTTTGAAAAACAAGGGCCTATATTTATGCTTTTTTGGCACCGCATTTGAGCCGCTTTTTGACGCAAATGCAGCGCTAAAAAAGTATAAATATGGGCCAAGGTGTCCCCTAAAGACATTGGGGTGATTCTGATTCTGGCGGGCGGCGGAGGCCGCCCGCCAGAATTCCGCCCTCCAAAATACCGCGCCGCGGACAAAAGACCGCGGCGGGTATTTCAAGTTTTCCCCTGGGCTGGCGGGCGGCCGCCAAAAGGCCGCCCGCCAGCCCAGGGGAAAACGACCTTCCCACGAGGATGCCGGCTCGTAATCGAGCCGGCGGAGTGGGAAGGTGCGACGGGTGCATTTGCACCCGTCGCATATTTCACTGTCTGCCAAGCAGACAGTGAAATACTTGTAGGGGCCCTCTTACGGGGGCCCCGCGACCCCCCCTACCGCCATCCGGTTCCCGGCGGGCGGACCGCCGGGAACTGGATGGCGGTAGGGGGGGTCGGAATCCCCTCGGCGGCGCAGCTAGCTGCGCCGCCTTGGAGGATTCAACAGGGCAGCGGTACACTGGCGGGAGACCGCCAGTGTTGCCGGTCTGACCGCGGCTTTACCGCCGCGGTCAGAATGCCCTGCGGGGCACCGCCGGCCTGTCGGCGGTGCTCCCGCCGACCCTGGCCCCGGCGGTCTAAGACCGCCGGGGTCAGAATCACCCCCATTGATTGGCTGAGAATTGACAGGGCGACTCAGGAATCTCTTGAGTCAATACATTCCTATTATGAGAGATTTTTTCAGGCTTTTAAGCAGGTAAGTGGGACTGAAGCCATAGAAGTTAAAGATATGGGTTATTTTGTGTTCAGATTTGTGCACGGATTGAAGCCAAACATAAGTAATATGATTCAGCAGCATTTGATTGCTTCCGAATGAGTGTATACCTGTGTTGAGTGGTTTGATTGCCCTCCACCTTCTGGAACTGTGCACTCATTATTTTTATGTCATACATTGGGAGCACGTGCACTGGACCAGTTAATCTCCCAGTCCCTCTTTTCCTTTTTTTATGATCTAGAGCAGTAGCCTAGCTGCGGGACTAGTTATAGATAATTGTTCTGAAAAATACTAATGATGAATAATTTCCAAGGTTTAAGCTTTGATGATGTTATGGTCTCTACAATACTACAAACTCCCTCCATCCTCTGCCCAGAAGGTTCTGGTCCTTCTGGTAGCCTGAAGGAAGATTGGGATAAACTCTCTACACTCAAACGAGATTTGATCAAGACGGTACTCCATGGTACCATTATGACTGAGTATCTTCGGGCAAATATAGCCCCTAATGGTTTGATAGTCACCAATGTCCCACGAATCCCACAGGACCTTCTCTTTGAACCGACTGGGCCCAGATAGCCTGGAAATGTACTAGAGACTGGTTGGTCCTGATTATCAATACCTCTAAAAGACTGGCTGAGTCAATTACTGTACAGATTAATCTAGCTGAATCTACATTGAAAACCACCTTGTCTTTGGGATCCTTCAAGAGCCGTTTATCAGAAATCAACAATGAACTGAATGAGTCCAAGGAGTATTTGACTCAACAGAAGATTTCTAAATTACAGAAGGACATCACCAAGTTCAGCAAAGAAAAGTGTACCCATACATCAAAGAGGACTTCGAGGCAGACAACATTTCAAGATCTTCAGATGAATCTGTGTCTTCTGTTAAGAAAACTCGGAAATTTAGTACCAGTTCCTCTTCAGACGGTTGGAGTACAGACGATGGGATGACACACTCACATTATAATCTTCCTCAATTCCCATTCAACATCCTCCAGCTTGGCAATCTCCTTATCCTTTTTTTCTGCCACGCCCAATGGTACCATTTGTGCCTTTTTTAGGCAGAGGACGGGGCAGAGGAAGAGGCAGGTGGAGAGGAAGAGGAAGACACGTACATTGGGCACAACAAGAACCACAAACATTGACTCGGAGTCAAGGCAAGAACCCCCCAGTGAGAATTTAGTAGTAAATCTTTCTTCAAGACAGCTTACCCCAGATGAGAACTTGGTTTTGAATAAGGGTTTGGGCTTTGTTCCCACCTCAAGAGATGATTTGTTCAAGATCAATTGTGAACTGTCCCATTTTCTGAGGAAAATTTGATTATACTTTTTCTTTAAAGATCATCCCAATGAGTTGCAACAAGCCGATTCAGGACTGAGAAATCCATCTTCTTTTACACCTCCTCTAACTTCAATGCTGAGTGAAGTACTTACTTTTGAAAAAGCCATTATGAGAAATGTTCAACAACTTCGTCCCAAACATGTCTTTACCAACATCACTACACGAGAAAGGAAAGCCTTACAATCATTGCGACAAGACCAGAGTATTGTCATCAAACCAGCTGACAAAGGAGGGGCTATTGTTATCTTAGACTTGGAAACGTACAGAGCCGAATGTCTCCGTCTTTTGAGTGATTCTACATTTTATCAGCCTATTGCACGTGACCCCACTAATAGGTTACAAACACAGATTCGTTCACTGATCCATGAAGCGGTATCTAATGCTTGGATATCCCGTAAGGAGGCTGAATTTTTGGATACTATTAATCCACGTATCCCTTATTTTTACTGTTTACCTAAAATTCATAAAGGCAACATACCCCCACCAGAACTCCCTATAGTTTCAGGTATAGGATCAGTTTTGGAACCCCTTTCCACTTTTTGTGATCATTTCTTACAACCTATTGTTAGGAAGTCTCCATCTTTTTGAAAGACACTAAAGACGTTCTCAACTTAGTCCAGTCAATCAACGATACTGATACCGTACAAGCCTTAATCACCCTTGATGTTGAATTTCTCTTTACAAATATTCCACAAGAAGCAACACTTAGGGTGACTGAGACAGCTCTACTTAACAAACCACCGAGCCCAACCACCCCTGTTCATTTTATTATGCGATGCGCCTCATTGGCTCGAACTCAAAATTACTTTCAATTTGAAGATCAGTTATACAACCAAGATGACATGTGGTGGAATGTACTACAGACTCTCAAATCTCAAAACAAGTCCTCATTTGAAGTTGAACAGCGTTGGGTCTTCAAATTGGGTACCCACATCCAGGGACTGAATGATGATATACCCTGGATGAATATTCCATCCCATTTTAGATGATCTTTATCGTATAAGTCCATATGAAGGGCCGGTCTGACATTCACTACTTAATACAGGTTGTGATTTTTATACTGACTTGCTGTATCCTAATGAACACTTTGCATTATGAGAATGATATCTGAATGAAACCTTTCTCTTTCTTTAGAAGATTCAGTCGTTTTTCATACCTCTCACAAATATTGTTTGGCTACTAATTGTTCTGTGTTGTGGACTAGAGGTGAGTTTAACCATAGTCCTTGAAGTTTCTCATTTTTACATAATGACCATCACTATTTCATTTTCCTTTTTATTCTTTAATTGTCCTTTTTTTGTTCAATTGATCGAGAATGTACTTGGTACATATAATCTTACAGCTGTCTGTACCCCCATTTTTGTATGATTAGGTTGTATTACAAAATGAGTTCATTTTTGAATAGTCTGCTTTTTGACTTCCCTTTTTTGGGGGTTTTCACTAGCACTTTGGATTAAGAACCCTTTTCCATACCAATATTTACTTTCAGTATCAACATTTTCCTTCCTCTTTTGTGTGTTACTGATGGTCCCTCCTTTATTTCCATTATAGAGGGCCATCTCTTAACTATAGTCTACCTATGACAGGACAACGTAGCTTATGCGTTTCTAGTTCGGGAAGACTAACACATCTCTCGTGTCCGTCTTCTCTTTTTCCTCCTTCGTGACGCAATATTCAAGGGCGTTACCAGGAAGTCCTGGCTGCCCATCCCGATTGGCTGAATAATATTCAGCCAACCCTTCTTAAATTGCATTCGGGTCACGTTTATTTTTTCATTGTATGAAAACGCGGCCACGACATGCATTACGCTGTTGATTGCAACGGCGCACCAGTAAGTTACACTTTGTTCTTTATTTTATCTATTAGGTTGGGCACAGCTTTTCTGATTATTTGTCATTAATAGTCATGAGGTTTCTACTTTATTGAGGCAGTTTATTTATCGTGGCTCGTCCTGGGGGTATCTCTATATATTTAAATATGTGCCCCCCCAATATTCTGTGACATCTTTGCAGACCAAGATTCAAACGGTTCCAGTTATGCATTAGATGTAGTGCAATGTCACTATTCATCTCCCCCTTTGTCTCTTGTTACAATGCATCTACAAGATTCTGATTAGTCTTTTTTTCATGAATCTTGTTAATTGATAATGAGAACATTAACATTCACATAAGTACACTACTCTGATGTACTTTCGCTTAGATGTTCGGTTTTATGCATGTTGTGTTGGATAAGTTTTTCTTTTGAAACACCACTGCAGATACCCTGAATGAGTTTTGGCATATGTCTTCAGTGGAAGTAGTTCTTCTCTATACAATGGCAGGTAAGCACTTTTTTCACTGAGTCTCTAACATCAAGACCAGTGTTGTTGTATTGCACTTCCAGATATGTCCATGTCATCTCCCACTTTTTATAATTTTCGTTCCTATGTAATTACATTTATTTTGGCATACATGTTTTTGTCTCTACAGGTTACCAGTAATTTTGTGCTAGTTGACACAGACTTGGAGTGAGTAAAAATCCTTTTTACTCTCCTTTTTGAACGAATATTTTGTATTTGCATATTTGTTGGTCTGGAGAAAGATTGTTGTAGTCCTGATGAAGCGCTAGTGATCCTTTTTGGACAATTATTTAGGCGCAAAACATGTTGACTTTTTGTAGTAGTCAAAGTTACTGTGCTAGACTTTTAGAGGATGTAAAGTGTGGGATCATCAATTCCCCCTCACTTTTCCAGTGTTTTTAATCTTCACCGGGTCCTTGCTAGTTTATTAAATAATTTTTATACTGAGGAGGCACCCGAGCCAATTTTATTTTTATTTTTCATTTTGCATCTCTCCAGCTGTTTCTTAGTAACCTAAGACTTTTTGGTACTAAGACATAAACCATCTTTATATGGCTAGATGGTCCTATGCAGGACCCTGTCAGCCATTGTAGCACCAGTCTGACGCGGAGCAGAGCCCGATGATGATGCATGAGGGATATTGCTTCCGAATGAGTGTATGCCTGTGTTGAGTGGTTTGATTGCCCTCCACCTTCTGGAACTGTGCACTCATTATTTTTATGTCACGTAAAAATAGGTTCATTTGAAGATGAGCATCAATTTGTGGTGTGTGACTCAAGTCCTGGATGTCTGCTTGGACGTGACTTGCTATGCAAGTTGAATTGTTCCATCAGCTGTACCACACATGGTATTGAGATACACACTAATTATGAAGATGCAGCATCTAAAATTGTGAATCAAACCACGAGTGTCACATTGTACCCAATGCTGACATATAATTACTTACACAAGGACTTAAAAGACACTGGGGCATATATATGAAAAGTGGCGCTGCACCTAGTGCAGCCCCACTTTTCTTGCACCCCTTAGTGCCCCCCTAACGCCATCATGCATGAGCCGTATTTAATATACGGTGCACCATGGCAGTAGTTATGGAACTAGCGTCAGAATGTTTGATATTAGTTTGCCGCTTTGCAGGATTAGTGTCAAAATTCTGATGCTAATCCTGCAAAGCAACCAGAGGCCCATTGTAACCAATGGAACCTCCCTTTAACACCTGCATTGGCATTTGGTGCAGTCAATGCCCTTAGAAACAGTCTGACCTATATTCTTACCCCAGTAGAAAAGGACTTAATTGGACAAGTTCAAGACAGGAGAAGAACAATGAAAGCTAAAGTCGAAAAACGAGTAGTGCTACATAGTTGAAGAAAAGAAGAAGAAGCTCACTCATTAGCAGGGAGTCAAGGGTCCCTTGCCTAAATTGGCAATATTTAGGGAATTTGTGTGTATATAGGCCTAAATCAGAGACTGAGACAAATTTGTAGGGACTAGTGAATGTAGACGTGTTTTTGTTTAAAAGTGTTTGGACTTTCATGTTAGCTGGACAAGACCTCATCATACCAGGTGCTTATTTCATCTGTGGAAAGAATGCTTATTATAAGCTGCCTAAAGAATGGTATGGAACATGTTATCTAGAAGTAGTCTCTCCAAAGATGGAGCATTTCAATGATTCTGGTTGAGATGAGAAGTCAAATCTTAATAGAGGTGCCAGTGCTTTAGAGAGCACAGGGATATTTTTGGTGCCAAAATTCCATCTGTGGGAGTGATCCAAAATGATCACAAGATAAGGAAGTTGTCAACAAATGTAGATAATGTATCGACAGATATAGCAGGTGTCTTCTTGTTAGTAGACACAGAAATGGTTGCTGTAAGATCAATGGCTTTACAAAATCGTTTCGCATTGGACATCCTTCTTGCAAAAGAGGGCAGAGTTAGCAAGATGTTGCACTCTCAACAATGTGGCACGTACACACCAGACAATAGTAAGGAGCTTAGAAAATATATTCAGAATATGACAAGCTTGAAAAGGGGCCTGAAGGAGTTAGAAGCAACAGGTACCTTGGAAGCTATAGGCAGTATTTTTTCTGCAGTTGGAAGGTGGTTTGGAAGTTTAGGGAAAGGACAAGATGGTACTATCCTGAGACCTATATTAATAATAGCTTTGTGTGTCTTAGTTGCAGTTGACCTCTGTAAGTTAATCAAGAAGCTGAAAGAGATGACAGCAAATAGATGAAAGAGAAAGGAAGAGATTGAGATGGAGACTAGAAGGAGTATATGCTATTGAGACATTAAGCAGTTAGAGGAGTCCAGAAGATCTTTCCTGGAATTACCTCAAATATTTTGACCTGTCTCATTGAAAACGAGAAATGGTAAATTGATGTCTTGCTTTACCATCAGAGGGGGGAACTGATGTAGCACAAATGTCATTGCTAGCCCTGACGTTACAGTAATCATCTATATGTGACTATCTTTGCATTTTTTGAACTGAAGTACTAACAGATTTTCTGTATATTGGTGCACTGAAAGTCTATATATACGTGCATTCAATGTAGGTTGCTAAACAAAAGTGTGGTGATACAGAATTTAAACTTCATATCTCTATGAAGTTACCTACTAGTGTGCCTTAAAATTAATAAAATGTTCCTCTGACCCCAAGAAGAAGACTTTAGACCGAGCTTCTGACATGCTCACACTTTCCTTTTTTTACTTGCTTTTTGCCAACCTTGGTTATTCACCTTTTACCCCAGACATAATTTTTCAAAATTCTTTTTGTCCTTTTTCTTTTTACCTTTTTGTCCACCTATGCTCAGCCAAGCACATGTTAAATTTTGATTTGATAATCTGTAGGGATTTCCCTTGCCCCAGGTAGCTAAACATAGATGACTTTTGAATTGCATTAATGCTTAAAATAACTGAACAGCACCGATTTCTGAACATCAAGTTATCCTTCTGTTGTTTTGTACTGTTTTTGTTGAATGTTTAGTGCTTTTGATGTTAGTTTGTTTGAACCTTTTCTGACACCTAAGTCAACCAATGGTGATTCTGTATCTTTATAACTTTGTTTTGAAAATTGTCTACATTACTTTGAGTCTGAGCTTGTAATAATACCCCTTAATATTATTTTAAACTGGAATTTTCCTTGTGTGGCCAAATGGGTCATACTGTCATTCAAAATTGATTTGTTGAGAGACGTTTTGATGCCTTGTGTCTCCACACCCTTATGCTGAGTGAAATTATTTATTGACCTTGTTTAAAAACTCTACACACTTATTTGAGTACCAAAAGTTCATAAAATGGACTGATGTACAGATACAGAAAGTGTGTGGAGGGGTTTTTAATTAAAATATTGACTAGCGAATATTGTGGGACCAAAATATCATGAAAGAATAAACAAAGTTCAAAATATTGTGCAAGTAAGTTCACTAGGTAAACATAATTTTACTATAGATAACTCCCCAAATATGTACATTTATGATATATATATATATATTTATATATATATATATATATATATATATATATATATATATATATATATATATATATATATATATATGTGTGTGTGTGTGTGTGTGTGTGTGTGTGTGTTTCTGTGTGTGTGTAGAGCCAAGGTATTTATGTAGTTAAAAAAAGTAAATCTATACTTACCTATATACACTTACCACCTCAATATTTTGGTCCTCAATAATTTCGACTCAATAATCTGCCGTACAACGATGTGGAAGTACTCCAGTCAGTCTAGTTTTTACTGGATATGTGCATAATTTTGTAGAATGTGTGGCATCTAATATTTTAGGAGCAAAACAGTATAGTTAAATACTATTGTAATTCCTTATTTTATTTACCCTAAGTATGTGCAATGGATACACTTTGTACAATACTCCCATATGTTGCTAGAGTAATGACAATAATCCACCAGTGTACATTTAAATGCAATATAGGCTATCAGAAGAGCAGTAATTTAAGAAAACAGAATTCAGATTGGCCCAGGAAGCTTTATTTCCCTTGGGCCAACTCGCTCCCATGTATGACAGACTTCTGTGACAGCTGGCAGCCATTACAGGACTCAGGGATTAGTCCCCTGTTCTGAAGTTAGAAAACATATATATAGGGCGGCCAGGGTAAGGATAGCCTGACCCCCTAAATCCCACGTGGGGGACCCAAGGGACCCACCCTTCGGGCCAAAAAAGAAATAAATATTCAAAAAAAACTGTGATCTGAAAAAATAAATAAAACAAAACGGTGGTTGGGCTGTGTTCGTTGACTATAAGCCATGGGGAGCCCATCCCAGGGACTAAGTTCATAAAGGAGAGGGTGGCTGTGTGCCCCCCCCCTTCAAAACCCCTATGGGCCCCGGGACGCACACCTCCGGGGCTGAAAATATTGTTTATGGGGAAGGGTGACACATGCCAAACTCCCCAAGTCATCAGAGGCCCTGGGGAGCCCACCCCAGTGTCAAATACATTGTATATGGGGAAAAAGGATGGATGGCCCCCCTCCTTGAGCTGAAAAAGCCACAGGCAGCCCACCCCCTGGGCTGATAGCATCCCTATGCTATTAATGGCCCTGGGGACCCCATCTCCAGGGACATAGCCGTTTCCCTGCCTATTGTGGCCCGGGCAGGGAATCCTCCATTTGCTCTTGCTTGGTGGGAGTATTATCATAACTCTTGCCAAGCTGGAGCAAACTCTAAGGCCCTGATTTATGCCAAAGTGGTGCAGCACGGTGCTGCGCAGAAAATAGCAGCACCACACTGCGCCACTTATGAAAACACAGGGTTGCACCGTATTTACAGGAATACGGCGCACCCCACTGTTTCCCCCTGTGCCGGCGCTGAATTAAGATGCATGTACCAACATAGGCATCCTTGTACCATAGTGCAAGGGTGTCTGGGTTGAGGAGATAGATTGTTTATGTCCTGGAAGGTGCCCCTTCCTGCACATAAATAATCTATTATGGCGATTTGGCACTTCTATGTGTGCTGCAAAATGCAGCACCCATGAAAGTACCAAAGCGTCATCTTGGAATGATTATTTATGTGCAGGAAGGGACACCTTTCTGCACGTAAACAATCATCCATGGCATTTTGCTTCTTCTATGTGTGATGCAGAATGTAGTACACATAGAAAAAGCAAAAAACGAGGAGGAATAAAAGCATTCCTCCTCGTTTTGCCATGCTAATGCCACCCCTGGAGTGGCATTAGTTTTTGGCGGTGCCACAGTTTACAATTTCTTGTAAATCTGGGGCAGCGTCAAAAGCAATGGGTGTTGCGGTGGAACGCCCACTGCAACACTCATTGCTCGCCACTCTGACACAGAAAACTGCTTTGAAGGAGCCCATATTTACAAGGTGTAACGCCACACAAAGTGGCATTACACCTCCTTATAAATATGGAGCAGTGGGTAGCGCCACCAGAGCGTCACAAAAAGTGATGCTCCAGTGGTGCTAGGGGCTCTTAAATCTGTCCCTAACTCCGCTCCCAGCACGTGAGAGGTTTGAAAATGCTCCTATCAACTGGGAGCAGACTTTGATCGGTTTCCAAACAGATTAACAAATTGCTTCCGTCCAGAGGGAGCAACTATTGGCTTTATCAAGAGGTGAGCATATCAATATATATAAGGCACATTAATAATACTTCTCCCAGAATCACCAATAGTTTTAAACAGATGCATATGTCAGTATGTAAGGTTTATTAATAGTGATGATTAGAAACATTTTCAATAAATCTCTTTAATAAATGATCTTGTGATGTCGCTAGACTCTCTACATTGCACTGGGCGTCCTCACTGTAGCTGCACTCCACAACAGCCGCAAACTCCATTTTGGACTCACCTCCATCTATGTATGACTCTCAATAGACTAACTCCCGGTCCACTTAAGTAAGGGAGAGTGTACAGCCAGACAGTACTGGTGTTCAGCGTGTGCGTGGCAGCATCCAGCCCGAACAGCATGAAAGTGATAAATAGTTGATGCTGATCTGTTTAAAAGGGCTTTGCAGAGTTCAAGGCTCTTGACATAGGAGCCAAGTTCCATTTTGCTCCTCCTTTAATCATTCTTACGTTGCCGTATGTTTTTATTCACAAGTGACCCTTGTCAGGAGTTCCTTTGCGAGTCCTATAAATGATTAATTGTATGTTGCTCTCTGTCAGAATTCGAGACCATGGTTTACTGCATGGGTCAACCCAAAATGGAAATCGTTTCAGCATTGGAGATTACTGCTTCCATGACCAGACCGTGATGAAGTTGCTTGGCAGCTTATCTGTAGTCAAGAGGTATAGGCCCTTTTATCTATGTCAAAGGCTGCCGTGATTTCCTACTGGCGCTGTCTGGCACAATCGATATAGTGTGTCAAGAATGAACTCTGCCATTCCACCCAAGCGTTAAAAAGTGCCTGTGGAGGTCTTTTTCCATGATGGATAGGCTATTCAGTAATGGGTCCATTTTATATGTAGCCAACGTTCTAACTGATGTGGTAGCCAGAACGTCTCCGCTTTTCTTCATGTTCCGGGCTGCAGTCTCCTTGACTTTTCTCTCATTTACCTCAACCTTGTAAACCAGCTGTTGTGCGTCTGGTTCTCAATTCACATCTCCTTTGATGATTCAGCTAGAAATATGTTCTCCTTTCCTGACTCAAGGCAATTCCAGTAGTCAGCATGTGGCGTGAAAGACAGAGCACATTAAAAAAGAACTGTGGCCAAGGGCATGGTCACTGAATAACAAAGTCCCTCCATCATACGTCCAGATGTGACAAGGAACGCTGACCCCAACAGCAGCCACAGATTGGCTAGAGGAGTGTCTGGGTCAGTTACACAAATGCAGTAGAAGCAATGGGATGCTTGTCATCAGGGAGGGAACTAGAGAGGCGCTTCATCTTTTGTGATACTGGTTTCTGCGGGGATGATCTACATTTACATCATGGTGCACTGAATAATTACTAGATACTTCCAATAGTTTGACCTTTAAATCTGAGAGGCCAAACGGCTTCTAGCCAGTTGTCACTGTATCTGCACAAGCACAGAGGAAAGGACTTGAACCAAAGAAAGGAAGCATGTATGTCTGCTCTGAAAGATTAGGAAACACATTTCAAGACAGATGAAAAGACCTGGAATAGATGGCAACTGATAGAGAAGACAGACAACTTAGGGACATATTTACAAGCCCCTAGCGCCACCTTAGCATAATTTATTTTACGCTAAAGGGGCGCTATCCAGCCCCCTACCCTGCGCCATATTTACAAAGTGGCACAATGCAAGCACTGCACCACGTTAAAACTCCTTGCGCCACATTATACGTGTGCCAGATATAATGCTTGCAAGGGAACATTCCCTCACAGGGAGGCCCAAAAAAATGTCGCAGTGAAATTTACAAGATTTCACTTTCACCATTCTAGCATCATTTTTTAACGCCTGCTCAGTGCAGGCATTAAAGTGATGGTAGTGAATTAGCCTATGGGCCTCCCTGTGCTTTGCTGGACTAGCGCCAACATTTATGGCGTAGTCCACAAAGCACCACAATGGCATCAAAAATGTTGATGCTACTGTCCTAACGTGTCCCATGGTGCACTGTAATGTAAATACAGCGCTACCATGGTGTCGTTAGGGGGGGCGCAGGGTGACACAAGGAAACTGGCACATCGGAGCAGATGCGTCAGTCCCTTGTAAATATGCCCCATAGTGCATTGTGATCTTTCCACATTTGGCCAGAACTACAAACCCAGCTGCTCCACATGCAGATGTGATGATCTTTGATCGATGAGAGTTACAGAGATAGAATCTAGGATGCTATTGCCTATCCTGGTCTAAGATCAATGTCATTGAGAGCAGATTGCATCATGTCCTCTCTATGTACCCGTTACAGTACTGAAGCCAATATCTTATTTGCCACACAGTAGGAGTTAGAGATAAATTGAGTGGTCCCCAGAGGTTTCTGTTGTAGAAATACGGACTGCTTGAGGCTCTTTCTTTCTTTCTTGATCCCCCATGTGTGATGCACGACAGAGAAGGTGACCTTCCCTCACCTGTCCCCCTTGGCGATCAGTACTACTGGCTCCGACCAAAAATGCTGCAATGTATGTTCAGGATGTATTGCCCTTGATTTTTAGGAACTCTGCGTGAAGTCAAAGTTCAAAGTTCACCAGAACCCTTCTCCTAGCAGCTGCTTAGGGTGGCACTGAGCAGTGGAGTCACCTTTCAGCAACGCCATAGTGCTGTCATGTGCAATCAAACAGAATACGGCCATTGCAAAATTGAACTGAACTATTTGAGTTGCTACACAGAATGGATAAAGCGCCTAGGCTGTTTATCTATGAGTCTACTGCTGTTAAACCTTTTAGTACATTTAGATGGTTCTTTAGAGAAAGAAGCTTTCAGATTGTTCCCCACACATTACCTATTTAAAAGTGAATTAACAGGGCTGTTAGGCTATAAGCAAAATATTTACTCAGCAATATCACGTAACTTGAATCAAACACTTATTTCCTTTTATAAATATCTAGTACTTATTTGAAAGTATATTTATTGGGCCCAATTCACAAAGGTAAAGTTAGAACAAAAGTCTAAATTTAGACCAAAAGCCTAAACTTAGACAAAAAGTCTTACTTTACTACGAGTACAATTAGACTTTTGGTCCAGGTTTTTATGTAATCATACTTATGCACTAACATGAGAAATGCTTCAAATGCAAAATAAATGTTAACATGAAAAGTGTGACTACCTAGTGGCCACCACCAGAGGGAAAGGCCTGCAAATGTTTTTTGAAATGTGGTAACTCAGTGATGAAAGGAAAATATTCTGTCTCTTTAAGAACATGTTCTTTGCACAAATAAATGCTGAAATAATATGAGTAATTCTTGTGTTTTCTGCAGTGTCTTTTGGCAGAGCAAAGCCAGAGCTAATGTTGAAAGTTTGACAAATTAACAGAAAGCATTTGTTCTCTGCCGTGTGTCAAGCAAGCAAAGTCACAGCATGTAGTTATCTGCCTGCATAGCTAAAGTATAAACTGCTACACAACATTTCCATAGAATCACAAGCTTCTTTAGTCTTAATCATGAGTTTATTCAGTGTTCATACTAATGGAATGTTCTTCTCTCAAGGGGAAGATCTGATTTGGAAAAAAAATTCTACGTCCTTACGGACTATCGTCGGGCAGCAAGTGCATGCTGAAATGTGTTGAACAAAGACCTTCACTGAAACAGTGCGGTAAAGACAATAGATATAATAATTAATATCGTTTGGGCTTACACAAAAAGGAAGAGTCAGAGAAATACAGAACATTTAGGCTAATAGGGGAATATTTTCTAATGAGCTAATGTTTTGTGATTGGATGATTTATGCACATGTTACGTTTTCAGCCAATCACAGAAGTTTAGCAAGTTTAATTTAATGTTTGAGAATCAGACATTGGGGGATCATTGCTTCCTGGTTTCCAGAGACTTCTCTTCTCATTTCTTATGATCTGTCACTTTGACATTTCATGGATTCACCAGTCAGTCTACTGACATTCTGGTATTTTATTATTTTGAATTATTTTTCCATGCTCCATGCAATGATGCTGTTGCTTACTTTTGTAGTGTGGTCATTTTTATGTATCCTTTGCGTGTTTGCTTCAGGCATTAGGCCTTCGTGCACTTTGCCCTGGATGTATTTTATTCCTTTGCTCGCAGCATCGGGCCTCTGTGCACTTTGCTCTAAATGCATTTTATTCAGCTTGGTACTGTTATTATTCAAATAGCCAGTTCTACGGTCTTGTTTTATTTTTTTTATATCACACTGTTTAGCCTACTTCAGCAGTGGAGTGCTCAATAACACATTCTTGCTCACTCTGTGCTTCAGTCAAGGATACAGTCTGGTACATTGCCGATAGACGTGGTAGGAGTGTAGTCTTTGGGTTGCAGCTTGCGTAGGGACGTTTTGTTACCACATCGACATGTTAGTTAATTAAACACTTCCTTGTCCTAATACACGTAAGAGGGAGAGTCCGACCAGGGAACCACAACTAGACGCTGACTGCCCTGTTGCATATGCTGATACAGATCACAGGCCTTTGCTCAGGTATGAGGGTTAATGTCTTCCCAGGGAATCTGAAAGGCAAGCTTAGAGCTTAACATGCTGTGCTCGAAATAGAACTTACTTAGAGAGAACGTAACCTACTAACACTATGATAGCGTTATTCTTATGTTTCACTCTCCTCATGACTATTTCAATCCTACTGTGTTGTATGGTTCTGGTTATTGCGGCTCACGCCTTATTATCTAAAATGCAGTTGTTTTATTAAAAACAATCTATAAAACTTAAACTGCCTTTGTCATTTGTATATGAGATCATACTGTAAATGAGAGAGCTGGTTGGGATATGAGCGACCACGACTTCCCTGAGAAGTTCTAAAGATGTCATGCGCTCAGCTGCCCAATCATCCCTTCCCCTTGGAGGAGATGAGGCACTGCTAGTTAGCCGGAGCAAAACCGGATTGAAAGTGACAGAGGTCCTTCTTAGTGGGTTAGACTCAGTCCCCCACAACAGGGACGACCCTGCTACCTAGAAATCCAGTAGTCTCATTTAGGATAATGAGAGCCAACGCAACACTTTAGCACTCAATCCTTAGAGCCTTTAGTGCTATGTTGCATGCCTTAGATAATTAATTTGATGGTTCAGAGCTTAAAGTTAAAATTTCTGAATTGTAACCCCTTTCCCTGCCCCTGTCCTGATGCTGTTACTGCTGGCCCTTTGATGAAGCTATGCTCTGGTGCTGAATACTTTAGGATTGGTAATTATATTGATCTGTGTATTGTATTTGTCTTTTGTTTTACAGGTACCTGCTGCTACTGTTTTAATTTATGCACCTATTTATTATAGTGCCATAGCTAGATGTTTTCTAAATTTATGTTACTAAAACTTTTGCATGATGCCCAACATGCTAAAGCTAATTTGAGGTTAGTGAGGTGTTTTCTCTATGCTTAAGATTTGACATTGTTTAATTACTGAATCAAATGTATACTATCTTACACATATATTCATGTTATTGATTTGTGTTTTAATTATTGAGATCATTGTTGTATTTTCTATGTTTAAACTAAGATTCTTCAGGCCAATCTGTCAGCCTGTGATGATTCTTTATTTGTATCATTTGGCATTGAGAATAATTTTCCTGACCTTAGCATTGCTAATATAGGGAAATAAATATTTTAATTGATACTAAAAGGTGTGGCTATTCATGGCCAAGTAAGTCATGGAGTGTCATATATTGCTTATTTGGTGATTATTATTATTTTTTAATGTTGTTTTATGTGTCAATAATCAATATGTTAATCAATGTGATAATCAATATTATCTAAATGAGTCAAAAGGTTCGACCTTAAAGCAGCAGCCAGTCACTCAGAATTATGAAATAGATGAGACAAGGATCTGTGAGCTGCAACAACATCATGAATTAAAACAAGTGTTGGCAGGGTAAATCATTTTTTTGTGTAGTGGAAAGTTTTCTTTCAAGTCTCACTACAAAATAAAGATACAAATAGACAGCAGCTATGCAACATTCTCTAACACAAAGAATAAGTAAGGGATAGTTGGCAGTGGCAAGACAAATAGCACATGATTTTCTCACACCTGTAAGACAGGTACAACATTATCACACTAAAGAGGGTGACAGAGAAGCTAAAGGACTCTCTGTAAACAGACCAAAACATACAAGAAGTAGAAGACTCCTAAAAGAAACAGCCACACTTCTTAATTTTCAAACATTAATTTACTAATTTAAGATGATGAAACTTTACCTACCTAGTTGTATGCTTCTTCAATGGGTTCCACATTTCACATTGGTGAGCATCCCAAAAAACTGCTGTTCACTGGTTGTACAATCTACTACTTTTGGGGTTCCTGGTGTGGGTGAGTTTATGGCCCTCACATCTACATTTCTCCAAGGGGTACTTACACTCTGCACCAGGTCCAGTTATCCCTTATTAGTATAGAAGAGGTGTCTGACAGCTTAGGCTGATAGAAAAGGGTAGCTTAGCAGAGCAGCTGAGGCTGAACTAGGAGACGTGTAAAGCTCCTACTATACCACTGGTGTCACATGCACAATATCATAAGAAAACACAATACACAGATATACTAAAAATAAAGGTACTTTATTTTTATGACAATATGCCAAAAGTATCTCAGTGAGTACCCTCAGTATGAGGATAGTAAATATACACAAGATATATGTACACAATACCAAAAATATGCAGTAATAGCAATAGAAAGCAATGCAAGCAATGTACAGTCACAATAGATTGCAATGAGAGCACATAGGTATAGGGGCAACACAAACCATATACTCCAAAAGTGGAATGCGAATCACGAATGGACCCCAAAACTATATGACCTTGTAGAGGGTCGCTGGGACTGTAGGAAAACAGTAAGGGTTAGAAAAATACCCCACCCCAAGACCCTGAAAAGTGGGTGCAAAGTGCACCTAAGTTCCCCAGAGAGCACAGAAGTCGTGATAGGGGAATTCTGCAAGGAAGACCAAAACCAGCAATGCAACAACAATGGATTTCCGGATGAGAGTACCTGTGGAACAAGGGGACCAAGTCCAAAAGTCACGATCAAGTCGGGAGTGGGCAGATGCCCAGGAAATTCCAGCTGTGGGTGCAAAGAAGCTGCCACTGGATTGTAGAAGCTGTGGATTCTGCAAGAACGAAGAGGACTAGGAACTTCCCCTTTGGAGGATGGATGTCCCACGTCGTGAAGAAGCTTGCAGAGGTGTTTCCGTGCAGAAAGACCATAAACAAGCCTTGCTAGCTGCAAGGGTCGCGGTTAGGGTTTTTGGATGCTGCTGTGGCCCAGGAGGGACCAGGATGTCGCCAATTGCGTGAGGAGACAGAGGGGGCACCCAGCAAGACAAGGAGCCCACTCAGAAGAAAGCAGCTCCCGCAGAAGTGCCGGAACAGGCACTACAAAGAAGAGTGAACCGGAGCTCACCCGAAGTCACAAAGGAAGGTCCCACGACGCCGGAGGACAACTCAGGAGGTTGTGCACTGCAGGTTAGAGTGTTGGGGACCCAGGCTTGGCTGTGCACAAAGGAAATCCTGAAAGAGTGCACAGGAGCCGGAGCAGCTGCAAATCACGCTGTACCCAGCAATGCAGTCTAACGTGGGGAGGTAAGGACTTACCTCCACCAAACTTGGACTGAAGAGTCACTGGACTGTGGGAGTCACTTGGACAGAGTTGCTGAGTTCCAGGGACCACGCTCGTCGTGCTGAGAGGGGACCCAGAGGACCGGTGATGCAGTCTTTTGGTGCCTGCGGTTGCAGGGGGAAGATTCTGTCGACCCACGGGAGATTTCTTAGGAGCTTCTACTGCAGAGAGGAGGCAGACTACCCCCACAGCATGCACCACCAGGAAAACAGTAGAGAAGGCGGCTGGATCAGCGTTACAAGGTCGCAGTAGTCGTCTTTGCTACTTTGTTGCAGTTTTGCAGGCGTCCAGAGCAGTCAGCGATCGATTTCTTGGCAGAAGGTGAAGAGAGAGATGCAGAGGAACTCTGATGAGCTCTTGCATTCTTTATCTAAAGAATTCCCCAAAGCAGAGACCCTAAATAGCCAGAAAAGGAGGTTTGACTACTTAGGAAGGAGGCTAGGCTAGCAACACAGGTAAGAGCCTATCAGAAGGAGTCTCTGATGTCACCTGCTGGCCCTGGCCACTCAGAGCAGTCCAGTGTGCCAGCAGCACCTCTGTTTCCAAGATGGCAGAGGTCTGGAGCACACTGGAGGAGCTCTGGGCACCTCCCAGGGGAGGTGCAGGTCAGGGGAGTGGTCACTCCCCTTTCCTTTGTCCAGTTTCGTGCCAGAGCAGGGCTGGGGGATCCCTGAACCGGTGTAGACTGGCTTATGCAGAGATGGGCACCATCTGTGCCCATCAAAGCATTTCCAGAGGCTGGGAGAGGCTACTCCTCCCCAGCCCTGACACCTTTTTCCAAAGGGAGAGGGTGTAACACCCTCTCTCTGAGGAAGTCCTTTGTTCTGCCTTCCTGGGCCAAGCCTGGCTGGACCCCAGGAGGGCAGAAACCTGTCTGAGGGGTTGTCAGCAGTAGCAGCTGCAGTAAAACCCCGGGAAAGGTAGTTTGGCAGTACCCGGGTCTGTGCTAGAGACTCGGGGGATTATGGAATTGTCTCCCCAATGCCAGAATGGCATTGGGGTGACAATTCCATGATCTTAGACATGTTACATGGCCATGTTCGGAGTTACCATTGTGACGCTATACATATGTGGTGACATATGTATAGTGCACGCGTGTAATGGTGTCCCCGCACTCACAAAGTCCGGGAAATTTGCCCTGAACAATGTGGGGGCTCCTTGGCTAGTGCCAGGGTGCCCACACACTAAGTAACTTAGCACCCAACCTTTACCAGGTAAAGGTTAGACATATAGGTGACTTATAAGTTACTTAAGTGCAGTGGTAAATAGGTGTGAAATAACGTGGACGTTATTTCACTCAGGCTGCAATGGCAGGCCTGTGTAAGAATTGTCAGAGCTCCCTATGGGTGGCAAAAGAAATGCTGCAGCCCATAGGGATCTCCTGGAACCCCAATACCCTGGGTACCTCAGTACCATATACTAGTGAATTATAAGGGTGTTCCAGTATGCCAATGTGAATTGGTGAAATTGGTCACTAGCATGTTAGTGACAATTTGTACAGAGAGAGCATAACCACTGAGGTTCTGGTTAGCAGATCCTCAGTGAGACAGTTAGGCATCACACAGGGAACACATACATATAGGTCACAAACTTATGAGCACTGGGGTCCTGACTAGCAGGGTCCCAGTGACACATAACAAACATACTGAAAACATAGGGTTTTCACTATGAGCACTGGGCCCTGGCTGGCAGGATCCCAGTGAGACAGTGAAAACACCCTGACATACACTCAGAAACAGGCCAAAAGTGGGGGTAACAAGGCTAGAAAGAGGCTACTTTCTCACACCAGTGTGCCGTTAGTTGGGGTGGAGAGTCAGATGCCGACCCTTCCACACCTCAGGAGGAGAGAAGAATAGGGAGTGGGGTGGGAATGATGGCAAGCTGTGAGATGCATGGGACAAAGTGAGGGATCGCCAAGGAAGGGTGCAGTGCCTGAATGGGAGAAGTGAGATTGGGTTGTGTTGGAAGGTCGATCATGGGGGGGGATGGTGGCAAGGTGCTTTAAACAAACAAGAACATGTTAAGATGTATTTAATAAAGTTATCGTGTTGTAATGTTAACTAAGGTTACAGTTTGCTAATTGAAACAGTGGAAGTGCAGTCCAGTCCTAATAAATGGCCTTTTACACTAAAATGGACTGTGGCGTGCTTTGATGGGGAACTAGAGTCATGAAGAATGCTGGTAAAGTGTCACCTAAGTGAACATATATTCTGCTTTCTACGTCCGTCCTTCATAGTATTTGTGTCAACTACATCTGCTGCATATTTGGTATTGTTAGTATGTCACATCCTAGATATTGCATGATTTATTATTCTTGTGCCTCTCTTTCATGGTGGCCTGTGATCATCTTTTTCAGTTCACTTTACGAATAGCAGGTCCTACTTGTCACTCTATTGTGTCCACTGCATGTGTGTCGGTGGGTTGATAAAGCTTTGCTTTGGCTTCTGTCTATTTAGTTCAGATTTCCACTGCAATGTCCGTGGGGCACTCATTGACTTCCATGTCATGGTGATGGGTCTCTTTGTAGGTTTCTTTTTCTTTTTGGATCTTGTCAACAGTCCCAGTAAGTAAGCTTTTGGTGTGTTGGCAGCGGAGTAGCTGCAGCAATAATATTAGGAGGGTGTGAGGTTGAGATTTTCCAACCAGTAGGGAGTGGGTTGGGGCAATGAAGGGAGAAGTGTGAATGGGGTAGGTGTAGAGAGCAATATACAGGTTTTTAATTGAGAAACAGATGACATTCTTGGTAGCAATAATTTACACAGAGACATAAGCCACAACACAAGATGAAACATGACTCAAATTATCCATTATTTATTTGCAAAGTGCAGTACACTATCACAGAAAAATGTGTAGTCTGTAATTAAGGACATGACAACACACTGCTTAACAGATTATCTCAGTTTTCATTTGAAAAATTAAGCCCACTAATTAGTTCTTTGGCATGGATCTAGTACTATCACTTGTTTGTACACTGAGGGGCCTATTCAGGGCCAGCTTTAGGGCAATGCCACAGGTGCCACTGCAGTGGGCATCAAGCTTGGGGGGAGGGGAGGCACTGTGTCTTTAAACCTTTCATGGGTTTAAAAGCATTTGCCGTGAAATACCTTGTATGTCTAGCATTTTTAACAATGATAGCAATAATAAAAACAACACTTTCAAAATAGTTCTGGTGATTAATGTACCTGCCGGAGAGATGAAGTTTTGTCTAGTGGCAGTTTTCACTCATTATAAGACAGAGGAGAGGGTTAATATGCCTGCTCAAAGAATGTGTAGCACGAAGATCACAGAACTGTATTTTATGTAGTTAGCTCAGTAGACTACTGCTTTTGTCACTGTGACCCTTTTTGTAATATATTGGTTGGCTGGGTTGTGATCTGTGGTCAAGCAACTACCACAATCCTTGTCAGGGAGAGGCACAAGCCAACCCTAAATTAACCTGGGCTCAGCTCTCGGGTAGCTTGGCACAGAGCAGTCAGGCTTAACTTAAAGGAAATGCGAAAAGTATCTGTAAAACAATTCAAACAATAGTAAAGTGAAAATACCACAAACAAGGGTCCCACACCAAGTTAGAAAAATATAACTTCCTTTAATAAATAAAACAAGACCAAAAGTAGATCCAGACATATTAGTGAAAATAGTGCTAAAAACACAAAACAGCAACTCAGGATATCAGGAGGCGCATGACAGGGACAAAGTCACAAGTTCAGGCCGACTGCAATAAAGTGCAGGCCAGCTAGGGGGACCCCATTAGGCCTGCTGAACAAAGTACCTTAAATCCTGGTTTGTGGACCATTGCAAGGATCCACGTCAAAGATGCACTGCACAACCAAAGTGGTGTGTCAGTTCCAAGATGCTGCAAGGCTGTGATGCAAAGGCCTTCATCTTTGTTGAGGTTCCTATTGACAGGTCTTGTGATGCGAAGTCTGTTATCAAGGATGAGGTGCGCAGCCACGGCTATGCATTGGTTCCAAAAAGTTGCAAGGCTGCGATGTTGAGTCCATTGTCATCAGAACTGCTGTCAAGGTGGGATGCTAGGACCTGCGCCAAAAAGTTGTTGTGCAGTCAGGGCAATGTATTAGTTCCAGAGAGCTCAGATGTGCTGTGGGTCTTTGCAACGGGCCCAATCCATGCAGCAGCAGTGCTGCTCAGATCTGCACTGAATTGTTTGTGCTGGGTTCACAGAGGCTGGCAGAGCACCTTAAGTTCATTTCCGAGGGTCCAGGACTGGGATGGCACCACCTGCAAAGTAGACTCACAGATGGCAAAGTCCAGTTGCAGATGCAAAGTTCTTGGAAGCCTGTTAAGTTCCTAAGGCTTCAGATCAGAAGGCAGCCCAGCCAACTTCCTCCTTAAGTCACTCTGGATTCTGAGGTCAAGTGATGCAGGTTCAGTCCTTCTCACCCAGGCAAGAGTGCAGCAAGTCCACACAGCAGGGCAGCAGTTCCTTCACAGCAGCAGCCCAGCAGAGGGCTGTCCTGTCAGCAGCACAGTGGTCCTTCTTCCTAGCAAAGTATCTACAAGTCCAGTAGTGTACCTGAGTGATGGTGTATGAGTTCCAGTATTTATTCCCGGTTGTGCCTCAGAAGTGGGGAGAAGCTTCTAGAGGCCTGCTTTCCTGACCCTGGCTCGAGACTAACTATAGGGGGTATGCAGCCCTTTGTGAGAAGGCACAACACAGCCCATTCAAGTATAAGTGGGACTGGGCCCAGCTCATTCCTCTCATCCTGCCAGTGATGGCCCATCCATTCACACATGAGCTCCTCAGTGTGTGTGGTTGTCTAGAAGGACTACACCAAGCTCAACTGTTACCCACACCAGTCATGTGACCCAGAGTCTTGTTAAGGCAAGAAAATGGCAACTCTCTAAAAGTGGCATTTTCAGCGTTGTAATTTATTATCTGATGTCGCCATCAGTAAATATTTATATTTGAGATTTCAGAAACACGAAGGGGTTATCTGTTCCCAGTTGGAAATTATACTTATAAACTGTAATAAGCTAATTCCAATATTATCCTGTGGTAGAGGTATGTCGTGAAGTGGTGAAAAATGAATTTAGGAGTTTTTCATCTAGGACATGTAAACTTAAAAGTACATGCCCAACATTTTAAATACAATGCACCTTGCCCTTGGAGCTGTCCAGTGTCCATGTTAGGAGTGACTTAGATGTAGTAGAAAGGAAGGTTGGGACCTGTGAGAAGGTTTACTTTGGCAGGTTGAAATGGCAGTTAACAACCATACATACAGGCTCTGCAATGGCAGGCCTGAAACAAGGTTAAAGTGCTATTTAAGTGGGTGGTACAATCAGTGCTGCAGGCCCACTAGTAGCATTTACTTTAGAGGCTATGGGTGCAGGAAGTGCCTCTTTACTAGGGACTTACAAGTAAATTAAATATGCCAGTTGTGTATAAGCCAATGTTGTAATGTTTCAGGAAAGGAGAACAAACCCTTTAGTACTGGTTAGCAGTGGTAAGGTGGGTGTGCAGAGTCCTAAGCCAGCAAAAGCAAAGTTATCTAAAACAGGTGGTCTGGAGGCAAAATGTTAGGGGAAAACCACGCCAAGGATGCCAGTTTTAACACGTGCCCCCCATCTGAATAGGGGGAACTATCCAACACTTTGGGAGTTCACTTCACTAAGTCGGTGAACCAGGAGAGACCATTCACAATGGCATGGTCTGTTCCAGGATTGTGTTCCACTGCATAGTCCATTACCGGTGGCAAGATGGACCACCTCCACACTTTGGGGTTCTCACCTCTCTGCATTAGCTATCTGAGGTGTCTATAGTCTGTCTGAACACAGAAGGGAGCACCAAACAGGTATGACCTCAGCTTCTTCAGAGCTCAGACTACTGCAAAGGCTTTCCTCTCTATTGCACGCCACCTCTGTTCCCGGGGAAGAAACCTCCTACTGATTTAGGCTACAGTTTAATCCAGGCCCTGTTCATTTAGCTGTGAGAGCATGGCCCCTATGCCATGCTGGAAAGCATCTGTCTAAACAACTAATTCCTTGGAAAAGTCAGGGGCCTTGAGCATGGATGCCGTGCACAAGACCTCCTTCAGGGTGGCGTGCACTTTGCCTTTTCCCACTTGGTGACCCAAGTAGACCACTGAAACCTGCCCTTTCTGCCACTTACTGGCCTTGATAGTCACCACTGCGCTCTGTAGAGCCTGAAGCACTTCTCTGAGATGACTCAAATGGTCCTCCCAGCTGGAACTAAAGACAGCAATGTCATCTCGATTGACAGCACTGAAGTTCTGCAACCCAGCCAGAACCTGGCTGACCAACCTCTTGATGGTGGCAGGGGTGTTTTGTAACCCAAAGGGCATTAGCTGGAACTGTAAGTGCCCTTCTGGGGTAGAGAACACATTCCTCGCTTTAGCTGCCTCGGTCAAGGCAATCTGTCAGTACCCAAACTTGCTGAGCAACTTGGCAGCTCCTAGCTGAGTAATCCGCTGTCACTGCACTCCACAAGGTGACCTGTGATTTTTTTTAATACTGTTTTTAAGTGGTTTATTGTTTTAATGTTTGAAAGGGGGATTTAAGGGGACGTTCCTAGCAAACAATCAAAAGGGGGTTTATTTTCGACCTGCACTTTCGATAGAGACACAAGTGAGGTCAGTTGTTCTTCACTTTTCTGGCATAAAATTTTGACTGGGAGGTGGGTGTGCAGCTGACACATGTAGCACTAGCTCCACTGGCATGCCGAAGTCACGCCAAAGGCAAGCCCATCTGCACCGGAACTGGGACTCTGACACTTCCAATATTTTTCCTAATATTACGTGCCTTACATCCTATAACAGTAATGCCTGCCTTCACTCTATTGATTTGTATTATTCTGAAATGCAATGCAATCTCGCTGCTTCCTGTAGCTGGAAAGATACTGGAGAAACATATAAAACATTATCTCTCCTTGTTTCCAAGGAAAAAGCTATGCTGCGTCCAACCTAGACTTGGTTTCTTCCATGACATAACACTGAAACCGCACCATTGGCAGTAATAGAGGAGCTTAAAATGCAGCTGGATAAGGGAGGTTGAGCCACTATCATACTCCTTGGCCTCACTGTGGTGTTTGATACAGTGGATCATGGAATCTTTATCCAAAGAATTTGCGATGCTGGAGTAAAAGATGCTGCTTTGAAATGGCTCACATCATTTTTAGAGGACAAGACTTTTCAGGGATGTGACAAAGCCTGTTATTCTGACACTTTTCCCCTGAAATGCAGAGTACCACAAGGATCAGCTCTCGGTCCCACATTTATAATCTTTATATGTGTCCACTGCCGGAGATTGTTCCGGAATTTGGGCTGTCAATTGTTTCCTACACAGACACCCAATTGGTCTTCTCCTTTTCTACCGAGAAGGGTCCACAATTTCAACAACTTGGCCCTTGTCTGGAAAAGGTAGCTAGTTGGATGGCAGGCTGCTGTTTTAAGCTCAATTGGAACAAAACGGAGGTCATTATGTGTGGGAACAATCCAAACTTTTAAGTTCTGGCAGGGTAGTCTAAGTGCCTAGGTACTGCATCACCCCCTAATACCTCCATAAAACATTTTGGGATGTGACTTGATAACTTGCTCTCATTGGAATTGCAAGCTAGACAACCTGCTGCCATCTGCTAAGGGCTCCTTAGAACACTCTGGAAATGTTTAGATCTGCTCCCTCTCCTTTCCAGAAGGATTACTGTACAGGACCAGATACTTTCAAGCTTGGACTATGGGAACATCTCATAGCTGATGGCTCCATGATATGTGAACAGAAGGTTACAAGTCATTTAAAATGCAGCGGCCTGGCTTCTGTTTAATCACCCACAAAATTTTTCAGTTAAAAATGCCCTGGTTACTCTTCATTGGCTTGCTATGGAACATAGAGGACTTCTTGCACAAGGCCCTCCTGTTATGGGCCCCTATATTGCCTTACAACCTAAGAAGGGCCCAGCGGAAAATGACTCATGAAAGTTCCTCGAGTACACAGGATGTGATGGGTTGGGTGCCCCTTCTCTTATTTAGTTTCCCAACTCTGGAATTCTATGTCTATTAGCCTGAATCGGATGGAGAATTAATTTACTTTCAGGAAACACCTAAAAGCCTGGCTCTTTGTAGTTTAAGCTTTTTCTGATAAGGCCCCCATGCTGAGTGTCGGTGACAGTGAAGTACTGGTTCTAGCACTGGGGAGCCCCCTGATAGCCATGCACTCTATAAATCCCTTTATAATAGAACAGAATAAAATAGTCAATCTATGAGCTCATCAGCTCTGGGGATGGAGTGTGCATCAGTCTTTGTGACTGCATTGAGCCCCTGCTAATCCACACAGAACCTAAGATCTGGAGCGGCAACACTGGATACAAACACCACTTGGCTGGACCAAAGGCTGTTTGAGGGCTCAATAACCCCTACCTCCAGCATCTTGAAGACCTCCTTTTTGATGCTGGCACTCACCTTGTCAGATAACCTTTACATTTTGCTTTTCACAGTTGTGCTGTCCCCAGTGTCAATATCATGGGTACACCATGTAAAGAGTCCTGGGGTAAGAGAGAATAAAGAGGCAAACTGCCATAACAACTGGTGGCAGTCTCTCTGTTGCTCTAGGGTCCAGATAGGGAAGAGTCAGACAACTTCCACTGACTTATTTAGTTCCTTGGAAGAAAGTAGGTCAGGGAAATGTTCCCACCCCTTAATCCGTGACCAGGAGCATGGTCACTTCTGACCTCTCGAAGTGGCTTTTTAGGCGATTGACGTGTAGGACCCTTAAAGGGTTCCTAGGAGTCTTCAGGTCCACCAGGTAGGTGATCTCACACTTACACTCCTTCACCTCAAAGGGCCCAGACCAATGGTATTGCAGAGTCCTGGGCTCTACAGGCTCCATCACCCACACTTTTTAGCTAACCTGAAATTCGACCACAGTGGCCTTCTAGTCACACCATGGTGTCATGCCCTCCTGACTGGCTTCAAGATTCGCCTTAGCTTGCTTTTGGAAGAGTTTAATATGGGTACAGAGTGCCAGCATGTAGCTGACTACATCCTGGGGGCCTTCCTGGAGGCTTACTCCCATCTCTTCTTGACCAGACTGAGGTCCTCGCAACAGGTACCCATACAGGAACTCAACAGTGCTAAAGCCAACCCACTTCTGAGGCACCTCCCAGTACACAAACAACAGGCATGGCAACAGGACGTCCTGCTTTCACCTCAAGGGCTCTGACAGTCCCATGATCATGCCTTTGAGGGTCTTGTTGAGCCCATTGGTTTGATGGTGTAAGAAGTGGAGAACATGTAGGTTGCCCTACACTCTCCCACATGGCCTTCATGTATGCTAACATGAAGTTGGTACCATAGTTTGGAACCACCTCCTTGGGGAGCCCCCACATTGGTAAATATCCTTATCAGAACTGTTGCAGCAATCACCATTCTCAGAGGGATAACCTCAGGGTACCAGGTAGCATGGGCCATCAAGACCAGGATAACCCTATTGCCCATGGTTGTCTTGGGTCCATGAGGCCCAACAATGTTGATACCCAGCCTTTCAAAGGGGGTGCCAATGACAGGAAATGGTTGCAGGAGAGCTTTGCACTTCTCACCTGACTTGACACTGGCCTAGCAGGTAGGACAAGACCCGTAGAAAGCATCTGAGGCCTTTCTCATTTGAGGCCAATGAAAGTGGATGACAAGCCTGTCAAAGGTCTTGCCCTGCCCCAAATGACCTATCGGGGGTACATCATGAACCAGCCCCTGAAGGAAGACCCTGTAGTACATGTGTTGTTCCAGGCTCAGGAACCTTAGGCTCGCTATACAGAGATCATTCTCTCAGTATACCAGGTGATCACCACAGGTGCTACCAGCTGCCTGGGACTTCGGCCTGCCACCGTAAACTGTGACGAGTGGGGTACTTCAACTGAGCCTTGCAGAGCTCCTCCTTGATAGGACCCCCTTTCTGCTGCGAGTTGACCAGCTGAGGCAGGTTCAGGTAGGTTCCCCAGGGCAGCAACATCCTCCCCTGTAGGCTCTGGGTGTCTCCGTCAGGTTCAGTGTCCTCCCGGTTGTGGGAGTTTCAGGAGAGGGTTTCCTGTGCCCCTTGCCTTTCCTCTTTGTGGCAGATACCTGGGCCATTATTCCAAGCTCCAGGTCCTCCTGACTACCCTCTTGGGCGGCCATGGACCATGTGGTCAGGTACACCCACTCATGCAACCCTAACATCTCCAAGTGCGACCTGAGCTCCGCCTCCATCCAGATGGTGTGCTTAGGCCATTGCCAATCAGACAATCCACAGGCATGGATGGACTCACAGCTACCCTCAAGGAACCTGAAACCTTCCCCCTACTCAAAGGAAACCAGAGCTACTGTGTAGTGACTCTCACGGTTGTTGTCTGCAACAACTTGATGGAATGCATTAGGGACTACCTGCTAGGTCACCAGAAGAGATCTGACATCTCCAAAGTTGGCTCCAGTGTCGCTCAGAACCTCCACCCTCTGCTCATTGATGGTGACCCATAGCCTGTATTTGCACCATCTTTCTGTGACCCAGGGACACTAGGGTAACCTCTACATTGTCCCCCACTATCTAGGGTAATCTCCTTTTTATGAGCTACACTAGCCAACCCCACTGACTGCCACCAGTGGGATGGGGGGCTGTGCCTACTTGGGACACTTGGAATCTCCCCTGTGGTGCCCTTCATGCTGGTACTCATAGCACTTAAGGGGTGGAGATTGGGAGTTCTGACCCTTGGAGCTAGTTTGGGGACCTTTAGAGAACTCCCTGTTTATATGTTTGCCTCCTCCTTCCTTCCTCTTGTGGTAAACCTGTCCACCCTTGTGGTGATCCACTCAGATGCCTTCTTGTGGACCCTGGTGCTGCCCCAGCAGCTGCCTCCTTAGCAAGCTCTCTGGGACCAGTGAGCTTACTATCAATCAGGTGTTGGTGCAGATCTGCAAAACAAAGACTTAACATGTGCTCCTTTACAATCAAAGTGTACAGCCCCTACTAACCCTTTACTCCACTGCCCTTCACCCAGCCATCCAGTGCCTTGCAAAATGAATCCACACAGTCTACCCAGATCTGTTGGGCCAGCCTGTATTTCTCTGGGGTAAGCCCATACTTCCTGACAAGGGCTTCCTTCATGGGGGGATATCTCATCTTGACTCCCTTCTGTAGGGCCATTAGGGTATCTCTCCCTTGGCTAGGAATATGCTTCCACAATGCCCCCCCAATCCTGCGCATCTCTGGAGCAATCTCATGAGCCTCAAACCACTTGTCTATGCCGTCCCCATGACAAAATAAGGCACCAGACCTTTAGAAATGTGGGACCTCTTGTCTCCAGAAGGCACTGGCAGGATTTCTCCACCATCACTGCTGGACTCTGCCTGTCTTGCCTTCATGTCCAGCTCCTTAAGTTTCTTCTCATGAGCCAATCCCTCCAAAGTGATTCTCCTTCATGGCCTGTTTTCTTTCCTTTTCCTTTCCAGTCTCAATGGGCCATCTGCAGCTTGAATCCTATCTCCCTTCTCCTCTCTGCCAGCTCCCCTGGGGACAGGCCCTGGGAAGAGACAATGATCCCTGCCAAGGCAAGGGGCTCCACCTCAGAGGCCAACCCAGTCCTCTCAGTGGGAGGCTGCATTTCAGGGAGGTCTGCTCCTTGTCCTTCCACCACATCGTCCCCTTCTGTGGCTTCCACCACTGACTGGTGAGCTTCCGCCCAGGCCATCAGCTCTTTTTTGGAGATCCACCTTTCTGCTGGTGCTCTTTGATGGATGTTTCCTCTCCTTTTAGAACTCCTCGAGCTGGCCCACTATGTGAGTATACATGTTGGTCAGCTCAAATTCCATCCTTGTAGATTCAGACACAAGTTAGAGGAAGGATTTGGAAAAACAAAAAGAAGCCAGTCCAGGATAATTTAAACTTGAATTGGCCCTAGATATGGGATATTAGTGTACACCAAATCACTGTATGGCATTGCACAAACACAAGTCCTAATCCTCACTGTTGATCACCAATGTAAGAACTGGGTTGTTGGTTGACTGCAGTGTGAGTACTGGTCAAGCAGCAACCACAATCCATGCCAGGGTGAGGCACAAGCCAACACTAAATTAAACTGTGCTCAACTCTCGGGTAGCTTGGCAAAAAGTATTTGCGCAACACAAACAGTAATAAAGTAAAAAATACCACACAAAAAGGATTCCACACCAAGTCAGAAAAATACAACTTTGTTCAATAAATAAAACAAGACCAAAATTACATAAATTCAAGTAGAATCAGAGATATTCAGTTTTAAAGATGTTAGTGAAAATAGTGCCAAAGGGCCAGATTACAACTTTGGAGGAGGTGTTAATCCGTCCCAAATGTGACGGATATACCACCAGCCGTATTACGAGTTCCATAGGATATAATGGACTTGTAATACGGCTGGTGGTATATCCGTCACTTTACCGTCACTTTTGGGACGGATTAACACCTCCTCCAAAGTTGTAATCAGGCCCAAAGTGCCAACTGTATCTAAATGGTCGCACCGGACCAGGACAAAGTCACAAGTTGGGACCTACAGGGGGCTACGTTAGGTCCACTGAACACAGTACCTTAAATCCTAGTTTGCGGAGCATCTTAAGGATCCCCATTTTGGATGCATTGGACATCACAAGCAATGCGTCAGTTACGAGATGAGACGAGGCTGTGATGTAACGGTCTGTGTCATCATCGAGGATCCTGTCGACCGGGCTTGCGATGAGAAGTCCAGCGTTGGAGATGCACTGCACAGTTGGGGCAATGCATTGGTTCTGAACACCTGCGAGGCTGCTATGTGGAATCAGGTGCCGTAGTCGAGGCTGCCAATCACAAGAGATGCCAGGGCATGTGCCAAGAATTTTTTGCACAGTTTGGGCAATGTGTCAGTTCCTGAGAGCTGCAATACGGTGTGGGTCTTTGCAAAGGGTCTAATCCATGCAGCTCTGAAGACTTGTCAGTGCGGCTCAGGTTTGACTGTATCATTTGTGCTGGGTCCACAGACGCTGGCAGAGCAACTTATGCCCACTTTGAGGGGTCCAGCAGTGGGGTGACACCACTTTGCAGGGTAGACTCGTAGATTGCAGAGTCCAGGTCAGGTGCGGATGGAAGGTTGTTGGAAGCCTGTTACATCCCTGAGGCTTCAGATCAGGAGGCAGGCGAGCCAACCAGGCCTTGGAGTCACTCTGGGTTCTGGGTTCAAGTGAAGCAGGTCCAGTCCTTCTCACCCAGGCAAGGGGGCAGCAGATGAGTACAGCAGGGCAGCAGTTGATTCACAGTAGCAGTCCAGCAGAGGGCAGTCATTTCAGAAGCACATTGGTCCTTCTTCCTGGCAAAGTGTCCACAAGTCCAGAAGGTGTCTGAGGTCCAGCATTTACACCCAGTTGTGCCTCGGAAGTGGAACTAATCTTCTAGAGACTTGCCTTTCATGTGCACAGGTGCCTTACCTTCCTGACCCTGGCTCCAGACCAACTAAAGGGGCTATACAGCCCTTTGTTTGGAGGCAGGACACAGCCTAATCAAGTGTAAGTAGGGCTGGGCCCAGCTCCACCCGCTCATCCTGCCAGTGATGGCCCATACATGTACACTAACCTCTCTATTGTGTGTGGCTGTCTAAGAGGAATACAAAAACCCCAACTGTCAGCTACACCCGGTCATGTGACACAAGGACAGGCTACAGGCACTAAATTGCTAACGCAGAAAAAGGCTAATTTTCTAAAAATGATATTTTCAGAATCGTTGTAATTTAAAATCTGACTTCACCATAAGTTAGGATTTTTCATTAAACAATTCAAAAGAACCCAAACACAACTGATTACCTGTGCCCATTTGGAAATTACTGCTTATTAAATGAAACAAAACAACTCCAAAGTTATCCTATGTGAGAAATAGGCTTTGCAGTAGTGAAAAATGAATTTGAGAAGTTTCCAGTACCAGTGCATGCTTAACTTAAAATGTCATGCTGTACTTTTTAAATATATTGCACTTTGCCCTGTGATCTGTTAATGGCCTACCATGGGGTGACCTATATGTATTAAAAAGAAAGGATCTGGCCTGGCAAAAGATTATTTTGCAGGTTGAAATGGAAGTTTTAAACAGCACACACAGTATCAATGGCAGGCCTGAGACATGTTTAGAGGGCTACTTAATTGGGTAGCACAAATAGTGCTGCAGACTCACTTGTAGCATTTAATTTACAGGACCTGGAGACATGCACTACCACTTTACTAGGGAGTTATATGTAAATTAAATGTGCCAAATGAGTGTAAGCCAGTTCTCTTATGTTTAGAGTAGAGAGCACAATCACTTTAGCATTAGTTAGAAGTGGTAAACAGCATAGCGTTCTAGACCTCTCTTCCACCCTTGGGCCTTGCAAGGTGCTCCATATTGGTTCTGGAGTGTTCTCTGACCTTTGACTTTTTTTTAGAGTGGTAGGGGTCAACAGTTAGGCACCCCTCTTCCACTCTACCTCCCACCAGTTCATGTGTGGTATCCTGAGACTGTTTCTTCAGTCCAGGGTCTGTATCCTGAGGCTGAACAGGGGGCAGGGATGAGTCCTCCCTCATCCTACCCTCCATACGGGTTCATGTACCCTCTGCTTGGGAGTGGTACACCCAGAAAATTGAACTGCCAGGATGCCCTTGGCAGCCACTCCTCTCAGTTATCCTGACATGGTGGCAATTAATTTCCGAGAATGCAGCTTATGGGCATCTTGCAACTAACTATGACTTGTCCTCTGGGTCACCCCATCCCACACCAGGGATCCCAGGGCAATATGGTGGAAGATGTCCTTCCCATGGACATGAGTTACGCTTCTCAACTGGCTGTTATACTGTTCTAGAGAAACTAGCCTTTCAACTACAATAGTATGGGTAGCTCTGGTGTCTCTCAGGGCAGTGACAGGGATCTCATTCACTTTCACCTGGTTGAAGCGATGACTCCCACCCTCAGGGATCACAAGCTCACTCTCTGACTCTATCTCCTAACTAAGGGAGAGGATAGCTTGACCAGCACCTGTGGAATATATACCCCTAAAGTCACACTGACCACCCCTACAGAGGTAGGTCCCACGGGGAGTGTTTTTTTTGGACAGAGCCCCGTTGCTTGTGTCCTAACTGGGAGCACTAAAAAGGGGTTGGAAATGGGGCACCCTATGCCACTGGCCACCATAACCACCACCCTGTTTCTCAGAATGGGCTTGGGGACCCTTTTGGGTCAACTTTGAGCACCCCCTCACTCTGAAATCTGGAGGGGAACCTGAACCACCCCTCTTGGGGTCAATCCCAGGTACCTCTTTGGACACTCTGGTGCTGACCCAGATGTCGGCCTCCTAAGCAAGGTTACTGGGATCAGTCAGCTTGGTGTCAACAAGGTGCTGGTGCAGGTCTGTAAAACATGAACTGAGCATGTGCTCTCTTAGTATCAAGTTGTACAGCTCTTCATAATCATTGACTTTGCTGCCCCTCGTCCAACCCATTCAGCATCTTTTGACTGAACTGATATGGTATTTCTCTGGAGTGAGTCCAAACTTGGCAACAAGAATACCTTTCATGGGGGCATATCTGGTTTGGTACTCCACTTCTAGTGTAAACAGTGTGTCACTCTCCACTGGAGGTATGTGTTTGTGTGAGCCACCGACCCCAGGGCTCCTCTGCAACCCTGTGTACAGTCATAGTTGGACTTGTGCTCCTAGGCGAGACTGCTGGTTTAGGGATGACAGTACTTTTGTTTGTAGGTGACTAGGGCAATCCTACAACAAGTTGCAACTGTCGGCACAACCCTCCCGGCTCACAAGCAGCACCTCACCAAAATCTCAAAGAGTAAAAGGTGATTTCTCACTCATAGAGTGAGTTATGCATGGACTCTAGATTGCAACATCTCAGGGGAGTTGTGGTGGAACAGAGATTACCCTTTTCTCATGTTCATAATAAGTCTCAGTCACATACAGGCAATAAAGGAGATGCAGGAACGTTTTTAACAGGTTTATTAAAAAGACTGCAATCTATGATAAAATGCATGAGCGGCAATAATTAGGATAATGAACAATGCAAGAACTAAAATTGTAAAGATGAGACGTATGAATAAAGACGCCTGCCATCTTGCAATACACATAAAATGTAGAATATCTCTAAAACCCTAGCATGGAGAACCTAATCTCTAACCTAACGAGAACGAGGTGTGGTAAACCTAATCTGCCAGCACCAGGTCCATGAGAAGCACCCCCAATCCTTGTTACCTTGGAATGAGGTGTAGGTCAGACTTCGTGGTGACACAAAGGCTGAATCTGTATCAAGGCAAAGTGCAGCATAGATGGCAACAATAGCATCTGGTAGGTATCCCTCTGATAACCTTGTCTGCATGTATTTCTACTGATCTTGTAGGATCCCTGATGCATGCATGTTCCCAAACAATAGAAAAGTGGGCAGGCTTGTGGTGGCAATTATATAAACAATTCCCTCCAAAAGTACATTATGTTCCTGTCACATGTTAGTGGAAAGGGGAAATAATGTGAATACCTATGTACATTATTTGACTTTGACGCTGATAGTAATGTCTTCACAGAGTGCACTGATAACGTAAAATCAAAACATCTCTCAAACTATAAACATGGCAGCCATTTTAAAAGAAATAATAAAATAAATAGGCTGAGACAGAGCAAGATAAGTAGGTTTAAAGTCACTTGGAGATGGGGGCACAGACCTGTGAGCCAGAATGCTAAGCTAAACTCCTGAGACCCATTAAAACTTAACAGGATCCACTACACTCTCCCCATTGGCAGAACAAGGATGACGCCATAAATGATGATGCCGTAGAAGGTGTATGAGTCTAAGCTAAAATGCTCTGAACTAAAACATCTAAAAGCATGATATAAAAACTTTAAAAACTAGCAAAAAACATACGAAGAGATAAAATGTTACCATGACAAGGACAGCAGGCCAAAGATATTTTGGCATAACAAAAATTTTGAATATGCTAATGATCAAATTTGTTACCAATATTCGTGATCTTGAGGAATGCCTCTAAAGTCATCGAATGGGAGCAGATCCAGGAATGACTCCACATCGTCAGAGGTCAAATCAATGACAGGATTGACAGATGGGTCTATGGAGCAGAACTGTGCAGAAGTCTGAAGCGCAGGATCACCCACTAAGGCAGCACCATCCAAAGTGCATGAAGGAGCCAAATAGTTTACCAGGGCTGGCTCATAGCTGGCCTCGCAAATCAGCTTCAGTCTCATGGGCCACGACCGTGAATGAACCCTCTTTGGGGACATTAACAGCTCTCTGTCCACATGGGACACTGGCGGAATAGCAAGACACACTGAAGGAAGACACTCAAAGAGGCACCAGGTGCAATGGAGGATAAGTTGCATGCACCACAGGACTGGTCGGAATGACAATGACCAATCATGCTTCAATTCTTCCAGCAATGGAGCGCCAAAGAACTGCACCATGTGATCACGGCCCAGCTGAGCTGGTAGTAGTTGCTCCATCACTCCGCTTAGCTGGGAAGGCACAGCCACTAATTAGTAGGAACATCAGCAGCAATATCCTGCCACCCAATCCCAAAGTCACCAGAAAGCCACCAACCCCACTTGAAAAGAGTGAATGGACAGCCAAAGACAGTCTGGAAGATGGAAACAAATCCAGACCAAACAGCCTTAAAGAAGTGCACAATCCCAGTAATGCTTGAAGCGTGAAATATCCTGGAAACCTCTCCAAAGTGCTTGGGGGAGCTGGTATTTAATAGGGATTGTATCTCGGCTGATGATCACTCTATCTGGAGAGCATATGTCTCTCTAGTCAATGCAGCTTGTTTCTGGAACAGTGGCGCCTTTAACCTGCTCAGCTTGTCATAGTTTACATTAGTATTATCAATGTGAGGCCACATTTATGCTACTCTTATCTCTTGTGTGAGGGGGAATAGAACATGCTCACAACAAGTTACAATTTGAGACACGGAAATTGCGTTGGCAATTCCTGGTCTCATTCTGCATCAGCTCTGTTCATTCAGAACCACCTAACTTCTATTTGAAAGTTTATGAAATGCTGGCCGAATCAAAGGGATGGGAGTACCCTTCAGTAAGCATGCCAAGATTGTGACCCCCGTATTGCAAAAGTCTTGAAGTGACATCTTTTTGCAGATAATTGAATGAATAACAGTAGTCTTGCCTTCGCTTTCTGCTCAAATAGACCTCTTTTTCGCCTTTCAGACATTTATACCCAAAAGGCAACTCCCACCTGCATTAATAAAGCTGTCTCCTAGCAGGTCATATCTGCATACAGCAAACTGTTTCAAACACTTTGTGAAATGAAAATTGGCAAATTTTTAATGTATGTATAAGCCATACCATTGAAGGACTTTCTGCTACTGTGAAAGGTAGCTTTTCTAACTTTTTGATATTAAGCATGGTGTATCTTGCTTCTTTTTTAGCCATTGTCTGTTGCCCCCTGGACAAATTAAAAGCAGAGAACAAGTCACTGCTGTTAATGTATTTCCATTTCACGCGGCCATTTTTCAGAATCTGCAACGTCCAACCTAAGTGCATGATGGAGCGCAGCTGATTTTGCCCATGGTGTAAAAGGGACACATTACTGCCGTTGTGGAGCCAACTGTCAGACAGCTGATACCGCCAGGTTGCCGTCAGCGGACAGCCTGGCGGTCTAGGTGGTCTCAATCCAGCAGGGCAGACCTGCTTGCAGCACTGGCCTGGGGATTACAAGTCCCCATTCCGCCAGCCTTTGCATGGCAGTAGCCCCGCCATGCAACGGCTGCAGGAAAGGGGGTGCCGGAGGCCCCATGGGGGCCCCTGCACTGCCTATGCACTTGGCAAAGGCAGTGCCGGGGCCCCCTTGCACAGGGTGGAAAGCAAGATGGGTGCTGCTGCACCCGCCTCACTGCCACATTGCCGCCAGGTCGAATAAGAGCCGGCGTCAATGTGATGGCCCTGTTCACCGCAGGGCCGGTGGGTGGAAATGCTGTTTCCGCCTGCCGGCCCTGTGGTGAACTCTTAATAGGGCCGGTGGTTTTCAGACCGCAATGGCGTTCTATCGGTGGTTTGAGTTTGGCAGGCAGCCTTCACCGCCTGCCAAGCTCAGAATGAGGGCCTATGTTATTAAGTGTGTATATTCTGTTGGACAGAGTGTTCAATACATTATCAACAACAGCTAAAGCCTTTTCCATATTTTCTTTATCTATCTGCCTTAAACGTTCAGCGGCTTCCATTTGCGGAAGTTTCCATATTTCATTACATATGGCATACAGGAAAAGTTTAGAGCGAGGCTTTTATGGACCTAGCAAGAAATCTTGCAAGTCTATGTCCTCTGATAGGAGATTAAGTTGCTCCTTGACTGCTGCTAAGGTGTTTGTCTGTAACCATTGTTGGCAGAGTTTACCCACACTGTATGTGATAACTATACCGCAGTGCTGACCCAGGAATAAGCGAGGGTCTGGCCGGCTAACCCTGAAACCCTCTGAGGAATTTACAAAACGTGCCTGACACTTATTTGTATCTATTGGCCACAATAACCACCCGCCAGGACTTTAAAGTGTGGAATTATAGATACCATCCTGAACCCAAGCATTTAGCTTTTCCTCTGTGATACTGAACAATGTTTGCCAGTTGTTGAATTTGGCTGGTGTGGGGATACTGGGTGCATTCATTTCCTTTATTTTTTGCTAACCCTAGGCAGGATGTCTGTTGAACCATGTCACTTAAGAAGATCATTTGTACAGGAATCAGGCTTGCTCTAAACAGAGCTTCCCCACCCTGAATTTACCAATCTTGTGTTCCCCATACACTTTTCACATCAATAGTGTTCTTCCAGTATTCGTACCCTTCAACAGCAAGTCAGGAAACAAAGGAATCTGAATAGTTTAATTTGGTGTTGGTCAGCAAAATTTTCTGCATCTTGGAAGGTGGTAATTTAAAATAATATGACTTTGCATTTTTAGTGGCACAACCAGAAAGGTATGCACATGTGTCTATGTAGCTTTTGGGGCTCCCCACAGGTGGAGTTGAACAGTGTTCCCACTGCATGTAATTAAATACTGATCTATGTCTAGTGGCTCAGTGCAGATAGTAATGTCCCCAATTTTAGTGTACACGTCAGCACTTTCAAATACAGTATAATCCTGAAGCTCAGCAAGCATTGAATCAACTGTTTGAACATCCCAGTCATCAGAAACAACACCAGGTTTAATGTCAGCAGTCACTGAAGTTTTTAAAACATTTGGAATTTGTATAGCCTCAGTAGGCCTGTATATATCAAACTTTATCCCAAACAATTCCATCTGGAATTGGTACTGCTGAAATGTTCACGAGGGACAAGTTTCTCTGACCTTATGGGAGGAAAGATATGGAGTTAGAACTTCATCCCCTAGTTTGACAGAGGAGCATTCAGGAGGATAAAGACCATTTATCAAGAGAAAGAAAACAATCACGAAACCAATCCATAAGAGAAAGGCAAGCAATGTTAGAAATATCCACAGATAAAATACCGTTGATAAACCAAAAAGTAATGTTTAAGACATATGTACAGCTTAAGTGTCTTTGAAGCAGTTTCAGTTGCAGGTGCAGATGACGTTGAAGAAAAGTCATCTTGGTCGATGAAATAACCAGAAGCAGTCTCTGCAAACACAGGAGCCGGTGTATTACTGGTGGATGGATCCACTTTGCGTAGAGCCTCATAGTAAATGGTGTTGTTTGTTTGTGTTGAGTTGGAGTAGAAGATAGCCACATCTTGGACAGTTCTTGTTGGTGAAGTGGTAACAGGATTCAGCAGAAGCTTATTTTCCACCCTCACCATGCTTGAGGAGGCATTGGTAGCATCGCTGTACATGCTGAGGTATTCAGACATATTGTTATTTCTTCTTTGAGGAGGTATGTCCTGTTGGGTAGTGAGCGGGGACCAGGACCTACCCTAAGGACATCTGGATCTACTATGCAGAATCGGCCACATGGTGCAATTTGATGCTGTTGTTGGAGACACATCTGTTCCCTTTGGAACCGGGCAGCAATGGTAGGATCCCAGTTCTGGTACCTTGTATTCCCAGGACTTGGACCGGTACTCTGTATGATGGGCCAAATTCCTTCTTCACAACTATCTTCTCATGAACCAGATCCCCAAATTTAGGAATACAGCCTGTAGAAGTTCTGGCTAAAGATGTGTCTGCTGCCACCATACCAGTGCCCTCTAGATCTGGGCCATACATAGCTATCCCAAAGTGGACCTCATAAGGAATGTGTCCTCCCAAGGACCATCTTGGCAGATTATTCAGTGCTCCCTGGACCCCATATAGATGATGAAGCCAACCGCAGCCTGAACCTAATACTGAGGACTGCTTTGGATCTCGATTCCTTCTCTCCACGACTGAATTACCCTCAGGATGGTAGGGTGAGGAGTAATGGAGTTCAACACCCATCATCCTCATGGTGTCCCTGAATGTCGTAGAGGTAAAGGCAGGGCCCTGGCCGAATAAAATTCTGCAATCGCATATGTACCGATAAAGATGATCATGTCTTTTATAACAGTTCGAGCATAACCACAGGAATCTAGAACAGCGACTAAGATGTATTTGTATGCACTATCAGGTTGTAAGGGACCACAATGGTCCAGGTACGCACACTGTAGTGGCCAGTAAAAGGGATGTCTGCGGTGGGCGTTTGATGTTTGAGTCCTTTAATTGCTGGCAAATGTTAGAGCAAAGAATATATAGAACGTATAGACCCAGCCAACAGAAGCGTATCTGTAAGTGTGTTACTGTGGTCGTGACACCAGTATGAGCAGATGCAACACCCTCTTGCACTGCTTTAATGAGATCTAATCTCTCGTCTTGGTTGGGAATCACTCGATCTCTAACCCCAGGAATTGTTCCAAAGGCAACATTCTGTGCACTGATGTGGTAAGGATACTTAGTAGGGTATGCTTTTGGGAGAGGCTTGCCTTCAGCAGAAGCTTTCACTTCAGACAGAATTTCATTATCTAACCTCGTGTAGGAAAGAGTCCCTGCAGCAACAGAAGGTGTAGCTACTGCAGATTTGGCTGCTTCATCAGTCAAGGTGTTTTCAATAATGTGTATTCCTACACATTGGTGGCCCAATGTATGGACTACAAGAGCCTCTGGTAGATTAGCCTTAAGATTAGCCACTCTCCACAAGAGAGTTCTGTGTTTTATAGTGTTCCCCTTTGAGGCTCTGAACCCGTTCAACTGCCAATGATTAAGATAATCATTGTAGGACTTAGCGCAGTAGTACGAATCACAGACAATCAATGTGAGTTGCTCTGGATCCGTATGTTCTAGCACTAGGATAAGGGCTTTAAGTACAGCCAGCTGAGCTGTGCAGTCCCTCAGAGTCTGTGTAGGTATTTTGAGGGTGGAATACACCATCCTTCATCACCCCGCTCACAGCTGCGAGGGCGACTGAGTATTGATGTTTTGTACCTACAGCTGGTTGTGCTGACCCATCAATGTAAAGGACAGTGTGTTATCTGTCAAGTGGCAAGATGTAAAGAGGTGTAGGGTACTCATGTTCATATTGGAGAAATTCTTGGGTCTGAAGTTTTGGATCAAAGATGTAATTAACATCAGTTGCAGCCAGGGAGGTTGCCCATTGAATCAAATGTGGATGTACTGCTTTAGCATTAGGAACACTTGCTTTGGCGATGGCGTCCAAAGCCGGCACCTGGGTAGCGACAATGATGCCTTTCCCTTGGGCAAATGGCTCTCCTTGATGACAGCCATCTGTACAGCAGTTAGAATTTTTTCTGTGGGTGCAAAGCATTGTTCTGCATTGGAATATCAATGTGATTTATATGCTATAGGCACCCGCAATTATTCTGATGACCAAATTTGTTTTGTTGTCACGTGTGTGTAAGTGTTTTGCTTTTAGCATGTCTTGCTGCAGTCCTCTAAGGATGCACGTGTGTTCAATCGTCCAGTGCCTGCTTGAGAAATCCAGGCAAATTAAGTCATAGACTGGCTTGATGTGTGGTGCATAATCAGGAAAGGAAGTTTTGCCAAAGTTGAAGAAACCAAGTAACGACTCCAGTTTTTTGACAGTGTTTGGTGGTTGGAGTTGAGCACATTTTTCTAAAAAATGCGGGGCCGGGCTCTTGTCTTCCTTTGATAGCTCATATCCCAGGAGCAATACACTGAGAAAGGCTATTTCAGTTTTCCTAAAATTGAATTTGTAGCCAAAAGCTGCGAATCCTAGAACCCGATCAACCCTGGCAAGATGAATGTTGAGGTTGTCATCTGTGAGATAGATGGCATCCAGATAGGACAATGCCTCAGGATCAATATCATGAAATATTGATGTTACATGGGCTGAGAGCAACCCTGGGCTGTTGTTATAGCCTTGGGAGAAATGTCAAAAGTGTTTCTGTGAGCCAAATGAAAATGCACTCAGGTCCGGACTTTCATGTGCTAAGTTCTGGCAGACAAAAACATTGGAAATATCCAAGGTTGTTTTGTAGTTTTTACACACTATGTTGTTAATTAGTGCAGTGCTGTGTGAATTTTGTATTGCATATATGCGTGTGTAACTGTTTAAGTGTCTGTAATCTAAGACTATTCTATATCAATGGTCTGGTGTTTCAACAAGAAATATGGGTTATTCATTGCAGAGACACAGGGCTCAATTACTCCCAGGTACTCACTGGAGCTTTAGCCTTGTGTTTAACAGGATATTGATATATTTGGGCTGAGGCTGGGATGTAGACCTGATCAGTATTACATGACAGGGGGAATCTCTATCCCACCCTACGTGGTTGCGGAATAGCGCGGTTTCCTGCTCTAAAGCCCAGTCGACAGCGTAGGCTTGTTTTATTGCTTCCGAAACAAGATCTGAGAAAGAAGACAAAAAGACATCTTCCCCATGTGGGAGCTTACAGACGTATTCGGGTGGCCAGTTTCTTTCTGCCAATGGGATATCACAATTAAGTTCATCCCAGAAAAGTACACTAATGGTGCACTCTATGTCATACCTCACGAAGGCTACTCTGTCAGCGACACCATTAATTGAGATAATCCCATACTATCCAACTAGGTAGTTTACTTAAAAAGCTTGTCAAGTGTTTTTAATTGAAGATAGATGTCGCAATCAGCCCATACGGGTTTACCTGCCTTAAATCTGGAACATAAAGACTTTGTGAATTATATCAGTATTTTACAAAAACTTAGATCTGAAGCAGGGTGGATGGTAGTTGGATGATGTAAAATTTGAAGGTATGGTTGATCTTTCCATGTAATTATTACATATATAAAATGTCAACTCACAGGCTCCAGCCACAGAGACATACATGAAAGATTAGCAATAAGCCATAATAAAATCAAAATTTCAACATAAAATGACATACAGAAGATGCTGTCATAAGTGGGTGATGTAAATGCACATTGCAACCCGCATTTGACATTTAACTTCAATGCAATAGGTGCTTTTTCTGCACCATCCCCAATTGCTTTACAGGCTTACAAGACAGCTAAATAGACTATTTGGGTGAAACCATCACCATTTTAGGGCCAGAGCACACACTGTGACGCTGAATAGTAGTATTAAAGTGGAGCCCTAATACCAGAAAACAGAGGGGCCTGGAAAAGGAGAAAAAAATCTGGGGTGATCATGTGAAAAAGGCAAATTTGCTACAATGGTTTAGGAGCTAACATCATCCTCTGGGTGGCTTATCAAGGGCTTATAACGAGAATGTTGTGAACAGTCATTCAGAAGCTTACCACAAAGTAGGGAGTTTAAAATCACACATTATTATTTACATTTCTGTTAGGTGAAATAATCAGATGTAGGATACATTAAAGACACAAGTAATGGATGTTGGGCAACACATGGGTAATAAGTGACAGCTCAAAGAGAACCTCAAACAAACAACGGACTGTTCTCACAGTACCCATTAGTTGAGATAGGGACACCTTGTCACTCTTTTCTTTGAGTGTGTGGACCAAGATGTATCATTAAATCTCCTATAGTCCCGCCCTCAACTTTAGCAGTTGCAGCAGTGGAGGTTGCCATTGGGTGACAAAAAATTGATGTGTTCCTTATTGGCCTCTTTTGTCAGTAGAAATAAGCTCATAAATAACAATGTAACAGAGTAAGGAGTGTTGGCAAAAGTCTTGTGAAGGAGCCAGTACAGCGAGCGAGACAGAGAAATTGATTTAAAAAAAGGACAGAAAGAGAGCGCTGCAAAGTGAACTAGGAGGATAGTGAAAAGTAAGAAAAAAAAAGTAAGAAGATGAGAAAAGATCGATGGGTAGATGTTAGAAATGGGGTTTCTGGTTGGCTAGGGTATGCACCTCAGCCAGGCAGAACTTACCCACTCTAGTCAGGGCAAGGGAGTTACACGTCCAAGATAACCCCTGCTCACCCCCTTGGTAGCTTGGCACGAGCAGTCAGGCTTAACCCGGAGGCAATGTGTAAAGCGTTGCACAATACACACACACGTGACGCAATATCCCCACCACAAAGGAAACACAACACCAGATTATATGAAAATATACTGTATTGTACAAAACGCAATTATCAGACCAAACATCACATATCAGTACTATCCTGCTACCTTAGCAGTTGTCAGAACGTTACACATTAGTTACTCTGCAAATCAGCAGTAGTCACACATAACACACAGGTTACTCAGTATTCTGCAACATAAGCAGTAGTCAGGAAACACTTTATCAAATTAGAACACTTGTCATAAGAATATCATAAAACGCCCATAGTAGGAACATTAGAAAAAATATGGCAAGTTAGGGAAACATATTAGCAAGTCATGCCCATAAAAGGAACATTTGCATATGCCTATGAAACACCATAAAAAACAGGTAGGCAACATATAAATCAGACGAAGTATCTAGTAAGAACTTATGTTCTATATATTGTTCCTTTAACAGTACCTGGCTTGATGAAGGCACCTTCAGTGCCTAGAAGATGAACAATGGGGCCCCAGGTGCTCCTATGTGCAAAATGGGGGCCTCTGACATCCTTTTGAGGAGAAGAGGGCGGCACGCACCTCCTCTAAACCATTGACGGGCCCATCCGGGGACCGTGATTACTGGGGGCCATCCAGGGAGCGATTTGTTAAGCGCTAAGGCCATACTTATAGCCCGGGTTGCGGTGGTGATTCCAGCATGAAACAGGTGCGTCGAAGTGCCTGAGGGCACAGAAGAGCGCTCTCTCAGCGCAAAGGGGATATCAAAGCAACACTCCTCGAGCAGGGAAAAGTTACAGGGGTCAGGGGCCACGGCACCCTGCCTCTGGGAACAATGAAGCAGGAAGGAGCACAAGGCTGGTGGGTCCAGCAACAGGCCAGCACAAGGGGTGCAGATGATGGCAGTTCCTCCTAGTGACCAGGCAGGTCACAGGTTAGCACAGCAGCAGCAGTCCAAGGCGGTTTCCTGGTGAGTCCATTCAGCAGCGTCTTGTGTCCAGGTTCAATTTCCAAGAGTGTTCAAATTGTGGGGGAAATTCCCCTGTACTTATAGTCAGTTCTTACAGTGTTTTACAATGGTAGGGAGAGGAGGTTCCAGCCAGTTACAACTGGTTCTGGGAGTGCCCCCTCTCTCCTTTCAGCACAGGCTCCAAACATCAGTGGGGGGTTAACGAACCTGTGTGAGGCCAGGGCACAGTCTTTACAAATGCAGGTGTGCCCCGCCTCTCCCTTCTCTCAGCTCAGGAAGACTATTCAGTATGCAGATGCACCTCTGTGACACCTCCACCCTCCCTGTGTACAGGCTGTCTGAAAAGTATGCAAAAAGCCCCAACTGTCACTCTGCCCAGACATGGATTGGAGTCAAGCTGCAAAACGCCAGAGTCATAAGCACAGATAAATGCGCACTTTCTAGAAGTGGCATTTCTGTGATAGTAATAAAAAATACACCCACACCAGTAAGCAGCATTTATTATCACCATCACAACCATACCAAACACGCATATGCTACCCCTCATAAATCAGACAATACCCCTTACACATAAGGCAGGGCATTTCTAATGCAATCCTATGAGAAGGCAGCACTCACAGCAGTGAGACACCAAGTTAGGCTGTTTGTCACTACTAGGACAGGCCATGCAATATGGCACATGTCCTGCCTTTCTACATACATGGCACCCTGCCCATAGGGCTAGCTACGGCGTACCTTAGGGGTGACTTACATGTAGTAAAAGGGGAGTTCTGGTTCTGGCAAGTAAAGTTAGAGGCCAGGTCCCTGTGGCAGAAAACTGTGCACACAGGCCCTGCGCTAGCAGGCCTGAGACAGGTTTGAAAGTCTACTTCAGTGGGTGGCTCAAGCAGCGCTGCAGGCCCACTAGTAGTATTTAATTTACAGGCCCTGGGTATAGAGATACCACTGTACAAGGGACTTTTAGGTAAATTAAATATGCCAATTAGGTATACGCCAATCATACCAACTTTAGATGGGAGAGCACCTGCACTTTAGCACTGGTCAGCAGTGATAAAGTGCTCAGAGTCCGAGAGCCAACAGCGAGAGGTCAGAAAAACCAGGAGGAAGGAGGCAAAAAGACTGGGGATGACCCTGCGTAAGGCAAAAAGTCCAACAGTAGATTCAAAAAAAGGAAGCAAGAGGGGAAAGGGATAAAAGGAAAGGGGTAAAAGATTGCAAGGATTGACAGGTGAAAAGAAAGGAATGAAACTGAAAAGGGATTAAAAAAGGGTGAAAAGAAGGAAGATTAAAAAGGATAAAAATAAGGAATACTGAAAAGGATGGAGGGATGGAAAAGTGGATCTGTGGATAGATAGATAGATAGATAGATAGATAGATAGATAGATAGATAGATAGATAGATAGATAGATAGATAGATAAAGTCAACTCAGAGAGGGTCCACCTTTCTTGATGCCATAGGAGGCATGGTTCATAGTTGGTTTATGTTTTTTTATATTTCCAGCTACCCCCTTGCTTGGACCCAAAAGGCAGGCTTACGTTAGAAGCTAGCAAGTCCCTTAGCAATAAAATGCAAGGAATGCTATCTAAAGAGGAGAACTACAAAAGTAGCAGGGAATGCCTGCAATGAAAATGATACATTATGCTGAGTATCCACCTTTACAAACGTTGTTCTAAATGTCACTGTTAAAAATTTGACCCTTCGACAGTAGGATTAGGAAAATACAGATCCTAACAAGAGGGAGGATGCCACAAGCCCACTTAACACATTATGAACACATGATTGATTGGTCATGAAAGTACGAATGGGGCTCTCCGGTTGGCATACCCTGGATGCCCACCCCGTGAGTTTCATGCGGGTGGCCCAGTTCAGGTCAGCTGAGGTCAGAATTGGTCAGTTTAAGGCAGGGGATTCTTAGAGGACAGTTAGGGACATTAGGGACAGTTAGCTTGGATCTGGTTAAAAGACCTAGGGGGTGATTCTGAACCGCCGGGGCCAGGGTCGGCGGGAGCACCGCCAACAGGCTGGCGGTGCCCCGCAGGGCATTCTGACCGCGGCGGTTTGGCCGCGGTCAGAAAGGGAAAACCGGCGGTCTCCCGCCGGTTTTCCGCTGCCCTGGGAATCCCCCATGGGGGATTCTGACACCCCCTACCGCCATCCTGTTCCTGGTGGTTCGCCCGCCAGGAACAGGATGGCGGTAGGGGGTGCCGTGGGGCCCCTGGGGGCCCCTGCCTTGCCCATGCCAATGGCATGGGCAAGGCAGGGGCCCCCGTAAGAGGGCCCCACTGGGTATTTCAGTGTCTGCCTAGCAGACACTGAAAAACGCGACGGGTGCAAACTGCACCCGTCGCACATGCCCACTCCGCCGGCTCCATTCGGAGCCGGCTTCCTCGTGGGGAGGGGTTTCCCGCTGGGCTGGCTGGCGGCCTTCTGGCGGTCGCCCGCCAGCCCAGCGGGAAAGCCAGAATGGCCTCCGCGGTCTTTCGACCGCGGAGCGGCCATATGGCGGTTCCCTCCAGGCGGGCGGCGCCCGCCGCCCGCCGGGGTCAAAATGACCCCCCTAGGGTACCTACTACAATTGACACATGGACATTGGTGTTTTTGATTTAAGCATGTGTTTACTGCTCGAGGTCCTAGAATGGTGGGTGTCAATCCTTAAATACATGGATACAATCAGAAAAGCACACATGGATTTTGGTGGTTTTGCCTGGCTGCACTATGATGAAGAGTTCAGAGCATGTTTGGGACTGAAACATGGCAAAACTTGGGGGCAAATTGATAATGAGTTGGGTTGCAGTGGATGTATTCCACTCACCAACCAACGATACTACACACTGGCAGTGGCTTAGCAGTACAGTATTGGCCCTTTCTGGGACAAGGCTTTTTGCCGAACGATTAGTTTTGCAATGGTAGGGGCTAAGTTACCACATCACAGAGTATGGATTTCAGTAGTGATACGGGCAGATCTGGAGGTTTGGCTTGTGTTCCCAAGAGGTTTCAATGGAGTGACTATATGGTCCCCAGATGATAATTTTTTGTGGATGATCCAAATTTACTCTGACGCTGCAGGTTCAGATGGTTTTAGACTGTATTGGGAAGAGAGATGGTGTTCTGAATGATGGTTAATTAGATGGATGGCAGAATGCAGAAGCACAGCATTTTATGGGTTATTTCTATTACTGGTAGCAATTGCAGTGTGGGGAGAGCTATTGCCTAACAAAATGGTTGCATTTCCTGTGGACAACAGGACTGAGATGACTTGGTGAGTAGTCACATGGTAAAGGACAAGAAGCTGTTGAAAGTTTTGCAGCATTTCATGTTTGGGTGTTTAATGTTTAACATTGTGTTTAGTGCCAAACATGTGCCAGATGTGGATAATACCATTGTAGACACATTGTCCCATTCACAGTGGCAGAGATTCTGTCAATTGGTACCCAGAGCAGATCTGAAGAAGACAGTGATACCAATGGAAATCTGGGAGCTAGTAAAATTAGAATTGTGGAGCTCGTAGAAAAGACTATTGCACCCAGTACCACTGCAACTTACAGACAAGCGTGGGAAGAATGTTTCAGCAGCTGTGCAAGTAGGAGAAGATGAGATGAAAAAAGTATGGAGGCTAGACAAAATGATGTGGTGTGTTTTATCATGATTAATGTTGACAAGGGAGTAGCAGTCAATACATTAGTTGAGAAGCTGTCAGGAATCAGTTTCTATGGAAAAGTCTTCTGGGGATATGAACTCCTAGGAGGAGAAATGGGTAAACAGTTTTTAAAAGGATTGTCTAAAGGGAAAAAAGATGAGTAGTCAAGGAGGGTTTGAGCAAGGTTTGTTTCTTGCAGTTCAATACATTATTTAAACTGTGAATGATATGGTTGTGTTTCTGGGACTTTTAGAGTATTAGAAATACTTGGAAGGAATAATGAAGAAGGGTTAAATGTAAGTGATGTGAAAGCAGGGGGCAGTTGAAATTGTTTTTGATAAAATAGGCTGTTGAGGAGACAGCCTGCCATTGAGAAATAAGACGAAGAGTCTAGATGGCTGTTGGAGCAGCAGCCCCAATACAGCTGTGGGCGTGTTCTTGTTCTGCTTTAATAACAATTTAAAAAAGAAATGGGGAGGTGTCAGAAAAACACTTTAATATCACTTTTCTGATGGCGGAAATGCAGTATCTCGCCCAAAGCTGAAAAGGTTGGAGGCCTTGTAGAGCACACCCTGGCAGAGGGAATACAGAGGAGTGATGCTTTTGTCAAGTGTGAAGGAAGCCTAATGGAGGGAAAAGAAGATGGTGTGAATGTTTGAGTGGTTGTTGGGGGATTGTTCTAATGTTGGTGGAGGGGATTAAGGGTGGAGCAGTGTTAGACCTGGCATCCTTGCTGTGGTTTCCCCCTACCTTTTTTCCTGCAGACCTGTTTTTGCTGACTTCGTTTTTGCTGGCCATAGGATTCTGCACACTTTACCACTACTAACCAGTGCTAAAGTGCAGAGTCTGTGTGTGCAGTTTTGAACTGCCATTTCGACCTGGCAACATAAACCTTTTGCCAGGCCTAAACCTTCCTTTTTAGGTCAAGCATAGGAGCACCCAAGCACTGATTTTCCGACGTATTGGTATGTATCTGGGCTTTTAACCACGCCCACCTCACACCCATCACTATCGCTCGTTCATGGCCTTGACTTTCAAAAATCCTTTGCTTGATTTGGTAACTGCTTTACGTGTGTCCCTCCTTAGGGCAGCTTTGTTGACGCCTTGGCCATCGACCCTGTTTCCATGGATAATTGCACCACTTTTGTCAATAACTTTGACTGCGAGCAAACTTCTTTTTCCTTTTGTCTGTCTCCTTCCGCTCATGGCGGCGCTTTGAATTGCCTCGCTTACGTCAACTGTTTCATTTGTGTGGCAAGAAAAGTCGAGTTGGGAATTTACAACGCTAATAGCTTCAACGCGAGCAAACGTGAGACCCAATGCTTTACAAGTGCTTGTTAATACATATGTCATCCCCTAGGGTAGGCCTTGGACAGCCCACAGTGTAGGGTGCAATATATTTAAAAAGGTAGGATATGCACTTTTTAGTTTTACATCTCCTTGTGAAAAACTCCTAACTTCGTTTTTCACCATTGCAAAGCCCATTATCCCAGTACACTTCATAAGCATAATTTCCAAATGGGATGAGATACCGCTTCAAGTTTGGTGACTCTGGAATCACAATTTAAAATCCTAATTTATTAATTTTAATTGGCAATTCTGAAAATACCACTTTTAGAAAGTTGGCATTTTCTTGCCTTTGTCATTTGGTGCCTGCAGCTTGTCTCTAGTCACATGAAAGGGTGTAGTTGGCAGTTGGGCTTTGTGTATTGCTCCTAGACAGTCACACACAATGGAGCTTAGGTGTGACTTGATGGGCCATTCTAGGCAGGATAGGAGGGATGAGCTGGACAAAGTCTCACTTATACATGAATAGGATGTGTCCTGTCCTCACACAAAGAGCTGCATACTTCATGTACTTAGTCTGGAGCCAGGGCGGCGAGGACAGGTCATCTGTGCACTTCAAAGGTATGTCTTTGTGGACTCCCCCACATTAAAGGGACACTAGGTATAAGAATTGGATCTCCGACACCACCACTTCAGTACACTTCTGGACATGTGGATACTCTGCCAAGAAGAAGGACTGCTGTGCCCCTGAAGGACTGTCACTCTGCTGAACAGATCTCTGCTGGACTCCTGCTTTGTTGTGCTGACCTGTGTCTGCTGCCCTCTTGCCTGGGAGTGAGAAGGACTGGACCTGCAACTCTCCAACCCAGAACCCAGAGTGACTCCAAGGGCTAGTTTGCTGGCCTACTGATGTGAGGTCTCAGGGACATAAAAGACATCCAACCACCCTGCTTCTACACCTGGACTCTGCCATTCGTAAGTCTACCCTGCCTGGTGGTGCCACCCCAGTCCTGGACCCTTGGAAGTAGAACTAAGGTGCTTAGCATCAGAACCAACACATCCTCTCTGCTGAACAGCGCATCCCCAAGCAGAACCAAAGAATTTCCTTGGCTGAGTGACGCATTTTCAAGCAGAACTGGTGCATTGCCACTGCTCTGTGGATTGGACTCAGCGCAGAAAACGCCACATCTTGGATTCGACACATCGCTTTTGGAACCACCACTGCGTGACACTTCTCCAGACCGCAGCCTCAACTTTGATACCGAAGCTCCACATCGCAGCATTACTGATCATCGGAACAGGTGCATCACCTCGAATGCGCAACGCATCACCTACACTGACCTTTGTATCATAAGCCCTGTAGACGGGATCCTTGACATCGAAACAACAGATCTTCGCACCGCAGCCACGCCACATCTTGGAAATGACTCAATGACTCATCACCTCTTCTTCGCAACACATCTTTGACTCAGATCCATGGAATGCTCCTCGACCAGGGTATAAGCAGGCTTACCTGGATCTCTGTAACCAGCCGGTGCTCCATTGCACTTATCCTGGAATTTTTACCTTGTCATGGTCTGGCACGACCAGATATTCTCAGTTGTCGCTTTTTGCTTTAGGCACTATACTATAGTTTATTCTTTAAAATTTCAAAACTCAAGTTCTACTGATTCAATTTTTGGCGTTGTGGTCTTGTTTTATTTATTAAATTAAGTTATCTTTTTCTAACCTGATATGGGGTCCTTTTTGTGTGGTGTTTTCACCCTATTACTGTTTGAAGTGCTGCATAAATAACTTTACACATTGCCTTCAAGTTAATCCTGACTGCTCTGTGCCAAGCTACGAGAGGGAGAGCACGCGTTAATTTGGGATTTGCTTGTGCTTTACTGTGACAAGAACTGTGGTGTTGCTTGACGAAGGATCACACTACAGTCAACCAACATACCAATTTGTCCCAGGGATGTAGTTATCAATTCTATTAATGAAGCAATGTTTTCTTGGATATATTGTATTGTAAATTACAAGTTTCAGCTGCACAACTGTCCGATAAAGCAGCTTTTGCTCTCAACCTGGCCTGTTCTTCCTGCGCTGCTTCAGCCGATGGGGCTTTTGGGGGTGACATGCACTGGAAGTCCAGCCCCACAAGTTTCAGGTGTGTAGCGCAGTCAAGGCCAGCTGGGGTCCGGATTGGTCAGTTTAAAGCACGGGAGGAGCTTAGGTGACAGTTAGGGACATTAGGGACAGTTAGGTGCAGTTTAGAGCACTGCTGTCCTGTCAGGTAGGGCAACAGGCTTCTCGCTGTTTCTCTCTTTCTTCATCTGTTTTGGAGAAGTCCTTTACTTCCATAGGCTTGTTTATGGGTCTTTTCAGTGCTGGTTTTATTGGTTTTTAGGTTTGGGGCTGAAGCTTGGTAGCTTTTCTGGACAGGTAGCAGAAATTAAGGATGTCATGATAGGCCGGAAGGGTTGGGGACCTTGCAGAGCACACCTTGGCAGAGGGAATACAGTGAAGTGATGCTTGGGTCACGTGTGAAGGAAGGCGAATAGAGGGAAAAGAAGATTGAACGTTTGGATGGTTGTTGGGGGATTGTTCATGTTGGGGAGGAAGATTAAGGTTGGGGGGTTAGTTGTCAATTGTATTAGTGAGCCGGAGTTTTTGTGGATATATTGTATTGTAAATGACAAGTTTCAGCGAGACATCTGTTCTAATAAAGGGGCCTTTTGCTCTTAACTTGGCCTATTCTTTCTGCACTATTTCACCCATACCATGCAGATAACGTTTTGGAAGACCACCGTGATACTATTTGTCTCTTAGGGTTCAGCACGAAGCATCCAATGCAGATCATATTTTGAAAATTGCCGCATGGGAAGCAGTGCACCTGAAAGAAGGTTAATAAAACACTGGAACGCATGCAACGTGGGTGACTAATTGATCAAACGATACTATTTGTGCTGTGTCAGCATCTTTGTGTACTACAGTAATGTATCTAACTTCAATCTTCTTTGAATAATCAGATTTTGATGAAGGGGAAATGTGCAACATGGTGTGAAAATACAAAAATGTGAAGTATGTCAACTAAAATATGAAGAAATAGAAGGAATACTGGACAAGTACATCCCTTACCTGAGGACACTGAGTGACATATTTTTAGTTGTCTTTCAGAACGGGATTCATTTTAAGACATCTATGCATCCCTTTTATATCATCAACACAAGGAGGGTAGCATAAGGTTGTTTGAAATCGGGGGAACTTCAGTAGTATTTCCCAATCTCTACTCCCCTTTTCCCGGGCCTTCTGTGGCCAGGGAACATTTGCAGCAGAAGTCATTCACAACAGCACCTGCTACATTTGATCGTTCTTGAGACCACACCATAGGGAAATAAAAGGGGGTCATTTGAGGTTGGGAGGAGCAATCGGATTGCTTTGTGCTCCCAAATATGTGGCAGATTTTAGTCTCGTCCCGTCAAGTGGTGGCAGTTGCCACTGAACGGCAGCTGTAGTGCGAGCACATTTAGTGCAACTCCTATTTCAATCCTCAGTCAGATTTCCACCGGTGACATCATTCAGTGACAGATGATGCAGATAAGAGAAATGGGGTGTGTACTGTGTCTCGCATGGGTGCTTTATGGCCACACTAAATGCAAGTGAGCTGGGGGGACTCGATTTCCCCCTTATTCCCTCGTTCTTCCACTGTATCAAAACCAGCTTCAGCGGGAGCGTTAATTGCCCACGTTAGCAGCAGTTGCTCAAACTGCAATTTTGTGTAAAAAGGAGCCCTGGGTAGTAGAAACTGAGAACATATGTGCAGGGAGTACGCGACGGCAACAGAAGCTCACATAAGTAGGTTTGGGAGAGCGAGCACTGTCAAGTCAAGAACTGCCATTTCAGCACCGGATGAGGGGTGTGATGGCACAGCCAACTTTAGGGCAGTGCAACAGGTGCAGGAGCACCTAGCGCTGAGCTCGGGGAGGGATAATTTGGTTTGGAAATAGCATATGGGTTTAAAGGCAACTGCTCCAGAGTTCTTTGAGTGTCTAGCAGTGTTCAGGAAACAATAAAAATGTCATGATAACTCTGCTGATAATATTTCTGTGGGAGAAAGATCAGAGTTTTATCTAGTGGCAGTTTTGACTCATACAGTAGAATACAGAGTTAATATTCCTGTTGCAAATAACATGTACCATGTAGATCACAGAACTGTATTTTATATGGACTTGACAGATTCACAAGCTGGGAATATAGAGAGTGACTGCATAGCGAGGGGGACAAATCTGGTAAGTTGCTGGCGTGGTTGCTCAGGTTAGAGGTCGAACGCCCCCCTATTGTAGCCCTCTGGGGACGAGATGGGTCAATGGCCACAGCTCAACAGGCCATTAATGCCACCTTGGTGAAGCATTTGCAAACTTTGTATAGTGGAAGAATAGCAGAAAATGATGTTGAGATTCAGAGTTACCTGAATAGCATTAAACTGCCCAGGGTGCCTCAAATCCTGTGAGAGGAGCAAGAGGAGGATATCACATCAGAGGAAAAAAAAAAGGCATTGGGTAACATGAATACGAGGAGACAGATTCCTGGTAGAATTTGAAGAGGTATATGCTGCACACCTGGTGGAACTGCGGCTCGAAGTGTACTGGGAATCAAAGGATTCGGGGGTTACTACCCCCCTACTCTCAGGAGAGGTGTGGTTTTCATGGTTCTGAAGCTGGGGGAGAGGATGTGATGAGTCTGACTCCTATAGACCGTTCACCATGCTCAATGTAGATACAAAATTGATGTGTGAGGTCCTGGTGGTGCGATTGAGTGGAGTAGTGGGTAAGCTGTTGCATGATGATTAATATGGCTTCATGCCTGGCCACAGCACTGCCTTTAACTTGAGTCAGTTAGCACATATGTTATATGCAGTGGAGCACAGTGGGGAGGACCTCACTATAGCATCAGTGGATATCGCCAAAGCATTCGACATGCTGGAGTGGAACTACTTGCAAAAAGTACTTCAAAGAATGGGTTTTGGACCCCAGGTTTGCCAGTGGGTGTGCCTGCTGTACTCGGCTCTGCAGGCCAGGGTACAGAGTGGAGGCATTGTATCTGACGATTAGGGGGTGAGGTGCGGCATGAGACAAAGTTGCTCGCTCTCATCACTTCTCTTTGCACTGGTGCTGGAGACCTTCACCTCCAAGCTCTGGAGTGAGATAGGGGGCCTTGGTATAGGGGTGAAGGAGTCCATGCACTTTATCTCTTTATATGCTGATGACATACTGGTCTACCTCAGGCGACCTGTGGAGGTAGTGCCACTATTGCTGGCACACCTAGAAGACTTCAGAAGGGTGGCGAGCTGCATAAAAATGTCACTGCTATTCCTGCTGAGGGCACTGAGAACATACCCTGAGGGGAATCTGCGTCAGTTGGGTATACGCTGGGAGACACAGGGCTCTTTGCCTTGGGGTATGGTCAGACATTCACCCTGAAATCAGCAGCAATTCAGCGTTGAACCACTAGTGTGTGGGTTGACGAAATCTATTCAGTTCTGGAATACTCGCCGTGGTCAGTGGTAAAGACTGTGTTCCTTCCCAGGTGCGTCTATGTGATCCAAAACGCGATTTATACACTGCATTGTAGTTTCTTTAAGACTCTCGACCGCCTCCTGAGCTCGTTGGTTTGGGCCGTGAAGAGGAGTAAAGTGTCTTTGGAAGTACTGAAGCAGGACCTCTGGAGGGTGGAATGGGACTTCCTGACTTGGAGCTTTATTCTTATACCCTCAAGCTACAGGATGCAGCACTCTGGGTGGACTAAGAGGATGACTGGAAGAAGAGGCTTTTGCAGGACACCTGTGGAGACCATTCACTAAAGACACTGTTGATGCATGGCTCACAGACACCGCAGGGAGTGCCATAATTTATGGCAGAGCTCTGGGAATGAGCTTTCGCTAGAGTCTTGAAGAGGCCCCCTCTGGTTAGGGACCTTGTTGTGTGGATGCAGCTGCCTTTCAGTCGCTTAAGTAAATCCATATTGATGGTTCAAAGGAGGGAGCAAATTGTGAGACACTGGGGGGGCCTTTACCCGGGTGATCAGTTTGTTACCTTTGCAGAGGTGTGGGATGTGTTTGTGGTACGGGATGGGCACTTTCAGCAGTATGCCAAACTGTTAAGCACGGCCTGTGAGATTTCAATGGACTTCCCATACACTCCCCAACAGACGGACACATTGCACTTGTTGTTGACGGCGAGATCGCAGAAACATATGTTGACGCACTTATATAAATCACTTTTATAAATCACGGATAGAGTCAGAGTAGTGCCTATGGCTCAACATCAATCAATCAATCAGTTTCTTGTAGAGTGCGGCTAATCACTTGCTAGGGTCTCAAGGTGCTGGGGGAGGGGATCTGCAGTTCAGGAAGAGGAGCTTGAGATGCTTCTATCAGATGTGGACTGGTAAAGGACTTATAATCTAGTAAAATGATCTTGTGCAATGAAAGTTTTAAGTCAGCTTATTTTACATATGTACCTCGCACATACTTAACGCCCATTAAACTTAGCAGAATGTACGATGGTAGGAATGCAAAGTGCGAGGGAAAGAGCCTCATTCCTGCATATGGCCTGGGAGGCCCCCAGGGTACAGGGTTTCTGGGCAACGGTGATTGCACAATGCTGAGCAGTGACAGGCTTCACACTCAAGGAGTCCCCCAAGGTGTGCCTACTAGGTATTGTCAAACAACCCTGAGGGGGAATGATGCACTGGAGGCTTCTACAATTGGCCTTGATGTTAAAAGGACTGTACTGCTGCCCTGCTGTTAGAATGACTTCCCTGCTGCGCTGCTGCCTCAGAACGATAGAAGAGTGAACCTGTTTCCTTGAACCCAGGACCACCAGAGTGACTCCAAGGTCTAGCTGGCTGTCTTCCTGTGTGAGCCAAACGGACACTACAAGCTCCAGAGACCTGCCTTGCAACTGCCCAGCTGATTAGCATCAATGGGACCTGCCTGAACCAGTCTGAGCCCTGCTGCTGGCCATTGCTGGAGTGAGTCCTGATCCCCAAGAGATGCCCCCCAGGTCCTGGACCTTTGGCTGGAGTCAGAGTGTGCTCCTCCTTGTGTAACTGAAGGTCTAATCGGAACTGATACAGTGCAATGCAACCCAACGAAGGACCTCCTATCTCAGTCCCTTGCAACTCCTGATCAACCACATCGAAAACGATGCAGTGCGGCGCAATGCAACGCAGAACCCCGCATTGCAACACCTCATAGCTCCTGATTGGCATCTTCAGTGAAGCCAATGCAGAGTGACACATGGACTTCAAATTGCAGTACCTCATAGCTCCTGAACAGCATCTTTTACTGAACCAACGCAGATTGCCATAGACCAATGCAGGACCTTACATCGCAGCACCAAGGGCACAAAGGTACAACTATCAGGCCTAGTTGGTCCAGCATTTGGCCCGCATTCCATTGTGGCTGGCCTGGACTTGTGACTTTGTCCTGGTCCAGTGCGACCAGATAACCATAGTTGGTTCTTTGTGCTTTTTGGCTATATTTTTTCTTGCATCTTTAAAAAGTTGTATCGCTGGTTCTTCTGATTGGATTTTGATCATTTTGGTGTCATTTTATTTAGTAAAACCTTCTAAATTTTGGGAAATTGGTTTGGTATTATTCTTGCTTTGTGTTTTCATGTTACTACTGTTTGTGTGCTGTATAAATACTTTACACTTTGCCTCTGAGTTAAACCTGATTGCTTTTGTGCTAAGCTAGTAGATTGTTATGCACAGGCTAATTTAGTGACCCTATCTGGTTGACTGTGACAAGTAGTGTGATTTTCATGTGAGTGGGTTTTCCACCCCTCTCGACATATAGCCCAACTTCTCACAGTCACAAACTGTTAGGATCTTTAATAGACCCCTCCTCACACCAATATCATCATAGCAACAGGTCCTTAAACAGTGGATTCGTACTTAGTTCCCAATGCCTGCTGTGGCTGCATTTCTCTTCAAGAAATACCTTCTCTACCCATCCAATCCCAAAGATAACTGCCCAATCTCCAAATTCGTACCCACAGCTCACTCCCATAGCCTGCATGCACCACCTCCTAGAGAACAGCAATCATCTCCACAACAACCATTCCAAACCATGCCAGAGGCACCAAATCTGGTCACAACTCCATTGTAGATGACCTCAAAACGCAGGAGTCAGATCAATTCTCCAAAATGTGAATGATGAAGAATCCCCCCTTTTCTTAAATCTAAAAGGGGGGCATTATCTGTTCTTCCGCAACATGCATAGTTCTCCAGTGGGTAATCACAGATTCTTTCACACTGCTCTGATCTCTGCAGTCCTGTAGCAGGTGCTATGGGAATTGAAAGCATGCACTGTTCAATAGTATTTTTCTGCCATGCCCCTTAATGACAAGTAAACTGGGTCTTACCTTACCCAAAGCACCAAATATATACTTATCTCCACTGCAGACGACCTAAGACCTAGGGTTGGATAAAGAGATTCTTCAAAATGTGAAACATGTAGAATGTTCTATTTTTTCAAATCTGAAAGTGGGATGAAAATTACTTTTCTCCAGAATGAGGAATCTGTTCTGCTGGCTGACCACAAAATCTGTTGCACTATTCCGAAGTCAGTGGATCTAGAGTACATGGCACTGGAACTGTATACCATGTCCGCTTTCAATATTCTTTTCTTGCTTCCTATAGGTTCTTTGAAAGTGCCCCATCAGGTCAAACTCAAAGGCAGCCTGACTCCGAAGAAAGGAATATGAGCTTGTCTTGGATGTGGACTGGTTCTGAATGTCAGGAAGGGAGTGTTGCAGTGGCAACAGAGATTGTTTGACTGGTGAGATTTGTGGTACTATGATTGTTGTAAATCTCTCCCCTTGAAATAGGTGGCATCGAGTCAGAGGAATTGCATAGTTCTACATTTGTTATTGCTATGTATAATCATGGCATTCCTTTCTTTGCTTCCCACAAGTTATTTTAAAGCAAGCCTCTCCCTTAGCTGGGCATAAACTACCATACGGATTGTCAGATAATTCAGCAAGAGAACTATGGGAAATCGCTGTTCTTAGCAGGCAGGATAGCACTGATGAAGACGGTGAAGTTACCGAAATTTCTATACATGTTCCAAAACATACCCATCCCACTAAACAAGCTATTTTTCGCACAGCTGAATATACTTATGATAAAGCTAGCATGGGTGGTAAACAACCTAGACCAAGCTGGAACAAGCTACGTTTCCTGTATGACAGAGGGGGATTGGCAGCACTGCATTTTGAAGCGTATTGCCTAGTGGTACATGTGCAATTCATGCATCACTGGATCCATAATAGTTGACATGCATGACATGTCACCCTTCAGAAGGGACTGATACACCCACTCTCAGTACAGAATGCCTGATACTCCCAGTGTGCTAGACCTACATCGGAGACACATATGGTGAAATGTACTGCATGGGCATTGTCCAGCTTCACCTCAGTATGTACCATCCCAATGGTCTATTCACTCCTCATTCCCATTAAATATTACTCCCCCATGCAGATTGATCATACATCCACAGTGATGACACAACTTTGCAAGAAACAAATCAGTACATTGGAGGATCTATTTAAGGATCACACATTTAAAAAATACTAGGAATAATTAGGGGCAACAACAAACATACTTATGGATACCATTATGCATGGAAAGATCTATCATGCAACACGCCGACTCTGCATGACATTCCCTAAAGAACCAACTAAATGGCCTGTAGTGTTCATCCTGCTGTCCACTACCCTCCCAATTAAATGAATCACCAGATTACATAATGCAGCCATTGAGATGATATAGGTGACAATCACCCCCCCCACCCCAGGCACAAGAACAACTTGCTGCACACCAGGGCATGGTCATTATTCAAGTGATTTGGAAGCACTGTTAAAAAGCAAACCAAAGACATTTCCTCTAATGGTAAATATAGATTAATCCATTATAAATTCCTGTAGAGGGTGTACCTAACTCTGATGGCCATGGCCAGGTGCGCTCCAATGAATGACACTATGGGGCATATTTATATTTGTTTTGCGCCAAATATGTGTCATTTTTTTTATGCAAATCCAGTGCAAAACTAACTCCATATTTATACTTTGGTGCTAGACCTCTCTAGCGCCAGATTTATGTAGTTAAAGTCATTTTTTTGGATGTGGAAACCTACCTTGCATTAATGAGATGCACGGTAGGCATTGCCATGCAAAATATTACTCTATGGCCTTTGCACCATATTTATCCCCCCATGCTAAAATCAAGCACAGGGGAGGAGGGGTCAAATAATGGTGCAAAGCTTGCTTTGCACCATTATTTAAATCCTGGGTCAGGGCAGGCGTTAGGGGACCTGTGGGCCTATTTCCATGGTGAAACACAATGATAAAAGCCCACAGGCATCCTCCCCAGGCCCCAAGGATACCCCCACCCACACCAGAGGGACAGTGGAGAATGAGGGACCCCATCCCAGGTAAGTATCAATCAGTCAATCAATCAATAATTTGTTAAGCGCACTACTCACCCGGTATGGTCTCAGGCGCTGGGGGGTTACTACTGCTCGAAGAGCCAGGTCTTGAGGTGCTTCCTCAAGGACAGGAGGTCCTGGGTCAGACATAGGTTGATGGGGAGGGAGTTCCAGGGCTTGGTGGCAAGGTGGGAGTAGGATCTGCTGCCGGCTGTGGTACAGTGGACACGGGGGATGGTGGCAAGGGCGAGGTTGGCGGAGCGGAACTGGTGGGTCGGGTTGTAGAAGTTGAGGTGCTCGTTACGGTAGGTGATCCTTTTGTTGATGGGGAGCCAGTGGAGGTCTCTGAGGTGGACTGAGGTGTGTTTGTGGCGAGGGAGGTTGAGGATGAGTCGTGCTGAGGTGTTCTGGATACGCTGAAGTTTTCTCTGGAGCTTGGTGGTTGTTCCCGCGTAGAGTGCGTTGCCATAGTCTAGTCTGCTGCTGATGAGGGCATGGGTGACCGTTCTTCTGGTTTTGATGGGAATCCATCTTAAGGTCTTGCGAAGCATGCGAAGGGTGTTAAAGCATGAGGATGAGATTGCGTTGACTTGCTGGGTCATAGTGAGTGATGAGTCCAGTATGAAGCTGAGATTGCGTGCGTGGATGGTGGGCGTTGGGGCGGTTCCCAACATGGCAGGCCACCAGGAGTCGTCCCATGCTGCTTTGTTGGGGCCGAAGATGATGATCTCGGACTTCTCTGAGTTTAGTTTTAGGCGGCTTGCTTCCATCCAGTTGGCGATGGCGTGGAGTCCGGTGTGGAGGTTGGTCTTGGCAGCTGCGGGGTCTTTCGTGAGAGAGAGGATCAGCTGAGTCTCGTCCACGTAGGAGACGATGTTGAGGCCTTGGGATCGGAAGATGTTGGCGAGCTGAGCCATGTAGACACTGAAGAGGGTGGGGCTAAGTGAGGATCCTTGGGGGACTTCGCAGATGGTCTTGGTGGCAGTTGACAGGAACTGTGGGAGACGGACTCTTTGGGTTCTGCCCGAGAGGAAGGATATCAGCCAGTTCAGAGCTTTGTAGTGGATTCCAGAATCGTGGAGGCGTGTGCGAAGTGTGTGGTCACAGACGGTGTCGAAGGCTGCAGAAAGGTCAAGGAGGATGAGGGCAACGGTTTCACCTTTGTCTAACCTGCTCCTAATGTCGTCAGTGGCAGTGATCAGGGCGCTCTTGGTGCTGTGGTTCCTGCGAGTAGGTTGTTGTCCTCCAGGAAACTAGATAGTTGGCTGTTGACAATACTGTTGGGTATAGGTAAATACAGGTAAGTTTTTTTGTTTTTTTTAAAGTGAAATTGGATGCCCTGAAATGGGCCCCCCTACATGGCACTGAGTGCAGTGGCAATGCCTAGGGGACCCTGGTCCCCTGTGCTGGCCATTGGGGTCGTGGGCATGACTCCTGTCTTTTCTGAGACCGGAGTCATGTGGTATGGATGGTTTTGCATCAGAAAATGACACTAGGCTGGTTAGAGTCATTGCTATTGGCTCTAACCTGTTTAGCGTCATTTTTTGGTGCAAAACCCCAGCCACACCCGGCTAATGTCATTTTTTTTAAATGCTAGCCTACCCTTTGCACCAGATTGCACCATTCCATAAATATGATGTCTGGCTGGTGCTCATAAATGGTGCAAGCCAGTGCTAAACCTTTTGGTGCAAAACTGCATTAGTGCAATGGTTTGTCATGTTTGAAAAAGAAAGAAATGTTTACCCTGTTATAACACCAAGAAATTGGATACATCTCTAATTGAAGAAACAACCTTGTCTGTCAAAGAACTGGAGAAGCTCAAGAGGGATTGGTTGGTGTTGGACCTGGCCCTTTCTGCAGGGTCATCCCCAAAGTATTTGCCTTCCTTCTGCCCTCTTTGCTGAATTCATTATTGTTGGCTTTAGGGCTCCAGCAACGTTATCACTGCCAACCGGTGCTAAAGTGCATGTGCTCTCTTCTTAAAACACAATACCAATAGCATATCCACATTTGCCATATTTAATTTACCTATAAGTCCCTAGTAGAGTGTGCTACATGTGCCCAGGGCATACACATTAAATGCTACTAGTTGGTCTGTGGCACTGATTCGACTCTCCTTCTACTCCTGACCTGGCATCTCCGCTCCGCTGACCACCCCCTCGCAACCACCCCACGCATCTGCAGAACTACAACCGGCATTAGATCATTCTCGCACCTCGCCGCCAAAATGTGGAACACTCTTCCCACCCACCTGTGGACCAGACCAAAGACCTCCTTACCTTCAGGAAACTTCTCAAGATCTAGCTGTTCGAGCAGTAGCAGCACCCTCCCCCTTCTCCCCCTTCCCCAGCACCTTGAGACCCTCATTGGTGAGTAGTGCGCTTTTTTACAAATTCCTGATTGATTGATTGATGGCCCATCACCTGGCTGATGGGTTTTCCTGAGCTAGATGGGAGGGAGGAGCTGACACTTGCACTTAAATAGAGCTGTGCTTCTCCCCACACAAAGAGCTACATAACCCCCTGTAGTACATCTGGAGCCAGGGAAGAAAGGCATACCTGGGTATAAGTACTGGACTCCAAATCCCACCAAATCAGCACACTTCTGGACCTGAGGACATTCTGCCAGGAAGAAGGACTGCTGTGCTTCTGAAAGAACTGTCACTCTGCTGGACTCCGCTACACTTGCTGGACTCCTGCTTTGCCTGCTACCTGCTCCTTTCCTTGCCTGGCAGTGAAAAGGACTGGACCTGCATCTCTTCATCCCTAGAACCAAATGACTCCAAGGGCTTGCTGATTTACGTTCTGTTCTTCTGCAGTCTCTGGGATATCAAAGACTGACTACAACTCTCCAACAGCACCTGGCCTCTGCCATCTGTGAGTCCTGACATGCCAAGTGGTGCCAAACTTGTCCTGGGCCCCTGCAAGTGGGGTCTGCCACTGTGTTCTGAGAAAATTCACTCATTGCGGTCACTGAGCTGATCAGAACCACCTCATCTCTCCTCAACACCGATGCATCGCTGCTACCACTGAGGACAAGGACTTCGCATCACCAGATGTGTGGCTCAGGCTCGACACATCGCCATCAGCCCCACCGCATCACCTTCGCATTGCCAGCTGCGTGGCTTGACGATGATGCATCGCCTTCATCACAAAGGGTTTGACGCCACACATTGAGGACATCACATCAATGGCTATACGGCTTGAAGACGACGCATCAACCTGGCTGCGTGGATCAAAAAATGATGCATCACACTCGCATCAGCCCTCCTTCTCCATGCATCAGCTCTTTGACATCGACCCAACCTTCCATCCAAGGTTCTCTTTTAGCGGACATGGTTGGTCCTTGTAGCTGGCCCAGGCTGCATCACAGTTGGCCTGAACTTTGAACTTACCCTGGTCTAGCAAGACCAGAGAGCTCCAGTTTTTTCTTTAAGCTCTTAAGCACTACGATTGCAGATATTCTTTAAAAATTCATATCTCGACTTCTACTTGTTGGATTTTATGGTTTTGGTTTTGTTTTGTTCATTAAATTAAGATATATTTTTCTAGCTTGGTGTAGATTATTTTTGTGCAGTGTTTTCACTGTTTTACTGTATTAAATGTTAACACAAATACTTTACACATTGCCTCCTAAGTTAAGCCTGACTGCTCTGTGCCAAACTGCCAGTGGGTGAGCACAGGTTAGAGTGTATCTGACTTGCCCTGACTAGAGTGGTGGTTCCTATATTGGACAGGGTGCATATTGTTGCCAACTAGAGACCACATTTCTAACAGCTGGGATATGTGAACTCCTTTTTAAATCAGTTAAGAACTGGGTGATTGCTCAAAAAGTGTCGGCTAGAGATCCTCTTGCAGAAATCCCTCCTACAAGGTATTCTTAGGGAATGAATAGCTCAGGATGGAAGGATGGTCTTTGCAAAGATAAAGACTGAAGACACTAAACTAATAAAAGCTTCTGTCTATGCTCCCAGTGCTGGCAGGTCTTCTTCTCACAACTGTCTTCATTATTGACTGAGCTTGGTACGACCTACATGCTGACAGGGGTGACTGAAATCTGACTCTAGATGCCTACATGGATAATATGGGTCCAGTTGCTAGATGTAATAACAATGTTAGAGCCTAATAGAAGTATGGAGGCTGACTCATCCAGGTGACAGGGAGCATCGTGCATTCATTTTAAAAATAAATTTATTGGTGGATCCTTGATACAGATAACGTTCCGAAAATTATACATTTAGACCTTGGTCACCAATCCCTTCTCCAACCTTCTGGGGAATGCTGGCAGGAGAAACAGCATACCGTCTAAACCTACGTTCAAACGTATATGTCTTAGAATAAGACATCTATCTCTTCAACCCAGCCCTGTGGACTGCGGGCAACGCCACTTGATGAGGCTTATTGATGCAAGATTTCGCAAAGCAAAAGGAATAATTCAGAGCAGCCCTTTCTGGAGTGTTCAGTATGGACATAACCAGTCAAAAAAATTCAGCACCAACCTAAGGCCTCCCATCACAATTGAAAACTGTACAATTCCCACTCAATTCCCTTTTTACGATAAAGACAGAAAGAGCCATGGTGAAGCTGCAGTGTATGAGCACGAAAAGAAGACAGGGAGATTTTTGGCAGCACAACCTCACCAACACAGCCATTAAGGATGTGGGTGGGGACCGGAGGTTATCGTCCAGCCCAGTAGACACTGTTGAAGCTTTTGCTTCAGATTCTTAAAATATTTACAGCCCTGACTAACCTGACTCAGCTCTAGCTGAGGATGTCTTCCAGGGCACCTTCTCTTTGCCTTCTCTATCCACGGATGGTAGGTCTCTTCTTGAAGGGGTGACCACTTTAGAAGAGATAATAATGGCCAACACACACATTCCCACCTGTAAGTCAGCCCGAGAGGACACCTTCCTGGGGGGTATTAAAATGACCAGCAAAAGGGGGAGCCCTCTGGAAATTTGGGGTCCAATTCTAATAAAGGGATTGTAGCTCTTTTACCAAAGACCTTATGTACTGTAGGAGCTACCAGCCAATATCTTTAATTTATTTGGATATGAAAATTCTGGCCCAAATATTTGTGACTATGGTAATAGTGATTATGGAAGGTTACAGGGTGCCTTATACACTCTTTGCAGGAGGGCTTCATTCCAGGATCCACCTCTTGGAACCACCTGTGGACTTTGACACACTCTCTTGATGCAGAGAATGATTTTGCCCAGGACGAAGGGGCTATCTATTCTGTATTTTAGATAGGAGGATACTTCATCGCCAAGGTAAAATGGCTTTACCACCAGAGGAAGGAGGTAGCTGTTGCTGTCCTTGTGACTGGTGACTCAGATATTGCAGCGGCAGTGCTAGTGTACAAACAAAGATCACTTTCTGTACCTCACAACCCTTGCCCCTCCAATAGGTCTTACAGGACAAACAAGATACTGTTCAAAGGTATAGCTGAGAAAAGGGTTTAAAATTCCCACCTATTGTTCTTCCTATTTCCTTTGAACTGCCTCCTATGTGTTGTTGAGGGATAGTGGTAGTGAAAGAAGGAGGAAAATACCATCAACGGTACCCATGTTTGCCTCTGCACCATGAGGGAGTGCTCGATGGGGCATTGAAATATAACTCACTCTTCACAAAGAACTGAGCCTTTGAAGCCTATCCTCGCCATTTTGGGGGCCGCACTGTAGTCCATTTAACGAGGACTATACTGCTGTGTTTCCAGGTGGGGTAACTGCACCATGGCAGTGAAAGTGATTTGTTATGTGCTCAGTGCACGACCGTTCATGCTTGTAGTCCACACACAAGCAGAACTGTACAGCTCAACAGTGCTACGGTATTGGTCTTGGATCCCGTAAGGGAACCAAGGCCAATACTGTAGCACACCACCATCAGAAGAATGCTGACTGTCTGCAAAGCAGACAGTGCGCATTCTAAGGGTGTTGTGAAGGGGGGCCCCCTGCACTAGGTTTCTGCCAGCCTTTTCATGGTGTCCCCGCTATGAAAAGGCTGGTGGAAAGTTGAGTTGTAATCAGCACAGCTGCGCTGAGTGCAGCACCGCAGTGGCTGACCACAACTCAGACTGTTTTCAGCCCGTCAGGAACCGTGTTCCTGGTGAGGACGGCAGTCCCCTGGCTGTCGGAAAAACAGGGTCTTAATGTGGAGGTCGGATCACCTGGAGTGAGGCTGTCCGACTGTCACCGTAAGGCTGGCGGTCTCATGACTGCCAGCGTCGTAATGAGCCCCTTAGTGTGTGCTGTTGGAAGAAGGATCTGCTGCACTTTCTGGTACCACAAAGCACTTCTCACTTAGCCATTGTGTGCAGAACACCAACACTGTGTGATGAAATGTAGAGCAGCAGACAGGCTTCACGCGAGGTGCACAGCTGGCAGGCTGTCCACAGAAAATCAGAGTGCATCTGGCACTTTTGCATTCATGGAGTGCAATTTTCGGGAAGATGTACTTGTTATCATTTATTAGAGTCCAATGACGCACACCAGCATACCACAAGATTTATGTTGATGACACAAGATCACAAAAAAAACATATTTACATATTGAAATTGCAAAAGACGTTGTTGCTGTAATGTGTACTTGCTATAGTACACGTTTCAAGGCTGCTCATTATTGTACCGGGAAAGTAGATACCTGTAATGCATGGTAGGAAATTGTCATTATGCGAATGGATAACAACATCATCTTAGGTTCCTTCTATTTACTGCAGCACACTTGAGTTAACATCTTTGACAGGAGGCAGGGCTGCTGTTCACCCAGTCTCTGATATGCATTTTGTGCTGTGTTGTGTGTTCTAACGTTGCTGTTTACGTTCTACAAAGCATACGAGGCTGTGTTTTACTGTAATATTATCTGATTTTTTTGTGGAGAATCTTGATCTTCTTTCACAGCGATAAGCTGTTGCTCATTGTCAAGTCATTGTGTTCAAGTATCTGGTGAGATTGAAATAAATGCCAAGAGGTTCTGCCAAGAGGGTCCCTCCCAAGAATCTTCAGTTACAAGATCCCTGCAGTTAAAATTTATAACCTGAGATCTTATCTGAGCAATGCATATTACATATATAAAAGTGCCAAAGCACAATACAGTGTGGTGTAAAAACAAGCTGATTAACTTGTACGTAGTTAATGTAAGGGCCGACGTTATCGTTACGAGATGTGCCTTTCATTCTGCCCTCAGAGCCAAATGAAAATGAGAAGTGCGTGGCATGTTTCCTTTTGCTCTCAGCGCCAGGCCACTAAGGATAATTCCGGTGATTCTTTCTTAAAATACTCTACTTAGGAGCAACCAAGGCTGTCTGCTAGGGTTTTTTACGAGACTTAGGACAAAAATCTTAAGTGGGGCCAATGGACCTTAGTTCTATGTATAAAATCAATGTGCACGCAGGGAAAACGCGCAGCAGCTCCAGCATCTAGTGGTAGGCCATGTTACCTGCACATCTCTGCAGAACTACGTTAGAAATCTCATTATAGATGTAGCAGGAGTACGAGGTTCTGGGCAGTTATGAGCCTGGTACATTATGCCAATATGCCCCCTTGTCACAGCCCTGTTTCCAAGAAACGGCTTGGCAAGTCCCAAATGGCAGAACAGGCAGCGGTGCTTCCGGTCTTCACATTACATTTGGTTCGCTATTGCCCTACACTGCTCCCTGTTGAAGCTGGGTTACAGTTCAAATTCTGGCGCCGGCCTTTTAAATGTGGCAGATGTTTGTCTATATTGGTTCCTTCAAGTAAAGTATCTGTGCATCTGACACAAAGGACCCGCTGCATACAAAGAGAAACATCGTTTTCGTTATGAGTCCTTGCATCCTCAAATTAGAAAGGAGGTGGGCACCATGCTGCACAGTCACGTCTCTGGAGCTCTCTCCAAGGCGAACTTTCCCTGAATCCAGATTTTAGATAAATTTATTCGAACCTGCCTTATCTCTTGAGTAAGAATAGTGCCAAGAGACAACCTCAGATGTATTGTGAACTGTCCAACTGTTCTCGCTTCCATTCTCCTCAAGGTGACGTGGTGTACATTCTGTAAAGAGGAACTGAGAGCCGTATGGGCTCTCTGTATCACGTTAACGTGCTCAACGTGTCCGGGAGGGGCACGGAGCACGAGAGTACAAATAAAGGACGGAACTGTGGTGACGCAGTTCCGAGTGTGGCTGCAACAGGAAAAGGTCTGTGCGTGGTCTTTGCATGCAGCGCTGCGCCACGTGTCTACAATGGCGACGAGTGGGATCCAAGAACATTGCGTTACATTTAACCGAAGGTCATAAGATGGTTCAGGTGTAACACATACCTGAAACGTGGTGTGGCGTTGGTCCCGAGAGAAAAAAAAAAACAAAGAAGACCACGTGGTGCGGTGTCGGCCGCTGGGAAGAGGCGAAGACCGCGGGTGGTGCCCGGGCGCCTCGTGTGGAGTCCTGCGTCGGCGGAGGTGGTGCGGTTTGGCTTCCCGATCGGGGAAGCCCAAGACGGTGAGCCCTGCCCCGCCCCGTCGGGCGTGTCCTCGCTGCTGTCGGAGCAGCTGTAAATGAAAGCCCGGCCCCGGCCCCGCCTTGGTGTTGACTGCCACATGGGGCAGTGATCGCTTGACAAAGAAAGAACGCTCTGCTCGCGGGAGCGAAGCAGCGCGTCTGTCACGTGGGGTCCCGAGGCCCTGAAACAATGCTCTGCTCGCCGGAGCGAAGCAGCGCGTCCATCACGTGGGGTCCTGCGGCCCTAAAAAGTGCTCTGCTCGCTGGAGCGAGACAGCGCGTCTGCCACGTGGGGCCAGAAGGCTGTAAATAGCACTCCGCTTGCTGGAGGAGGCAGCGGATGTGCTGAAGGACAAACGGTAAGCTGAGCGCTGCCCATGAAAGGGCCTCAGCTATAATTGACACGCATGTGGGAGCGTGTTAAAAAAAAAAAAAAAAAAAAAAGAGAGAAAGTTTTTTTTGTTTTTGGTGAAAAAAAAAGCAACGAATAAACAACGAACTTGTACAACAGTTAGAAAAAAAAAGTAAGGAACATTATTGACTCGGGGAAGACTCTATATTGAAGGGGTGTAAAAATGAGTGCACCACCGCCAGACAATGCAAACAATGCCAATCCCCCTCCACCACCAGGGAATCCCCGTCTGCCAGCTCCACTAAACAATAGCGTTCACTCCTCGATTACTTCTTTGCCACCGTTTAGCCAACTGATTGACCCCGCCACTGCTGCGCCAAGGTGGCGTCTGTGGATTAATCGCCTAGAAAACTATTTTTCTGCAACCCGAGAAACGGATGGTGAGGTACGCAGGTCGGTGATGCTACTGATGGGGGGAGACGAGTTACAAGAGTTGTTTGATTCGTTGCCGGATACAGGTGACAGGTCGGACTTTCCTGCAGCAGTGACGGCGTTGAATAGATATTTTGATCCTCAACTTAACTCGGATTATGAAAGGTTCAAACTGAGACAGGCGCAACAGACTGAAGTAGAGTCTATGGATATGTTTTACGCCCGATTGAGGAAACTAGCGAGTTCGTGCACGGGTCTGAACCAGCAAGAAGAAATCCGAGCGCAGATTATTCAAGGATGTCGGTCCAATGCGTTAAGAAAGCTTATCCTTCGGCAACAGGGCATGTCCCTTGACGATATTCTGATTTTAGCGAGGTCACATGAGTTGTCGGCAGTGCGAGCTGATGCGATGGCGGCGGTGAGAGGTCAGTCGTTGGCTGCTGCTTCTTCGACTCGTGCAGTTCAAGTCAAGGAGGAACAAGTAGAGGCTATCCAGACACGTCCGGCCACACCTCGCAAGTTGAACCCCAGCAGACCCGGTGAGAGAGTTTGCGGGAGTTGTGGTTATGAACATCGACAGAATGCGGGGTGTCCGGCCAAAGGTCAGTCGTGCAATCGCTGTGGGAAAGCTAATCATTTTGCGAAGGTGTGCAGATCCAGGAGGAACAAGCCCGGAGAACCGAAAGGAAGGGACACGAATGTCCGGGCTGCATCGAAAAGTGTGGAGGATGCAAGGGATCTAACGTTGGCGAGTGGTCCAGTTGGTGAAGAGGACGACGAAGAAGACATTTTTGTAATATCTTTTACGGGGGGAAAGCCGGGGAAAAGGAGACCCCCACCCATGAGTGAGATACATGTCAATGGCACGCTGGTGTCGGTACTCATTGATACGGGAGCGTCTGTCAATGTCATGGATGAAACCCTCTTCAAAAAGCTGGTACCTGCCCCGCCACTTACAATGACAGCAACTAAAATATACAATTATGGGGGTAAAGATCCGCTTCCCCTTAAAGGAACGGTAGAAGTGGCTGTGAGTAGTGGAAACAGATCGACTGAGGCGAAATTTTATGTGGTAGCTGGAGATCGTGGCACGTTGCTTGGATGTCACACGGCCGAAGATTTGGAGTTGGTGTTCTTTGCGCGTCAGGTATATGATACTCAAATGGAGCGCCTTCTCCAGGAGTTTCCGCAGCTGTTCGAAGGTCTGGGTCGTTTGAAAGGAAGGTGCATCAAGTTGCACATAGATCCCAATGTAGTCCCTGTGGCTTTGCGACATCGTCGAGTGCCGTTTCATCTTCGCCCGAGTGTTGAGAAAGAGCTGTTGTCCTTGGAGGAACAAGGAGTCATTGAAAAGGTGGATGGGCCGA